>NC_142895.1:22775000-23082500 GCF_054131105.1 Drosophila navojoa
TTTCTGTGTTTGTGCGTGTTAGTGTTTAAAAAAGAACACAGCGTTTGAGTCAACTTCTTCTCAAAATAAGCAGCCAAATTAGCATCAATCATGTCGATCGTTCGCATTTCTGCACGTAAACTTGTCGACGCACAGGTGAGTTTTCCACAACCCTGACCCACCCACGACCCAACCGTACGCCTTGACCATGTAATAACTGTAACTGTGAAATGACAAAAAATTCGCACGTTTCGCTGTTGTGGCGGTAGCTAAAGGATCCTCACACTCCAAGCGTGGCTTGCCAGCAACGCCGCGCGCATTCATCCACATACACACATATACAACACGTTCCCTAAGTACGCGATTGTTCGGCCTGTATAAGTGTGTGTATCCACGCGTTGTTGTTGGCAAAAGAAGTGACACGCCAAAAATTCAGCCATGTGCTTGTGATTATTAAAAAAAATTACAAAAAAAAAAAGAGAAAAAAACTATTCGGCGCAAAAAATGATTGCTGCTCGTTTTTGATTGCCTCGTAAAGCTTCTAATCTAGCGGACCACAGTAAAATATATTAGCAGTTGTAAATTCAGTTCAGAATAGCCAAGTATTTTAGCTATGTGCTAATTTTCCGGCAGTAGCGATTACATAACCGAGCAGAATTTTCACTTGGCTAAAATAGCGAAGCGCGAATCTTCTTTATAAATAAAACTCTCACCAAACGCAGACGCAGTCGCAGTCTCAGCGAGCAGCGCAGTCTGAGTTTAATGAACTTCTTCATCTGGTGGTGCCCGTTTTACCAGGGGCATCGTTGCCCGTTGTGTCACTCATGTATTAAGCCTTATTTTTGTCGTTGTATAATTTCCATAAACGTGTCTCTTTCGTTTTGGAATTTGGCTTAAAACCACGCGGCGTCTCTGGCCTTCGTCTTGTAATGTTACAGCAACAAAAATAACAGCGACAGCAATGACGCTCTCTCAAAGAGCGGCTCTCATCAGCAGCCGCACAGGCAGTGCTGCCAGATTTTCAAAAGCTAAATCTACAAAACAATTTGCTAATAACAGCTAGAAAAAGCTATTTTGTAATAACTGAACATGTTAGAATAGTGATTTATAAGAAGGAGAAACTAGTATATCATGAGCCTAGCCATTTATTTTTTTTATTTTTATGAAGCTTAGTTTATTTAGATAATTAAATTATTTATTTAGATACTTTGTATAATTTATTTTTGTAAAAGTCGAGATTACTTTTATTAGCAATATAAAAGCTTTAATTGTTAATTATTAATATATATTGAATGCTCAAACCGTTTAGTTTTACTTTAACAAGTTTCATAAATCAAGAATATTTTGGCTACTTAATAGCTAGAAACTGCCCGTGGCGACATCACTGCGCACAGGTAGCTGCTCATTTTATATTTCGCTCGCGCTGTTGCTATGCCTCTCTTCGGTTCCAAATCGCGTCACGTGTTGTTGTTGTTACTGGTGCTGCCGTTGTTGTTGCTTGATGTATTTTGCATAGAAGATGCGTTGTTTCTGTTGCCAAATGAGTTTTTGTCTGCATTTTCCGATATTGTTGTTGCGCCAAAAAGATTGTCCGCCGAATGACCTTTAAGCAAAGAGCGCATCTCCGAAAACTGTAAAAGAACAAGAGCAAAATAACAAAATTAACCGCCACGTATGTATGTGCACAAACAATCGTATATCAGCACACATACACACATTCAAAGTTCGTACGTACTGTGAGTATGTGCGGGTTATGTAATGTCGAAAAATTAGTACACAAAACTTGGCAAAAGTTTTGTATTTTTCTTTTGTAACTGAAAAATCAATACATAGCTCCTGGCACGCCCACAAACCGACAGCCACAGACATACACACATACCCACACAATAGGTTCAAAGGACGAGCCTCCTTTGCAGCTTTTTATTGTTGGTGCTTTGCTTTGGGGTGTTTTCGATGTTGGGCAGAGTGCGTGCAAGAGAGAGAGAGAGAGAGAGAGTGAGAGAAAGAAAGAGGAAGAGACTGAACGCGAGTGAGCAAGAGAGCGGGTGGCAGTGAGATAATGAGCGATTGAATATGACGCAAACAAAAATTCGATGCGTAATACGTAAAAAGTTAAATAATCTATTTTGCGTTTTCTAAATGTTATGTATGCGCCCAGTTCTTTTGCTATGAGATTGCCGCTTTTTCGCGTTGTGAGTTTGGCGTGGCGCCAAAAAACGCGCACCAACTGCAAACGTCCTTCACACTGCTGTTGTATTTGTCGATTTTGTTGTTGTAGTTACTAAAAATACATATGTATGTAAATAGGTAAACGATTCTTAGGGTTGGCGAGCTGGCGAGAGCTATTTGCATCCTCCTCTTCCGGTTAAAAATTTGAAGTGAAATACTTTCGATTTGCAAAATCCGAACTAAATATACATATTTTTCTGTTGTTCAAAAACAACACACCAACGACGACTACAACATGACACGCAAGGCCTTTCAGCTGCCGCAGCAGCAGCAACAGCGGCAACATTTGACGTCCGGCCAACTTAATAACAAACACGCGAAATTTTTTATCGCCCAGACGCTAATACGTCACGATACGTGGCCAGCGCTTACGTAAAAAGTTTCTCGTTTAGCGTAGCGTTTCTGCCCTTTTGGCAAGCGCCTTATGTGCGTTTGTCTGTGTGAGTGTGTATATATGTGTTTGTGCGGGTGGCAGGCAAAGGTTGAGCTTCTTGCTCTGAACAGCTGATCATACGATTGCATAATGAGAATGTCATTCATTTGCACCCAATTTGAATTGGCATTCGAACTCAAATTCGAATTCGAAATCAAGTTCACATATACACAGTATGCAAAAAAAGGGAATTCAAATTTCCCAAACAAACTGCTGAGGTCCAAAGCGGATGAAGCACAAAATATCTTTTGTATTATGCACTGTGCTCTGTGGATTTGCACATTTCACTATGTACATAAATTAAATTGTTTGATTTATGGTCGTCGTTGTCGTCGTCTAATCTTTCAATGCCCGTGCCAATCCAATCTCAAGTGGCTTCAATTTTTGGAGAGGCGTGCGGCTCACCTGCACTTTTTCTGTTTATTTTTTCTTCTATTCACTTTGCGATTTCAAAGTTGCGAAAAATTCCCGAGATATTTTTTAAGCTTTATGCTCGGGCCTCAGCAGATAACAATGTGTGGCGTCATGGAAAGTTTATATTATATGGTAATCAAATTGTTAGCAATGATAACTGTGATAGGGAGAAACACGTCAAGATTTTTTGGTCATGTGATGTAATCTGTCGCAGGTGGGGGGCGGGGCTGGGCGGATCGTTGCCAGACACTGAAATTGCATTCTCATTTTGGTATTGCATTACGTTATATTTACATTTACAATCATTCCGCGAATGCCACTAATGCTGCCCCATCCCATGGAGCTTAACTGATAAGCATGACAAATTTGTGTGGGGGCACATGATCGAGATCGAAATCGGAACACACGCACATGCGATCGATGTTCGTGAGCTGATTGTAGAAATAATATATAAGTATATACATACAGACGCCCAATAGAATGGCAAAGGAAAACAAAAGCAAAAAAAACGGAAAACGTTGAACGGTGAACGAAAAAGTGTTAATTTGATTAGGTTCAACGATAAATGAATTTATACGGCATAATATTTATAGAGTGGAATGCGATACCCCCAAAACAGGGGGTTCAAATATTTGCATAGCTTTCGGCCTACTAATGAGAGACTCAATTGCAACAATTGCAAATATCTAATCAGAGCTGGAAGAAGATTCAAAGCCTTGACTTCATCAATCAGTGTAGCTCTAATTGGAGCTTTGCTTTTTTGATTGATGATGACTTAAGGTTGATAATCAAGCTCTGATATCTATATGGATGTTTGGCAAGAGAGCGTTAAGTGGAACATTAACAACAAACATACATGCATATATATTTGTATGTATTTACAACTTGTTGCTCATGTTGACATCAATTGTTAACATTGACAGTAAAGTTTACGGAACACGTAGTTCCCCTTCCACCATCTGGTAATTGTGCTCTGCGACTAAAAGCTGACTCAGTATGTTCTCCCGCTCATCAGAGTTTCTGATTAACGCGCATGTAATCAACACAGACAGAAATCCCAACGAACCGATCTGAACCGAACGTCTGGTTACGTCATGCACTCTGCTCCGTAACGTTGCTAACTGTTTACTTTCGGAACGAATAGGTTTTTTTTTTCTTTTTTTTTTCTTTTCATTTGTATTTTTGTTGTTTTGTTCGCGATAATAAAGAGGAAATGCAAATAGCAGTAGACACAAGACCTTAATTATAGCGATTAGGCTCCGAACTGCAAGATAATATTGCAAATAGTAGAATAAAAGAAAGAATAGATGAACTTGAAAACGCAACTTTTATCGGTTAGTTAGTATTAGTCAATTACGGGATCGGGCAATTGAAATAGTCACGCGAATGAGAAACGATAGCGAAAATCCAAGGAAACCAGATAGAGAAATGGAGCGAGCGAGAGAGAGAGAATAGTTTGAAGAGAAGAGGCAAGTTATTAGGCGTGCTGTTAGCATGGATAAACCATTTAACGTCAAGTCACGGCCACTTGACTAGAACTGCAAGTTGCATTTGTGTCAACTGGCTTATCTGGCTAGCCTTGATGCCAAAATGAGTCGAGATGCCGTTAGTATTTAGTATTATGGCAATTCGAGAGAGCGGCTCGCATGGAATTGTAAATTGTGAAGGTTGCGCGCGTCAAGCGTCTGACTTTGATGATGATTGTAGAAAATTATTATTTAACAAAAAAAAAAGACAATCGTATTGTTTATGGATCTGTTTGTATTTAATTAAGCTGTCGTCGTAATTGCAGCTTAGATTAATTAATAAGAACAGCAATAATATTAACAAAGTGCTATCCGAGGAAACGAACGCTCGCTTATGCAATACATTGTCGCCGATTGCGCGGATCAGCAGACCTCTAATCTCTAAGCTGGGGCCGACAAGAAAGCTAACACGCGACCACGATTTCCTTGCTGACCATTTGACCATATATGTACAAACAGCATATAAAATATATAGTCGATGTATGGAATCTATAGAGAATGTGAGCGATAAGTTAAACGCGTGCGAGACCGTTGCGGGGACCTTCAAAATTCGAAGTGCTTATCAGCAGTGCTCGCGCACCCCCTGCCTGCCCCGAAGCACCCTCTCGACCCAGAAGGCCGGCCACCGCCCGTGAAACTAATCTGATTATGTTCATGACTTTTTCACATGGGTATGCATACAACTGAAATTTGCGCAAAGAAAAACAGCAAATAGCGCAGAAGACAAAGCTAGCACAATGATAGAAAAGAACGGGAACAAATAATCATTTATATTTTTAAGAAGGTAGCGGCCCAGCGATAAGATAGCAAAGCCAACATGAAATCGAATCAAAGCGCTCGAGCGGGCGGGTGGGCGGTTGGTCGGTCGTGCGATTGTGCGTGCTCCGGCCCCCACACGTTATGCAACACTATTCCGCAAAAAGCAGAGCTGTTTGACATGTACACACATATGTATGTGTGTACGTACATATGTATGTGTGTGACGCATCATGTGTGGCGCTTAGTAATCTCACTGTTATGCAAGCCTCTTTCGCGCGCGCTCTCCCTTTCTCTTTCTCTCTCTCTTTCTCACTGTCACTTTTTCTATTGCTCACACTTTGCTCTCGGCATTTGCGTGTGTTTGTTATTTGAGCTCTTAGCGCATAATTAGCACGAGCCAGAATCAAATGGCAACCAATCTACGACAGCTCAATTAGCACCTGTTTGAATGGCAGCAGCATTCGCGTCGACAATGTTGCGGTTTGTGCACCTGACAAAACGGCGTTTGGTTATTTGCAGCTTCAAGTGTCTCACATTGCATTTCTGCTCGTCTAACGGCCTTTCTCACCCTTTATTTACCATAATGAGTATTGGGTTTCCATAGAATGTGGTCACTCGATTATTTAACACAGCTTAATCGATTGATACTAAATTACAATTGCAGATATTAAGGATAAGAGTTGGAGCGTCAATTTGCAACGATTATTGTATATTTTTTATATATATATATGTACATATGTACACTCATGTATACAAATTAAATGCAGTTACTTTGTTGCACGCTGAAATTGAAATTGAATGTGCATAACTTGCCTCTTGCCATTATAGTAATGGCTGACGTACCAGTCAGCTGATTGACAGGCCATCTCATAGTATTTGATAATCGATGCAAGGCGTTCACGTAAATTATAATTTAATTTTATCAATGAAATCGCGTTTTTGGGGCCGGTCCAGCAAACCGGTTTGTGTGTGTTTGTTTGCGCACAGACAAATCAATATAATGCATAAGAGAAGACGAGCACACACACATGCATACACTTAGCGATCGCGCAGCAGGCTTACATATACATGTGCATTTACATACATATGTAGCAGGCATGCAATCCAATTTGCAAAAGTCCTCCGCTTGGCGGCGCCACAAGTTCACTTGGTTGATTAAATTTGCTGACCCACTAGCCGCAAAAAAAAAAAAATAATAAAAGAAAACAATGAAAAAACAAAAGCTGACGAGCCGATAAACCGAAAGAGGGGGGGAGGCGCAGAGGGAAAGCGCGAGCGAGAGACGGCGAACAGTGCTGTCAATCAAATAAAATTGCACTTTGCGCTTGAGCTTGGATTCCGTTTTCATTTCCATTTCGTTTTGTCTAAGCAAACGCCACGCGTGGCAACAGCAACAAATGCCGTCGACTAGGAATTTCGCTGTCATTTAAAGTGTGTCTCGCGATGGGCTGATCTGAAGTACAACAAAAAAAACTATTATCAAAAACTAGTTGTAACCGGAATCGAGGCTTAACTAACAGTTAAACCTGAGCTGAACTTTGCGAGTGGCGCGCTTTTGTCGAATTACATGTGTATATGTATGTGTATGTACATGTATATGTACATATGTTTGTATTTCGGCTGTTTTGTTTTTGCATATTCTTTGTAGTCAATTACGCTACAACAATAACAATAACAATAATAACAACACCAGCAATAATAAGCAAATGCAACCACTGGGGCAATGTCTGATCGATGCTGAGTCATGGGTCTGAGAATGGATGGATTGCGGCTGGTGCTATTGCTGCAATCGTCGCTTTGCTTTGCTTATCAACAGACGTGGATTGTCTCATGTGTGCATCAAAGTATGTGTGTGTGTTTATTTTGTGTCCGTTGTGTTTGGGGATTGGCGCACCTTATCAATCGCATTGATGTTCCGCGTAATTTTACGCTTAAATTGCCTGCTGAAGTGCAGTTCAATGACAGATGTGGCAATCGTTATCGATAAATCCCATTAAGTGTGACAATTAAATGGCCTTGAGGTGCCGCACATTGTCCATTCCCTTTAACGTGATCGAAGCAACAGTGCTGGTACTTTGGCGCGAAAAATATCTATAAAAAAGCTGACTGGCTACACTGATGTTTACTTTTAATGTTTGGTGTTTGTTTACAAATATGTTTATTTATTGTTTTAATTTTCTATGTTGCAGAAAGTGCCAGCTATTAGTGGTTATGTGCGTCAAATCGCTTCTGATGGCGCCAGCCTGCGCGAGGTGATGGCCTGTAAGATTCCGCAGGAACAGGAGCGTGTGAAAGCCTTCAGGAAGCAGCATGGATCCACCAAAACTGGCGAGACAACCATCGATATGATGTACGGTGGCATGCGCGGCATCAAGGCTCTGGTTACCGAGACTTCTGTGCTGGATGCCGATGAGGGTATTCGCTTCCGTGGTCTTTCCATTCCCGAATGCCAGAAGGTACTGCCTGCCGCCGATGGCGGCTGCGAGCCACTGCCCGAGGGCCTGTTCTGGCTGCTGATGACCGGCGAGGTGCCAACCAAGGCCCAGGTCCAGCAACTGTCCTGCGAATGGGCTGATCGCGCTGCACTGCCCCAGCATGTTGTCAACATGCTGAACAATATGCCAACGACCCTGCATCCAATGTCCCAGTTGTCTGCCGCCGTTGTGGCCCTCAACCATGACAGCAAGTTCGCCAAGGCCTACTCCGAAGGTGTGCACAAGAGCAAGTACTGGGAATATGCCTACGAGGACAGCATGGATCTGATTGCCAAACTCCCAGTGGTGGCTGCAACTATCTACTGCAACACCTATCGCGGCGGCAAGGGCTCCCGTGCCATTGACTCCAGTCTGGATTGGTCGGCCAACTTTGTGAAAATGCTCGGCTATGACAGCCCCGAGTTCACCGAGCTGATGCGTCTCTATCTGACCATCCACAGCGACCATGAGGGTGGCAATGTATCTGCCCACACGGTGCATCTGGTTGGTTCAGCTCTGAGCGATCCCTACTTGTCATTTGCTGCCGGTATGAATGGTCTGGCGGGTCCATTGCACGGACTTGCCAACCAGGAGGTACTCATCTGGCTGCGTAAGCTGCAGAAGGAGGCGGGTAACAACCCGTCGGAGGAGCAGCTTAAGGACTACATCTGGAAGACCCTCAAGTCTGGACAGGTGGGCACACTAGATAGACCCATCATTGCCTGATGTGCGCTTAACTAACTAATTTCTCTTTGAATTAGGTGGTGCCTGGATATGGTCATGCTGTGCTGCGCAAGACTGATCCACGTTACACTTGCCAACGGGAGTTTGCACTGAAGCATCTGCCCGAGGACGAGCTGTTCCAGCTGGTGTCCAAGATCTACAAGGTGGTGCCCCCAATTCTAACTGAGACCGGCAAGGTCAAGAACCCCTGGCCCAATGTTGATGCTCATTCGGGTGTCCTGCTGCAATACTACGGCATGAAGGAGATGAACTACTACACTGTGCTCTTCGGCGTTTCGCGTGCGTTGGGCGTGCTCGCTTCTCTTGTCTGGGATCGTGCTCTTGGCCTGCCCATCGAGCGTCCCAAATCCCTATCCACCGACATGCTCATGAAGATGGTCAAGAAGTAAGCTAAGCAACAACGCAATTGACGGATGGACGGACTGCATTTCTAGCAGTGCAGCGAAGTGTGGCAATGGGAAGTTCAAATGTAGCAAAGCAAAGGAAAAGTAATATTAGAAAAAAACCTACAATAAATCAATGAGAAAATTTGCAAAAACAGTAGCAAGTAGCAAAAACTAGACAAGAGGGGGAGCTTGAAAGAGGGATAGAGCGAGATCCAGATAGAGAGAAATACAGAGATAGATAGAGAGAGAGAGAGTGCGAGCAAGCGAGAGAATAGGGGGAAAATTGACGATAAATCATGAATATATAACTTTAACATATATGGTAGCGAATAAATGTGACGACATCATGATATTGTTAGCTTGGCCAACTGAGCGAACTTAGAAGGGCAGCAGATGAAGATGCAAACAACCAAATATGAAATCACAAGCAAGACGCATATGTATATATATGTATATATATATATATATGAATCTATATGTATATATATGTATATACATATGTCTCGTAATTGTATGTATGTCTTTATATACATTTTATATATGTATATATGCATATGAGCATATGTTGAAAACTGCAACAGCAAAACAATAAGTTGAAAATAAGGCAACATTTAAATATATATTAAATAGACTAGCTAAATTATGATGGATGAGAAACTTATAACGAACAGCAATAGAGAAAATAAAATCACTAAATAAGTTGTAAGCTCTATTTATACCATATTAAGTTATATAAAGGGAGATAGCTGTTTGCACACATACACGAACACAAAAGAACACCAACACGCAAACAGACACACACAACACACACACATACAGACCCCAATCTATCCTGTTTCAGCATTTTTTTTTCAATTATTTAGAGGATCTTTTCTTGTGCCCTTTCTGAACTGCTTATTAAGTTCGTTACTTAACTACATTTTAAGCCAATATTATGTTTGAGGCGTTTCTATACATTGACTTTACTTTACTTAACGTTACCCAAATACCCGAACCACTCAAAGGCCCGCCTAAAATCTAACAACTAACTTGATAACAAGTTTACTTTTAATTTACCCTTTAACTATATAGTTTTTTTTCTTTTTACGTTTACTTTAAATACGATGGAAACATGTTATTTTATGTAATTTATTGCAAACCAGTAAATATAATAACGAAAAATAAAATACATACAAACAAGTGGAAAGACATCCTCTACACAAAAATTTAATAAAAAAAAAACGGAACAATAATATACAAAACAAATTCAATTGTGTTTTTCTTTTGGTCAGCTGAATTTGAAATTGCGCGGTATATGGAGTGTGCTTTAGAGCTTTTATCGTCTTGTGGTACAAGACTTATCGACCAGCCGCCACAAATTTGAAATGTCGATACCGACTGTTTGGCGTTTTGCAGCACTACTGGCTGCTGATTTGTGCACCGTGTTACATCACTTAGACGAATTATAGGTAAATTGAACGGGATTTGAGCAGTGCTGAGCGATAGAGTAAACAATTAGTTATATCTAATAGAAATGTGCCTAAAATTGTCGGTTCGGAACGCGATTTCATAACAATCCCAGGAGCCCGAAAGGCCGCACTGCCGTGAACTTGCGGGCTGCGTGTTTTGGATCGCGTTCGCCGGAAACATAAACATACGATGAGCGAAAGCACAAATCAGGTTAGTTGCTGGTCAGGTATAACAGTGCAAATCCTAAACTGCAGACGCAACACGGGGCCAGTTGAAGAAATTATCAGCGTATATGTATATTTTTTCGTTGATTACGATTGCCAACACACACAAGCATAAATAAACTGCGCCGTTGCAGCAGCAATTGCTCGTCTCTTTCTGTGTGTGTGTATGTGCGAACGTGAAAAGCCACACAAAAGTTGAAATTTTGCCTTGAATTTCTGTTGTTATATATTTTGTTGTTTTGGTTTAGTTATGCCTTTGAAGTCATATTTTGTTACGTTTTCCTTTTCTTTTCAGTTTTGTGCCATTGATTTTTGAGTCTATCACCCCAAAAATAACGATAAACAACAGAACAGTGAAAACCCAGAAAAAAAATTAAAAAAAAACATACAAAATTAAAAAAAATATATAAAAAAATTTTAAAAATACCAATCCTGTTTTCAAAGCAGCCAAAACCAAAGCCGATACCGATATCGATACCAATATATCGATACCAATAACAGTAGTGAAATCAACGTGCACTTTTGTTATCATTTTAGAGTCAATTTATTTTTTTTTTGGCAACAGTATAAACTGGGACTGGGGTTGGGGCTGGGGACGGGTATCTCCTTAGGCTGCATACCTTTTGTTTTGTATCAAAATTCTCTCTTCATTTAAAAAACAAAAAAAAAAAAAAAAATTAACGCAAACCAAACAAATGGCGGCCTACTTAAATCGCACCATTTCACTGGTGACCGGCCAAACGGGCCCATCCGCCAACGATAAAAACTCGACAACGGGCAACGACACCGTCGACGATTCACGGCATAATATATCCCTGCAAACGTCCGCCTCGTCCACGTCGGCCAACATGACCGGCATAACCGACAACCGCATGTATCAACCGAATGACAAATCGCCGCTGCAGATCTTCGTACGCGCCAAGAAGAAGATCAACGATATCTACGGTGAGATCGAGGAGTACGTGCTGGAGACAACCACCTTCATCACTGGTAAGAAAGACCATTGTCTCTGCATTGCATAATTAATACGTCAAACTAAAAACTAAACAATTGCAGCGCTGCATGCGGATGCGGAAATCGTGGACAAGGCGGAGCGCGAACTGTTTGAAAGCTATGTGCACAAGGTGGCTGCCATACGTGAGGTACTGCAGCGGGATCACATGAAGGTGGCCTTCTTTGGCCGCACCTCCAACGGCAAGAGTTCGGTGATCAATGCCATGCTGCGCGAGAAGATTCTGCCCAGCGGCATTGGCCACACCACAAACTGTTTCTGCCAGGTGGAAGGCAGCGACGGCGGCGAAGCCTATCTCATGAAGGAGGGCTCCGACGAGAAGCTCAACGTGGTGGTAACTACTACAGGGGTCCATTCCCCTACACACACACACACCCACACCCGTAGACACACACCATTTAACAACAATATTTGCATTTTGCAGAACATTAAACAATTGGCCAATGCCCTGTGCCAGGAGAAGCTCAGCGAGAGCAGTCTGGTCCGTATATTTTGGCCACGCGAACGCTGCAGCCTGCTGCGCGATGATGTTGTCTTTGTGGATTCCCCGGGCGTTGACGTGTCTGCCAATCTGGATGACTGGATTGACAATCATTGCATCAATGCTGATGTCTTTGTGCTGGTCCTCAATGCAGAGTCGACAATGACGCGGGCCGAGAAGCAGTTCTTCCATACTGTTTCCCAAAAGCTGTCCAAGCCAAACATCTTCATATTGAACAATCGCTGGGATGCGTCAGCCAACGAGCCCGAGTTTCAAGAATCGGTAAGATCTAGCCTTTGTCCAATTTGTTGTGCACCATCTGAGGACTGTAAGCCTATTTGTAAATGTTGTATATTTTTCATTACCTTTGTTTACCACCCTACCAAATACATAATGTGTGTGTATCTCTGTATCTGCGCCAGGAGCTGGCTAAGGTAATGTTCTATCCAGACCCAGTTTCCTGACACATGAGCTTTTTTGTTTTGATTTGCCTGCTTGCCCATGGACATGGACATATATATAATGTCTGTGGCTGCAGCTAGTTCTTTGTTTGCATTCAGTAATACATTCCTCGAAGATCTCAACTAATAAATTGTTCATTTATTTATTTTTTTTATTATTTTTTGTTTCTGTATGGCTGCTGTTGCCTTACTATCTGCAGGTGAAGTCGCAGCACACGGAGCGCTGCATCGATTTCCTTACCAAGGAGCTGAAGGTCAGCAACGAGAAGGAGGCTGCGGAGCGCGTGTTCTTTGTGTCGGCGCGCGAGACGCTGCAGGCGCGCCTCGAGGAGGCCAAGGGCAATCCGCCGCATTTGGGCGCCATCGCCGAGGGCTTTCAGATACGCTACTTTGAGTTCCAGGACTTTGAGCGCAAGTTCGAGGAGTGCATCTCACAGAGCGCGGTCAAGACAAAGTTCCAGCAGCATAGCTCGCGCGGCAAGAGCGTCTCCGGCGACATGCGCTCCATGCTGGACAACATCTTCGAACGGATCACAATCTTTCGCAACCTGAAGCAGGATCAAAAGAATCTGCTCACCGAACGCATTCAGGGCACCGAAACGCAGATGATGCAGGTGACGCGCGAGATGAAAATGAAAATTCACAATATGGTCGAGGAAGTGGAGGAGAAAGTGTCGAAGGCACTCAATGAGGAAATCTGGCGATTGGGCGTCCTCATTGATGAGTTCAACATGCCGTTCCATCCGGAGCGCCTGGTCCTCAACATCTACAAAAAGGAGCTCAACGCCCACGTGGAGAGCGGCCTGGGCAGCAATTTGCGCGCCCGCCTCTCCATGGCGCTGGCCATGAACGTGGAGGCGGCACAAACGGAAATGACCGAACGCATGCATGCGCTGGTGCCGAACGAGAAGCTGCTCACGAACAGCGCCAAGCTGGCGGTGCGTACGCAACCGTTCGAAATGCTCTACTCATTGAACTGCCAGAATCTGTGCGCCGACTTCCAGGAGGATCTCGACTTCAAGTTCAGCTGGGGCATCACGGCCATGATACAGCGATTCACGGGCAAGATGCGCGAGCGCAGCAAAAAGCAAACGCCCGCCTTGCTCAATCGCCAGAGCAGTATTGGGGTGAGTCCTCTCCAGCAGCCGTGCTCCATGTGGCAGGACACACATTACAAGTTCTACTTTCTTTTTGTCCTTCAGCACACCGTCGTTACGCCCGTGAGCACGCCCGTGGAGTCGACGCCCGTTTGCCTGCTCCCCGGTACGGGCGTGGGTGGAATTACGCCCGAGCAGCTATCGGTTATATCACGCTTCGCCCTGTCCTCGATTGGATCGCAGGGCACAGTGGGCGGTCTAGTTGTGGCGGGCGTTGTAAGTATTGCTGGGAGAGATTCCTGATGCGGTTTGCCGGCTGTCCAAGCAGGATCTTTTATATCGCTATACGCTAAAACACTGACCACTTGCAGATGCTGAAAACGATCGGGTGGCGCGTCCTTGTTGGCATCGGTGCGCTCTACGGCTGCATCTACCTGTACGAGCGTCTGTCCTGGACCAACTCGGCCAAGGAGCGTGCCTTCAAGAGCCAGTATGTGCGACATGCCACCAAGAAGCTCAAAATGATTGTCGATCTCACGTCGGCCAACTGCAGCCACCAGGTGCAGCAGTAAGTGAATCAATCAATCGAAGGCTTCAGTAACCCTAAAGCTGAATCGGAATCGCAATCTGAATCCATATTGAATTTACTGCGTTGTTTTTAGGGAACTGTCCAGCACATTTGCTCGTTTGTGCCGCACTGTGGACACCGCCACCACCGATATGAATGAGGAGCTGAAGACGCTCGAAGCGCAGCTGAACGTGCTGGAGGCCAATCAGAAGCAGCTGAAGCTTCTGCGCAACAAGGCCAACTACATACAGAACGAGCTGGACATCTTCGAGCACAACTACATTGCGCCGCAGTAGATGCTGCTAGAGGATCTGGCCAAACGAACACTTCGACGATGACAACCAGAAGCAGAAGAAACAGAAGAAGTAAAAGAAGTAGAAGTAGAAGAAGAAGATGCTTAACAACAACGACGACAACTTTACCCCTCTTTCAACAGACAGATGAACGTGAAAATGAAAATCCTTGCAACCCTTTAAATTAATTCCTTCATTCAGTTTTTTTATTAGACACTTCTGCCAAATTGTACCGCATGTTCTGTTCTTTTTTTTTTTTTTTTGCTTTTCTTTCTGCTCGTATTTTACAGATATTCAATTTTTTTAATGCTAACTTGTTGCAGTTAAACTCTTATATATAACTGAACTGTTTTTTTTTTTTAGTTTTTTAATAATTATACACATATATGAATATATTGTAATTGTTGTTGTTACACTCTGTACACACTCTGTGACATGGCCGGGCGCCATGAAAACATAAACATAAACAAAAGCAAAAATTTAATAATTATATCTTAAACATTATATTGAAACGATTCTTGTTTATACTCAGTCTATAGATAATTGTGTATATATGATCTATTGTCTATTGTCATTAGCATTGTCATTGTCATTAGCATTGTCATTGTCATTATCATTTTGTTTACTAAACAGCTTCAGCTGTGCCTTAAGCCCAGAGCGAGAGCGGAAGAGAAAAAGGGACAGGAGAAGACATGACGAGCGAGAGAGATAGATATAGTTGGCTGTTGTGTGAGCGAGAGCGCATGCTGGCGCATGTAATTCTGAAAAAATATTGCGAAATTCTGATTCATTCATTTGGTTTTATTGATATTTTGCTAATTGACGTAAAATTCTATACGTATTTCATGGATAGGGTATATTTCTGTGAATTTCAAGTACGTACGTGTGTACATGTATATAATATGTGTGTGTGCAGAAATGTACAATGATTTATAATAGAAGGCGATTCTTGATTAGTGACTAGATTAAAAATGTATATACATATGTATATGATACATACATTGTATTCTTACCTCTGAACTTAGCAGCAGCCAGGTTGAGGATTTTTTATATAATCTGAAAACATTTTATCAATAACAATATCATTATTATCAATAAAATTCATTAAAAAAAACATTAAAGCTAATAATAAAACATAAAACATCAACAAAAATTAATATTTGAACCTCTTGGCATAGGTTCCATTACTTATTTTATTTTATACTTTTCATATGCAATATAGACCTCTCATTGCACTAAAATTTGCATTATGGGGAATAAAGATAGCTACATGAATATGAATATACTATGTACATTTGTATATTTATATACACCAATATATTAGATATACATTTATGCATATACATATATACCTATCTACATACTGTCCAAATGTATATATGTATATACCTAGTTCCAATCATATATTCTTCATTGCAGTAGATTCTGCATTACTTGTGAGCTATAGAGAACTATTGTAAAGTGATTCTAACATTAATCTATAAGCAAAACAGTTCTTAAACTAAACGATTATTTTTCATAGAAACCCACAAAGAGATGTGAGATATATATACAATATCTCGATACATCAGTCAGGTCTTATATGCATAAATAAAGCCAAAATATAAGTGTTTGTATATTATGGAAAGGGTACGCTATAGTTATAAATGGATATACCTATATAAATATAAATATACTATATGTATATCCATCTATAAATATAGATATACACGAATATATGTATATATCTATATATATATCTATCTATATAAATAAATATAACCCTTTTCATAGTATACAAAGATTTATTTTGGGTTTATTTTTCAGCATCATAAAAACTAACGAAAATCGGATTATAGAATTTTAGCTAGCAACACGTGATGTGACTAACAAAGAGACTAGTAAAGTCGTGCACTCCGACTCTAATTTTTTCATTTATGGGCTTTACTATGGGCAATGGCTGGTTGCATCAGTTCCACTCCAAATGCACTTTCATTATCGAATCAACTAATTTGCCAAAACAGATGTTTCTGCTAATTAATATATGTTTTACTTTCGCAATTTTGTTAGAAAAGTGAAAGGCATGAAATATACGCAATACTAAAAGTACTAAAAATCTGTGAATCATTCGAAATCTCTAGCCAGAGAAGGAGAGAGGGAGTGTACTCCAGATCAAGCAACGCTTAAAAAATCAGTTAAAATATTCCTTCTTTTTTTTTTCGATAACGAAGAAATGGAAAATTATAAATATAAGAATATAAATTTTTGTATAGCAAGGTTATGTTATATAGGAATATTATTCTCAAGTTCATAGAACTAAAACGGCTCAACTCGAGGCTTTGATTTGATTAAGCTCTTCCACAATATAAATAAAGCCAATGTAACATGATTTCCCATATAAATTTAGGGTAAATAGACCAAAAAACATTTAGAATTTGCTCCATTTTCCTGAGTAGCGTCTGCTTAAATATCGTAAAGCCTTTCAGTTGGGTTTACTGCACCCATCAAATATCAAAAACTTTCTCCTTTTCTTTCATATTATTTTTCAAGCTCCATTTAAATTTATTTATAGAAATTACAATTAGCAAGGATTTCAGGTTTAGCCTATAAATCGGGACACAATTCAATTAAAATTAATTAGATGATTTCATTATAATAATATATGCATGTATAGAGATAAGAGATATATGTAGGTATATCTATATATATGTATATATCGTAAGCTGCTGCTATTAAGGCCAACTGATGGATGTAAATTCAAGAGTTTTGATGTATGTATGTATGTATCGTATATGTATATAGTTTCTGTTTAGCAGACTTATTCATATGCCTAATAAGTTGGTTTGCTTTTTAGCGTTATCTCATAGGAATAATACAAATATGCGAGAGATGCCATCTCTATATTCTATATAGATGTGAACATTTACAACATTTACAATCCAAACAACTCGAAGAGCGAGAACGAAAACGAAAACGAGAGCCTTAAGTAATTAATTAATTAACATACATAATTAAATACAGGAAATTTGATAAACATTTGTTTTCGATTCTTTTTAATCTCTACAAAGTTAAAATTTGCACTTAATGTTATATGAAAAGAGAAATGCATTTACATGTTGTCTTTTGCTTAATTTTCGTTTTTGGTTTTTGAGTTTTCTGGTTTTTGTTTTGTTTTTTTTTTTTCTTTTTTTATAACGTGTTTTCAATATTCATTTTTGCTTTCTTTCGTTTCGATTTTTTTGTTTGTGCCAAGCAATTGATATTTAAATACAAAGAGCACAAATAATAATAAAAGAAATGTATATATATGTATGTTTCTATATATACAAGTGCGTGTAAGGATATATGATATACAATTAGATAGGAATATTAAAATAATCGGCTGTAGAACCGGCAACAAAATACAAGGTTGAACAAATCTTTTGAGCATAATTATGAATACAATTCTTGAATTTATAATGCATATGTGTTGGATTGTTTGTGTGTGTGTGTACGTGTGTGTGTGTGTGCGCGTTTTGGTCTCTCTGCTGGCGGCTGCCGTTTTGCACGGCTAGTTAACTCAATCTAGTTTTGATCGCTGGCAGTGCGAAGCGAGTCAGCCCTAAAGCGGTGCGACTAGAGGGCGATCGGTCGGGCGGTTGGTCGGTCGGTCGGTCATTGGATGGTCTGGATGGTTCGTTGGCTCTGCTCCATGCACCGTAGGCGTGCTTACAGGAAATACGGCGTCGTATTCTGTTTGGGTATAACGCGCTCCGAGTCGGGCACGGCCAGAAAGATTTTCGTTTGCCGCTGCTGCGCCGTATCGAAGCTGAGGATGGCCGCCACGTTGCCACAGCGATAGCAATAGTTGGGCGCGGACCAAACGGTGACTAGCTTGCCCTCGAACATGTACTTGATGCCTTCGTTGACCAGCTGGTGTGCCCGGCAGATCAAGTCCAGATTATTGATGGTCATGAAGTCTTTGGTCACATTATGGCCAAATAGCCAGCCGGCGCCTCGCGGACTCTGGCCCCTAAAATCAAACGTTAGCTCGGCCAGGAAGGGATGTTTTCTTGTCGCGGCTGTATATTTACCAGTATTCCATGTCCTCGGGATCGGACCACACCAGATCACAGAAGGCGCCTTTATAGGGTATCTCGCCGTTGCGCTCAATTGTCCGTATTTGATCTAGCGTTATAATCTCCGGACTGAGCCCGCCATGCACGCACAGCACGCTCTCGTCAATGATCTACACACGTGTAAAAAGCAAGCGAAGATTAGCATCACTCTTCCTCCCACTCCCACTCCCCCTCTCTATTTTTCTCTCTCGCTCTGTACGTACCGCAGCAATGGTGAGCAGGTCGAAGACCTTACAACAGTATTTCCAGCCATTCGCATTGCCATATTTGCTGAAGCATTCGTCGAAGAAGCCATACACCTTTGTTATCTGCCGCGTCTCGTGGTTGCCTCGCAGCAGCGTAATTCGACTTGGGTATCGGGCCTTGAGCGTGAGCAGGCGGGTGAAGGTCTCCAGGCTGTAGTATCCCCGATCGACAAAGTCACCCATGAATATGTAATTCGTGTCGGGCACTTGGCCACCCGTTCGGAACAGCTGCTCCAGATCATAGAACTGAAATAAATCGATTGTAAGCAGCGCGCAATTTCGTCTAAGCTGATTGATAAATGATGAGTGTGTTTTAGGGTGACCATTACCTGGCCGTGTATGTCGCCACAGACTGTGACGGGCGTGCTCACTGGCTGTATGTTCGTCTCCTCTAACAGTATGTCGCAGACAATATCACAGAGTTTTTTCAATTCGTTTTCCGGCAAGTACTTGCACTCCTTCACTATGTCTATCCATTTGTCGACATCACCCATTTTATTGCTCCTGTGTTTTGTGCAGCGCACCCAAAGCCTGTTGGTAAAGATAGCGGAAAAACGCAACAAAATCCGCAAAGCAATAAATACCAAAGCAATATAAGAAGCATGTTGAGCGGCAAAATACTATCGATTAGATATGTAAATCAGGCGCGTTTTTCATGGCGCGCGAAAAATTCACATTAGCTGACGATCGTTTCTCAAAAAATACTATCGATATGTTTAACGCACAAGCTGTTAACATTTGCTCGAACTGCACTGTTAAGTGTTTCATAATTCGAATTTGGCGCGAAATGTTTTTATAATTTTCAATGCTTTGAGGCTTTTATTAAAAAAATATTTGCGAGCATGAATAATACTTTGTATTGGTCGGACTAAAAGCGGAAGATTTAGATTTAGCTTGGCATAATGCAATTAAAGCTGTGTCTTAAAAGAGTTGCTATGCCCTTTTTGGCCGTGTCCTTTTTTTTTTTTTTTTTTATGGGTAATGTTTGTCTTATGGCTTTTAGCGCAAAATTAGTTGTAATTAGCTTTTGCTTAAAGCAAATCATAATTAGCATGCAGCAGTGGGACCCAAAAAAACGCGCTGTGGCCGCTCCTTGGCTTACTCCTTGATGCCGGGCTTTGTGTTTCAGCGTATAGAAATAATCACGCTTTTAAATTTTATTGCTGTGGCGCGAGCTGCTTGTTGAATTTAGCTCTCTCTCTGTGCATGGGTGTGTGTGTGTGTGTGGAGCGAGTGTATGTATGTGTGTGTGTGTGCTTTGTGTCAGTGAGGCAGAAACATGCTGGCATCTTGTTGTCTAGGGAATGGCGGCTAAGCGGGTTGAGCGGGCTTAGCGGGTCGCGGCATATCGGACCGGCAGCGTAAGCTTGGGTGTTTGGAGGGTCTCATTAGTGACGCGCGCGCGGTTTGTCGTTGGCTTGGGCTAAAGGCAAGTTATTTGTATTGTTTTGTATTATTTTCCCTCTTATTTTACTTTATTTTATTTTATTTTTTTTTTTGGTTTGTACTCTACTCGACTCTGTACGCTGCGCTGTCAGTGGGGGCAGGCTGACTGTGTGCCATGAAATTGGATTCAAGTGGATGGGGCGGCAGCAAAGGGTTAAGCTGCAGCTGCTTGGTGCGCAGCATGCCAAACTTTTGTCAAGCGGAACGCTAGTTCCGAAAGAAATACAAATTAAGAAAACAAAACGGTAGCTAGCTTACATTTAACCAACGAATTAACTAAAGTAATTTAGTGTGTGTGAGTTTCTACGGCTAAAAATCACTATATGCTAAAAAAAAAATACAAGAGTCCTGCAATTGGAACTATGTTATGAGGAGTTATTAAATAAATATGAATATATCAAATTTGGGGACCCGGCTGTAAAGATGTAGAATTTTATAATTGATAATTATATATATGTACGGCTAAAACATACATACATACATACATATGTAAAAGTACATACACTGCATATGGATGTTGGATCATCCACTGTCACAAATCATCTGGTTCTTAAGCAAAATATCAACAACAACCCGTGTCAAAAATCATATTATATATAAAAATAAAAAGCTAAAATAAGAAAACAAAAACAATACAAATGTTTCAATGATTCAACATAATGTCAAATGTGTTTTGCTTCACTGTTTTATGCGCATTAAATTTGCCAAATTGACAGCTGAGCTGCATTTAACGGTACTCATCCAGCGACTTTGGAACTTTAGCTTTTACTTTCAACTTCAGTTGCCATTTGCCGTGTACTATACAGTTTGGTTGGGCCATTCGGCGAGCATTGCGTGCTGCATCATTAGTACCGTTATTTTATGCTCTTCCGCTTACTGCTTTTCGCCACTTTCATGAGTTTTTTTTTTTTACTGTCGGCTTCGTTTCCGCAAAAGCTGCTGCTGCTGCTGTTGTTGTTGTTGTTCTTTTTCTTCTCCTTCTCCTTCTTCTTCAGTTCTGCTTCAGCATCAACTTCAGCTTCAGGCTTCTTTCCTTGGCGCAATGTTGACAATTAAGTTAAACTTGTTTTCCCTACTTCGTTTCGTTTCGACAATTCCGTTACATCTCTTTTGTCTCTCCCTGCTCTGCTGCTGTCTCTTCTCCTTCCACTGTACTAGCTCTGTGCGTGCTATTCTCTATGTCTATGTCCTGGCAGTTTTTAGTTTTCCCCGCCCCATTACCGCTCCAGTGACCGCCCACACCCTAACTAACTGTTAGCCGCGCTTTGCTGATTATCAATGCTTTCGTCGTCTGCGGCTGACTCGGCCTGTGACTCTGCTGCTGATGTGGCTGATAATTATGTGTCCCATGTCCACCCACTCGCTATTTGCCATTTGGCCATTTCTTTTTCTTTTTGTATACCCTGCACGCAATGGTGCGAATGGGGTATATTATGCGCTAGTATAAGTTATATTTGCCAGGCAGTTCCTTTCTCAGATCTTTCTCGATAAATTGAATGTAAAATGTGCTTAAATTAAGGTATATTTTTTTATTATTTGTTCTATTTTCAGTTTATTGTCCTATATTCAGAGAGACTTTTGCTGGGCACAGGGTAGCGCCTAGTCGATAAGCGACAAATATTTTTTTTAGTTTTTTTTCTTTGCTTGTTTCTGCATTGTCTTCGCCGTCACCGTTGGCCGCATCGAATGGCCATTTGGCCGGCTTTCTTTTTATTGTTGACGTTTTGTTAACTTGTTTTTTCCTGTGCACCACCATCCGCCAGCTGCCAACTGCCAACTGCCATTCAACACTCTTTGGGTCGCATACATAGTTCTTGCTGTCAACTTTTGGGGGCGGCAGCGGCGGTTGACGACTGTCGCTCCTTGACTCTTGTTGCTGTTGTCGCTTTTATTGTCGTCGAAAATTAAATAAAATTAATTACCGCGTGTGTTTGTATACACACGCACACACACACTCATACACACTGACACTCGCACTCATACACATCTACACGCACAGGCACATTAAGCGACAGACTGGCAGACAGGCGGTCTCGACATTAACACACAGTCTGCCTCAACTACTACAGCACCTCAACTTCTGCTGATGCTGCTGCTGCTGGTGTTGTAGTCGACTCCTGCTACCGTTTGACAGTCGCACGCCTTAATTCACGCGCGTGTGCGTTTACGTCAACGGCAACAAACAACAGCCGCTGTAACAGTGGCATTCATAAGTTAACAGCAGGGAGAGGAAAATAACTGCTCTTGTTCTATTCATGTTCATGCCTCTCTCACACTTATCAGCTTCTTGTCTTTTATATTAGCTGTAATTGATCTTTTTGTTGTTGCTTTATTTTGTTATTCATGCTCATTGTTTTTTTGTTCCAGCTCTGCCACAAGAACAAAGCCTTGAGCTAGTTATTTTCAAGTGTTTTTTATTACTATTATTATTATTTTAATCTTGTTACAGATCGAGAGGAAAGAGCGCAGTTTAACAGCTCTCTTTCCAGCGTACAGACTTTTACAGTGGCTTGCCTGGTGGCAATTTATGCGCTGTTATGCTTCACTGTCACAGATCTCTCTCACACGCTAGTGGCCGTTTTTATAGCTCTCTTTCCAGCGCAGAGACTTTACAGTGCACTGTAGTGCGTTAATCAGCTTCATCGCTTGACTGCTCTGCATAGCTTTTATATGTTACAGATCTCTCTCTTTCTTTCTCTCTCTCTCTCTCACTTTGGATTAGCTGCCGGTAATTGCTCTGTAAAGAGCAAAGTTTTATAGTTTTTTACAGCTTAGCGACCTTTACAGTGGATCAATTTGTTGTAGTCTGCTTCATCGCTTGATCAGTTTGCAGCGCTCGCTCCTTCTGCTCCACTGTGCAATATGGGAAGAGTGTGTGTCAAGGGCATCTTCGTCATTATCAGCAGTTAACAGTTAACAGGAGCGTGCCTTCTTGGCTTGCCAGCTGGGCAGCAAGCGAAAACAACCTGTGGGGACAGCGTGGGTGTGACTCGGCCGCCTGAAGGCATAATGTCGCCAGTTGACGGGTGTTGCTTCAAATTACGACTGTACTCCAAATACTGCCGGCTTTATGGCTGCTGCTGTTCACTAGCAGGGCGACTATGCCTCTCCCCGTTCTCGCTCTCTCTCTTTCTCTTTTCCTCTCTGACGCTGCGACAGCCTTCCAGCGTTCCAGCATTGCCACCATTTTAGTATGTGTGTATGTACTCTGTATTGTATTGTGCGTTTGTATGTATGTATATGTAGTTGTGTTTATGCCGCCTGGACATGGCGCACAACACAACAATGAGCAGCACATTAGCAACAACAAATACGCATCTCTGTGTATCGTTTCGTGCGTTTGCGTTGTTTCATTTATTTATTGGGCGCTTTTAACTTTCCATCCAAAAGCAAAGTTGTTGTTATATTGCTCTTAATATTGTTGTTGTTGTTGTTGCTGCTGCTGCTGCTTTATTGCCATTACAACTACAACTATTAGTTGCTGTTGTTGTTGTTTTGGCCTTTTGACTTTTTGGCGCTATGGCATTTGACTTTTTTTTTTTTTATTACTTTGTGCGAGGGAAAGAGTCAAAAAGGCGAATGCGAAGAGAAGCGAAATTGCGCGCAGGAAGCAAAGAAACAAGTGAGCGTGGAGCTGAGAAGAGCGACAGCGAGATAGAGAGAGAGAGAGAGAGAGAGAGAGAGGGCAGTGGGGCGGTCGGTTGGTCTAGCAAATTGTTGTACATAGTTTACTGCGATAAAAACGGGAATAAAAGCAAAGCAGATAAAATTAAATAGTGGCCAAACCAGACAAGCGCACTGAAATGGGCGTTGTGGGCGTGGACATCGGACATTGGACATTTAACGTTGGAGTTCTGAGCAGGTACCCTTGGGCGCTGGGCGTGGCAGCACGTACAAAAACTAATCGTTCAATTAAGTTGGCGAATGTTCAGCGACTAAAAGGCAAAGGGACGCGAGAGGGGCGTCAACGGCAGCTAGATGGGCATAGGTATGGGGATTGGGATTAGAATAGGGAAAGGGATAGAGGATAGATATAGAGAGCAGCATTGGGAGGGACGACAGTCTCCTTAACATACACACAACAACAAGCGGCGTGCACAAAAAGTTAATGAAAAGGCAAAAGCACACATGGATGAAAATAATTAAAAGGGAATGACTATGCGTATACCCTATAAAAAGTTTGACCTACTCTTTATTTACAGAAAAACTATTATTATATATAGTAGAGAAAGCAACTACAATTTAATATTTACATACATTTAACTAATACAACTTAACTATTGACAACATTCCAACAGAAGAGGTATCAACGCGCGAGCACCTATTACAGAGCATATGCTTCGCCGTTGAATCTAATAGCAGCAGACAAACTAACACTAACACACCCACACACAAGCACACACCATGAATGTAATGGGGCGTGGAGAGCCAGTGAGTATGTAGTGAATAGACAACGAGAAGCGTAGCGAGAGCCGTTCCTGTTCCCGCTGCCACCGTCGTTGTTGTTTAATTTCTTTTGAGCACAAAACAATTATCAATTAATGTAGCGTTATGTGCGTCTGCTCTCTCGCTGTGTTTGTGTGTGTGTGTGTGAGAGCGAGTGAATGAGTGGAGAGTGTGAATGTGTGTGGGTCGTCGTGCAAATTAAATTTTTTTAAGCTTCGAAGAAGTACGGCAGAAGAAGAGAGCACAAAAACTGAGCGAGAGGATAAAGAGAGCGGATTGTTGGTGGTTGGAGTTAGTTGCTTAACCAAAACGAAGTTTATTTATTTGACTCGCACAGTGAGTAAATATTTATGATGTGCTAGACATACTTATATGAATGAGTAAGTATGTATGTATGTATGCTGAATGTAAAGCTGATTGCCGTCATTTAAGCAGCGAAATGATTAAGCGTGGGAAGCAGTGTGTGTGTGAGAGTGTGGAGCTGTACATTTTTGCATAATGTGCACTGGTATTTGCTGTTCTGGCCGCTCGAAGTCTTCATCAACATCATAAACTATAAGAATGAATACTTACGAATTGTTGACTGTACTTCGGGGCAGGCACTTGCCAAACTTGTTGACGGCAGCTACAGATGCTGGCTGTTGCAGTTGTTGCCGTTACACAAGTTCCGTTGTTTACCAACCATCCGTTTCGGCATACAGACAGTGGGAGTGGGGGAGAGGAGAGCGAAAGAGAGAGTTTTGTTTGCCTTCTGCAGTTAGAAGGATAGATGAATTTACACTTCACTTTCCCGCAACTCGTTTTCTGTTGACCTATCCAGTTTTGGCCCATACAAATGCGTATATTGGCAACGTTTTGGCCTCGTGCAAAAGTTATTGCGAAACTTCTCAGAATCCATCTTGATAGATCAAATAATTGTAAATTACTCTTAAAGTGTTTAGCTGAAATTTATGCTCTTCTCAATTAAATTTAGTAGCTTTGATGCGAATGGCTCAGCATAGTTGCCGGAAATGGCTTTTCGCATCGAGTATGCATTTCTAATAACAATTAATCGATTTATATCAAACTCGAACTAATTGCACTTTACAGATTTCACAAGAAATATACAGTTAATTCGCAATAAGGTTTCCAACTAATAATTCTTGGAACTAACTAGCTATTCGGTCGAAGCTCTAAGAATGTGAGGAACCACAATTTGCCATATTTGTGTCGTATTTCATATACATGCAGACATACGCATGTACTATGTATGTATGTATGTATGTATATGTCTGTTTATACATATAAACTATTTATTCACACACAATGGGAAGTGGATTAGAAAAATTGAATGAAATTGAACGGGGCTGGGCTCCACAAGTTGCCCATTAAGTTTTCCCAGGATAATCGTCCATTATGTCTGTGTGTGTGTGTGTGTGTGGCATATATTTGTATTTGTTTGTGGCTTCACACACATACACACACACACAGACATGCTGAATAAGAAGCCACGTTAAAAATAGTCGAAAAGCATTATGTCTACACGCGCAATTATCTGCACTTTAAAATTTACATTGCTCAATGGATGGTTCTCTATTTTATATGCCTGTTTGCTTGCGCCTGTGTGTGCATGTGTGTGTGCGTGTTTGTTTACCAACACATGCACAGTGGGAAGTGCACACATAACCTCACCAAGGTTTGGGTCTGACGCCCGCATTTGGTGCAACGGCAGCTAAGTAAGCAGTGCTCAAGACAGAGAGAGAGAGAGAGATAATAAGCAAAAGGCCATGAGAAAGAGAGAGAAAGGCTGAGCTTGCAGAGTAAGTGTGTGTGTGTGTGATGAGAGCTTTAAGGTTAGCATGCCTTATGCACTCATAAAGCAAGCCAGATAGAAAAAGAGAATGAAAGACCACACCAACACACAAGCTCAGACACTTACCCAGACCCACACACTCACACCCGCACCCACACACACACACACACAGTCAGCCACATCCATAGCCACCCAGACCCAGCGAGTCACTAAAAGTCTAAAGTAAAACTTACCAAAATGTTAATTAAATTCCAACAACGAATCAAGTAATTTACAACGACTAAGTCGAAAACCCCAAAGCACCGGCCGTCCCTAGCCCCTAGCTTCAACTACCATCCCTTCCCGCAGTGGTGCCATTTCGTTCCATAACATTTCATGGCCTCTCACCTACACACACACACACACACACACACACACACACACGCATAGGGGAGCACACTCTTGGGCCATGACAGTAAAATACGGGATATGCTTAAAGCTAACTGTATTTTCGTGTACGAAGGCGAATGCCTCTAATTCAGCTCCAGCCGAGCTGAAGAGGCGGCCCCACTTTTATCCCCTTGGCTGCTTTTACTGATTGTCCTCGTTGTGTCCCCCCCAAAAACAGGCCGACGACGACGACGACGGCGGCAGCGGCAGAGGCAGCGTTAAAGAATGTGGCGAAAGTTGTAGCAAAAAGCAGAGTGTAAAAGAGACTAAGAGACTAGCGCATGAATGAAACAAATGACTGAGGAGAGTCTCATACTTGATCACATTTCTGCGTGCGTGTGTGTGTGTGTGTGTGTGCGGAGATGAAGAATGTAAAGGAAGAGAATATACATACATATATACAGAGCAAGAGAGAGCTTAGAGTGAGGAAAAAAGAGAGTGAATGAAGGGGAATGAAAAAAAGAAAAAGAGATAAAGATAGAGATAGCTATAGAGAGAGAGAGAGAGAGAGAGAGAGAGAGAGAGAGAGAGAGAGAGAGAGAGAGAGAGAGAGAGAGCGACAGAGATAGATAGATAGATACACAGAGCGTGACGGAGAGATATATAGAGAGAGGGACCGAGAGTCGGAGAGAGATATAGACTGAGAGAGATAGAGCAAGATAGAGACAGAGAGCGAATGCGACAGAAAAGTGAAGATGGATAAAGAGATATAGAGATTCAGAGAGAGAGAGAGAAAGAGACGGCGGTAGAAACAGACAGAGATCTAGGACAAGAGACAAAGACATGGAAAGAAAGATATGTATATGGATGTTAAGGAATGGGGAACTAAAATGGAGATTACGCTAAAGAGATAGAAAGAAAAAGTGAGGTAATGTGAGAAAGAGTGCGTGAATTAAAGTGAGAAAGAGATTGAGATAAATCGGTGTAGCGAAAGTTAGAGAGAAATAGTGAGAGAGAGTAAGTGAAAGAGAGAGAGAGAGAGAGAGAGAGAGAGAGAGAGAGAAGCGAGCGAGATTCAAAAGATACAGACAGCAGAGAGTAAGATAGAAAGCTTGAAATATGAAAAGAAACAGAGAAAGAGAGATTTTGAGACAGGAAATATACAGCCAAAAGATTAAGAGAGAGAGAGAGAAAGAGAGTACCAGGGAGAGAAACATATGCGAAAAGAAACCTGTATTATAGATATAGATAGAGATCTCTAATAGCTGCTTAAAGTGCATTACGTTTCAGATAAAAAGGGACAGAAAGAGATTGAGAGAGAGAGAGAGGGAGAGAAAGTCGTTAGCAAGGATTTTGTTGCGATTCGAGTTAGAGTATCAACGGCGTAGTTGCTGAGGTGGTGCTAAAAACCGTTACTTCGTTGTTTATGACTGTGTGTGCGAGGCGTGTGTGTGTGCCTGTCTGTGTGTGTGCGTGTGTATAAGTGTGTGTGTACGTGTGAAATGAGTGCAGAATGTCGCCTCAAGTGTTGCGCGCTCGCAGCTTGGGTTTGGCGACAAAGCGCGAATGCAGGCAGCAACACCCTCACACTCCCTCATCCCCTACCGCACTCCCCACTTTGCTTCGGACGGCGTCCAGCTTGCTGAGACAAAACTTGAAAAACAAAAACGATTTTGCGCCGGCGGTCGGCAGCTGTCCGGCAGTCGGACAGACGGACAGACGGACAGTCGGATAGCCATTTCTATTTTTCTATTTTCTATACCGTTATGTACGTATATATATATATGATATACATACATATACATATATATTTTTCTCTGCCGTCGCTAATGACACAGCGGGGGCGGGGCAGCCACCAATGTTGACTAGCCCTAAAGGGAAAATTGAAAATAATAAAATAAAAAGTAAAGAAAAGAAAGAAAGAACAAAAAAAAAAATTGCGCTGCGTCGACGTCGCCGCCTGTCGAGAGCGACTCAGCAGACTTTTTGTCTGAATGCTCGAGGGGCTCAGCAGCGTGGGCTGTGTGGAGCGGGGAGAGGAGGGCAGGAGAGCGGGGTGTGACCGAGACAGGCTAAGAAACAGCGCAAACGTAATTGTTGGCCTGTGTACGCCTTTGTCTGTATGCGTGTGTGTGTGTGTGTGTGTGTGTGTGTGTGTGTGTGTGTGTGTGTGTGTGTGTGTGTGTGTGTGTGTGTGTGTGTGTGTGCGTGTGTTTTGGCCAAGTTAACAACACAATTTGGCCGCAAATAAAATACAAGTTAGTTAATCCCACAACGTGTTGAATTTAATCAGTGGCCAATTTTTCACTTGCCACCCGCGCGTGCCCCACATTTTTGGCGCTGTGCCCCAGTTTTTGGCATGGCCGCGTATATTGGCCCCCAGCTCGCTCCATGCCGGCCGCCTGGACCTGGACCTGGACCGGGGCCAGTGCCTCGGACTGTGGCTGTGTCTGGGTCCGATGTTGCGCCTTGTCTGACCGCCCGTCGATTTGTTCGCTTGTTGTTCACTTCGCTGTTGTGCCCGTTATTCTCGTTGCCTGCTTGTTGTTGTTGCTGTTGTTGTTGTTGTTGCTGCTGTGGCATTTAGCACTGCGCCGAGATTTGTAGTCAATAATTGCATTGATGATGATGAGCTTGCTGCCAGCTTGGCCGCCTTTCGCCGGCTCTGGAGCAGCAGCAGCGGCAGCAGCTTAATTGTGCTTTAAACAGAGCTTAATTGGTGATTGCAAAAGTGTGTGGGCGGGCAGCAGCCGGAGGGGGAGCGCAAGTGGGGAATGTGTGCGTGTGTGTGTGTGTGTGTGCATCGTCTTGGCAATAGGATCAAAAAGTTTTTGGCTTAAGCGCAAGGGGAATCAAATTGAAGGTATTAAAAAGGCGCTGGAAAGGTTCGGCAGTGCAACGAAGCAGCCACAGACTGTAAATGGAATTATAGAAAGACACCAAGAGGGAGACAGAGAGAGAGAGAGAGAGAGACAGAGCTAGATAGATAGAAAGTTTGATATCGTGAAAGTTGAAGGTAAATAACGGCTGAGCAAAGGAAGCAATAACTGTGCAGCAAAACTCCGATCCGATTAAAATAGTTGCACAAAAACTATCAAAAATAAAGTTAGGAATCTAAGAAATACAGAAACGAGAGAGCTAAATGAACGGAAACATTGCTGAAAAGTAAGTAATAATGGGATAAGAAATGTATATATTGGCAGACAATTGGCAGAGACTGACTGCAAGGTACCCTAACCGAAGTCGTACAAAGGAAGAGGAGCGAAGGAATATGAAATCGGCTTGGATTAAGACTCCGATGAGATATGAAAATAAGAAAGCTGATCTCGTAAATACAATAGATTGAGATAAGAGGAAGAGGAAAATAAAAAGAAATTGAAATTAAAATTAAAGAAGGATAAACGGAAAATGAAATCGAGTCTGATTAAACTCCAATTAGATAGGATAGATAATATCTTAAAGCTGATGTAGATAAAAACGAAAAGCTAAGAGACTAACAGATAAAGTAATGCCATAAGAAGAAGAAGAAGAAGAAGAAGAAGAAGAAGAAGAAGAAGAAGAAGAAGAAGAAGAGGAGGAGGAGGAATTAAAATAAAGTAACTCATCAAGCCGAATCACGTCTGATTAAGATTCTCAATAGATTTGAAAATAAGAAAGTTGATCGAAAATAAAAAAATAAATAAACTAGCCTAATATATCCATAGCTATCTATACCTTATTTAACTGTGGCATAAGAGAAAGGAAAATAAAGGAATAAAATAATACAGCAAGAAGAAGGCTAAAAAGGAATAAGAAAAGCAATTTGATTAAATCTCCAATTAAATGAAAATAAGATCTTAAAAGCTGATGCCCGATTGAGACAAACTGCGAAAACTATTTCAAAAGGAAGGAATTTGAACTCTCATAGGATCATGTCTTTTTTAGACTTGAAAGTAAATTCTTGTAGACCGATATAAAAGGATCGAAAGACTGGAAAAGTTAGTAAGACAATGCCATAGTCAGATAAAGTAAGGCCGTATGAGTTAAGTAGGAAGAATTATGAAGGCGAATCGCATTAAAATTCAAGGGCAAAATTATTGAGGAAATCTATGGAAAATCTCATTAGATCAAATCTCTTAGATTTCAAAGTAAAACATTAAAACTGAAAATAGAAAAATCTTAAAAAGCTAACCCTTGTGCGAGTCAAGAATGGGAATTTGGCTGAGGAATATGGGTCAGAATCGAGCGTAAATAAATCATGGGTTTGATTGGTTGGCGAGATAATTCGCTGCTTTATCAGCGCAGCGCATTCCTGCCAATGCAAACAATTGCTAGCTTACGCACAACCACATACACACACACACACACACACACACACACACACGCACACGCACACACATGAGCAAACAAAAACAAGACATAGCCAAATATTTTGCTCAATGTCCGCTGGCGTGATATGGCCGCGACCCTCGTCTCGTCCCGTCTCCCTTTCATATTCTGTACGCACTCGTATTCCCAGTTTTCCAATTTCCTCAACATTTTCCCGCTAAATACAAATACACACACACACGCATGCACGCACGCACAGGGACATACACATTGTAAACATTTGCAATTTCGATTGTGGCGCTGAGGCTTCGATTGCGCCTCTTTCTGCTGGCTGCCCAAAGCAGCCGCCCGATGGACCCATGGAGCGATGGCTCTCGATGGCTCGATGGCTCGATGGTCCGATGGAGCGTTGCCACCGTTCTTCCGCCCGTTAGCGGCTCCGTCCGTGCGTGCATTCCGTCCTGCTCATGTTGTTTACGGTTTTACAATTCCGCTGATTGCGAGTGGTTCAAGCGGTGGCTTAGTCTGTTTGCCAGTCAAACACGCACACACCCACACACACGCACAGCAGGTCCTGCTGCTGCTGTTGTTGTTGTTGTTGTTGTTTTACGAATTCTTCTGGCTAGGCTCAGGTTATGCGAGAGAAATTAGTACAGTAATCATCTGCTAAGACTGACAATTAGATAATGCGCTACGGATTAGGCGGCTTGTCTTGTTGCTTCGCTCATTTGGGCGCTGCGGGGCAGCAGTCTTGTGTTGTTGTTGTTGTTGTTATTTTGGTTGTTGTTGTTGTTGTTGTTGATTCTGGTGTTTTGACAGCGTTTATTGTCAGCGCCTAATGAGCCATGGAACTTAATAAGCAAGCACTTGTAATGGCTTCTTTCTGCTGGAAGCACTCACAAGGCGAGACAGACAGAGAGAGAGAGAGAGAGAGCAAGAGCGAGAGCGAGCTAGAGTGTGTGGCATGCATGGAAATCAGCACGAAAACGGGCAGACGATGGCTGAGTGCCATAAAGTCTGATTCGTTGCGCCTGACTGGGATGCTGACGGTCGTCAAGGGGGCAGGTAGTGGGTATTTGTGTGTGTGTGTGTACGTGTGCGTGTGTGTGTAGGTACAGGGCAGGACTTGGCCATAAAGCGCGCATAGTAAATTGAATTTTGTAGCCTTTTGCGGCAGAGACGGCTGCTGCGCATTTTGATGTACGAGCAACGAAAGTGTAGGTGTACTTGCCCAGCCAGGACGACAAGGACGTGTGACGCACCGAGGAGCAACAGCTGGTGTGCCAGTAAAGCACATTTTATTCTTATCCCAGCTACAAAATATCTTTTACGCACTTATGCGATAGTATGTGCATGGCCTATGTATGTATGTATGAGTGCCAAATGTCTAGAGATAAACATGTGTCTGTGTCTGCATGTGTGTGTGTGTGTACTTCCTTCACTCATAAAGTTATTCAGGCTAAATTGCATTTGCTTTGCCCTTTCATTCCATGAGGTTAGTTTGAATGAAATGCGCCAATCGGGCCCAAATTAGCAGCTACTTAAGAGTGAGCGAGAGAGAGAGAGAGAGAGAGAGGGGGAGAGAGTGCTAAAGCGAGACAGCTAGCGTAATGTGTTGATGGAAAATATGTGAATAATTTAAAGTTCGTAATTTATGCGCTACAATAGGTCAAAAGTTATGGCTGCATTGATCAAAGTTTAATGTAGTTGCTTACCTTTTCATTTTTATTCCTCTCTCTCTCTTCCTCTTCCTCCTCTGCCTTTGTGGTAAACCTTTTGTGGGTGAACATGTAAATTCCGTGAGCAGCGTCAATTTGCAGTCAACATTGTCTGAAATGTGTAGCAATTTGTGAACTTACGGCCACATCATAAATGAACTAGTATGAACTAGTTGTTGTTGCTGTTCTCGTTTAGCTGCCGAGAGAAATAATAAAATTGATGCTTCAAATGCCAAAATAATGCGATTAAATCTATTAAAAGCCACAGCATGTTAAATACTAGTCAAATGCAATCACAAACCTTGCATAATCCCCATTTAAATGCAGCTCAAGCAGCTGAATTATTCATTATTCACGTCGGGGGATGATGCACACGCATTAAGTGCGCTTAGATTTGGGTGTTTGCATTTAAGTAACGCCAAGTCAACAGCACTTATTTGGAACTGGAGCTCAGTTTGCGTGAAATGAGCGATTCGCTTAGCTAATGAGCGATGCGATGCGATGCTCGAGAGTTCATTTAATGGGTTCAACTCTAGTTCTTTTCGAATGCATTGCTAATGAGCTGCTGAACTAGTTCATGAATAACTAATTGGTGATTGGCTCATTTGCTGTGGGCAAATAAACTGATGAACCAGTTCATGATGAATTGAAATAGTTATTTAGGTATGTATTATTCATGAACCAGTAAATCGTTCATATGCTCATTTGTTGTTGTTTGTGCAAATTGTTGCTTGATGGGCTCAACAGCTTGTGAACTTGAGCAAATTAAATAAATTATTTTATAAACAGCAGAATTGTTTTTTCAGTAACTGCTCTACTAGTTTATTAAACATTTTTAAAGCTTTTCAAGCATATATTGCTCATGAACTAGTGAATTGTTCATGTGCAGTGCGAACTATTGTATAATGTCCTCATCAACTAGTGAACTAGTTCATCAGCAATTACATAAATAAATTCATAAGTTTCATTCATTCATCAACTGCTCTAATAGTTCATTAACAATTTATTGATTCATGAACAAGTAAATCGTTAATATTTTCATTATGCAATTCATGCTACATATATCATGCCATGTGCAATCCTTGCTAAACTGGTTCACGATCAAATGCAGAAATGAATGAATTCTCCAATCAATAGCTAATGAACTCGTGGAACGTTCATGTATCATCTAATGCTCCTCATTGTTGTTCAAGATTAGTTGAATAAGTACTTTCAAATATGTATCAAGTATTAAAACGTTCACAGCTTAGCAAAGCTTAGTGATCCATTTAAGGTACTTGTGAACGACAAGACGGCATCATAAACGGAACTTGTTATTATTGGAGGTGGTAAGCTGAAATCGATAGTGTTCGACCGTCGATAGTACCGTTAGGGCCGTCGATAGCCTCGTCGATAGTGGCAGCAATAGCACCTCTAGCTAGTATGGCTTACAATCGCTGCAATCGATAGTTTACCACATCTAATCGCTGGCAATCGCTACCAACTATCGATAGTGCCGATAGTGTAATCTATGGTAAGTCTTGTGGCTGACAATCGCTATAAAATATAGATAGTACTAATAGTGCATTCGATAGTTTATTACATGCGAAAAGTTTGGCTCACATTCGATACCAACCATCGATAGTAACGATAGTTTACTCTCTCTAATTAGTATGGCATACATTCGCTACCAACTATCGATAGTACTGGTAGTTATACCGATAGTTTAACACTCCTAATTATTATGGCTTACAATCGCTACCAACTGAGATGAGGCCCACTCAACGTGAACCGGTTCATGAATGCATTGTGGCAAGCGGGCACTTAACATGCACCACGATTGGTAATAAGACAACAACTGCTTTCCGTTGAGTTTTCCTACATTCGTTGTTGTTGTTGTTCGCTTTCTTTTTTCATCTCGCGCACATCAATTTGTTGCATACTTAATGTGTGCCCGCTGTTGCTGCTGCTGCTGTTGCTGTTGCTGCTTTTGCTTTTGCTTTTGCTGTTTGACACCCAATCGACAACATACGCTCGACAAATTTCAATAACAAGCCAACGATACAAGCCAGACCCCGCCCTCTCGCTGTCACATAATGGACACCAGTGGAGGCTGCGCCACTGCCAGCTGTTTCCAGTCAAAGTCAATAACGCTGTTGCCACTTTTCGCTTGTTGCAGCTATGTATGTGTGCTGCCCCGCCCACCCCGGCCCAATATCCACTGGCCCTCAACCCGCCTTCGCGCTCCGCTCCCCGTCCGCCCCGTCCGCCCCATCCGCAAGCAATTTGCGTGGCTTGTTTGCCTGGCTTACAGGTCTCCGCCGTTTTTTTTTTTTTTTTTTTTTGTAGGCCGCTACGCCCACCTGTTTGCCAGCTACAAAGCAGCTGCCACAGGCCTCAACATAATTTGTGCGTGCTACGAGCGCTCTGTTTATGCTCACCCCTCAGGCTGAACGGACTTAAATGAGTCACTTTCGCAGCTGGCTAATTGAATACCCTTTAGGAAACATTGACTCTATCTATGGTAAGTGTGAGTGTCCAGAAGCTGTACGATTTGCTCAACATAGACCGCTGTGAAGCTTAAATGAAAAGCTGAAAGAAAAATATTCATAAAGCAATCTAGCATAGAAAATACTCTTGAACTACGTTGAGCAGTTGCAACGACTTATTAATAAAATTTATATATTTTTATTTTTATTTTATTATTTATTTTTATCTAGTTATTTATTTATAGGCTCTAATTTTGATAATAACTAAAATTTTATATAAATTAAATTATTAGTCAAAAAATAATGTTCTAATAATATAAAATATATAAAAGATAGAAAAAGCAATTTGGACTAGAAAATGTTGCAACGATTTATCAATTAAATATATATGTATTTTTATTTTTATATACTTATTTATTTATTTATTTTTTAGTACATTATATGTAGACTATGATATAATATTAATAAAAATAAATGAATTTATTAACAGTCAAAAAATAATATTTTGGGCTAGAAAATTTTGCAACGATTTATTAATTATATATATGATTTTTATTTTTATATATGTACTTATTTATTTATTTATTTTTTAATACACTCTAGGCTATAATTTAAATACTAACAAAAAAACTATAAATTAATTTATTAACCGTCAAATAGAAATATTTTAATAATATAAAATATATAAGATAATAAAGGCAATCTATTGATTTATTTTTTTGATACCCTGTGGACTATAATTTAAATATTAATAAAACAATAATCGTAAAAAAAATATTTTAATAATATAAAAAATTATTTTAATAATATAAAATATATTTTTATTTTAATTTGTACTTTTAATAGTACATATTATTATTATTTGTTTTAATGAACTTACGACACTGAGGATAATAATAAGATAATTCAATTAATACTTACATTTTAATTTTTAATCTTATATGTATTACATTTATTAAATGTTTTTAATGGACTAAGTACACGGATGACTCTGATAACAATTTTGAAAAAATTCAAAATAATTTAATTATCCATCAAAATAATTTAAAAAAATATATAAAATATTTATAACAATTTGCATTTTATTTTTTACTCTCAATTCTTAATTTTTCCATATTTACGTTATATCACTTTCTACACACTGCTAAGACCCGTTGGCCTTTACATCAGCTGTCTAGAAGTTGGAATATTGCAATGTTCATGCATTTATTTATCTCTCTCGGTATTTATATAACTCTGTGCGTTTTCTTTTGTATTTTCTCTTTGACAACAGGAAGTTTGAGATCTCTTTGTATGTCAATATCAATATTTATTTTGCACCAAGGAGCACCTGTTATATATGGTAAATAAAATACATTTTGCAAAATGTAAGCATATGGCAGGACTCAAATATTTGAGGTAAGCTTTTTTTCGGCAAAGAGTCGAATTATATACGTGCTCAGTAAATTTTCTTTAGCTTTTATAGTCTTCAGTTATGAAGAAAAAGGAATATTTATTAACTATTAGTATATTGGATGGATTGAATTTACGATGCAGAGCTATTGAAGAACAAATGCACCGAATTTCAAATCTAGCCTACAAAATTTTTACGCCTATCGAATTGACAGACGAACAGATTGAGGTGCCTGGATTGAAACAGATTCTGAACCATTTCAAAAACTACAAATACTTTACACTCTTACACTCTTTCTGCATTTTTTTTCTTACTGTTACATACCATTAAAAGCAGCCAACACACCCTGAATTGTAATTTTAAATCGGTCTCGAGTTTAAAAAGTCTGCGAACAGAAATTTAGCTTTTTCAGAGTTGGTTTTAAGAACCATCAGATGGTTTAAATGATATAAAGTGAGTAAAATTAATATTCATTTTTGTATTTGCTTCATTTTTCGTATACCTATTTATTAACATTTTTGTTGGTATAGTCCAGTCTGATTATGTATGTGTAGGAAGTTAGGTCTCAAATAATATGGTCATTTTCGACTTGATGATAGATAAATTCACATATTTTAAATCTACTATCATACCAAACATGTTTTCAATATATTTTTAAGGCTTTGGAAGGCCAGCAGAGAATATCTATCATAGAGGACGAACAAGCTTTCGGTTGTCACTTTCATAGCTAGAGCTCAAGGGCATATTTAAGAGACTTTGAGTTAAGAGCTAGTCCAGTTGGTCTTGAGTGTGTAGACGTCGGAGAATTCTTCTTGTGCGGGGTCTTAAATAAATCATTTACCTAGAAGCATGGGCAGACTGTTTTGGATTGAGAAGAGGTAAATCCGAAAAAGTATGATTAAAAGAGATTCACTATTTGTTGTTTTTATTTTTATTGTATAAGTGGATTAGGGTAAAGTTCACTCGACGACCAATTGTAATTTGTTTCGGCTGGATTTCTTCAGATATTGCATTTCACAATTACAATGGTAATTGCGCATTCGATTCGGCTGGCGACTGGTTTTCTTCATAAGTGGGCGTGGCTGGGGAGCTGCCTACTTTGGGTTTAGGGCTACAATGTAGCACAGAGTCGGCGGCGCTTTGGAGACCCATCGGCGCCGCGCAATGCCATCAAAGTCTGTTCGCCTGTCTATGTCTCGCCCTCTCTCTCTCTCTCTCTCTCTCTCCCGTTTTTTCTTGCTGTCTGTGTGCCAGTCGCCGTATTATTGTTTCGCGTCCATATGTCGCCAGCCATTTGAACAGCAGCTATAAAACTGCATCGCTTTTCGCCTCTGTCTTTTGGTCAAGTGCAATGGCTATCGAAATGCGTATGGCAATTGGGAATGGAAACGGGGATTGGGTATGGCAATGGCAATGGCAATGGCCATGGCAATGGCAATGGGAATGGGAATGGAAATGGGCGAAAGGAATGGATATATGTCGCCACTTTGGCCATTAACCGTGCTAACGAATATTGGCCGGAATGTTGCCCAGCAGCGATACCAAATTGAATGCAGTGTGTTGCAAGCGATTCGGTGAATGTTGCATGCTGCATGCTGCATGTTGCATGCCCCGTGTCGCAATAAAATCAGTTGACTTTATGAATGCTGCATCCACTGTCACACAGCCCGGCCACAGATCTCGCACTCCTTGGCCGCAGCCAACCAATAAAATCAATTGAATATCAAGCAGCCAAGTTAAATGGGGAATTGCCAAGGCTAGCAGGATGCCAGCAGCCGCACCGAGTGCACAGCGGCAAAACATTTTTAAGCAAAAGCACACACACAACGAGAGCAACTCCGCATAAATATTTAACAAGAAAAAAAAAACGAGAAGATTTTGTATCACAAACATTTGCTTTATGCCATTTCATAGAGTTCATATCGCACAAGAAGCTCATTTCTGTATACCCTGCATACATTTCAGGGTAGATTGGTTTCCTGAAAATGTATGTAGAAGGAGGAGCATAAATAATACATATATACAATATTATATAGACAAATCTTGATCAGTATGACGAGACGATCTGAGACGATCTATGATATTGTCCATCTGTGTCTTTTGTGAGTGTCTGTACGTCTGTATGCCTGTGAAAATTGTGCATAAGCTTCGCAGTATGAGTTTTTCATTGTATTTCGATACGTTATCCCATTTCCTCACAATCGATAAAAATCGATAATTCAATTTCCTTTTTTAAACGTAGCTTGAATGGCACACAAGGTGGAAATTTCAAATTTAATGTGATGAATACACCGATTTAGCAAGGCTTGAATACCACCCCTTTTCCATCTACTAATTTGCATTTATTTTAAATTGCATAAATTTCTGCTATGAGCTTTGCTCTGCCTATGAATATATAATTGTAAATATCATCATCTAATAAATTGAAAATAAATTAGCAAAAGCTATCTGACATTTGCACAATAAGGCGCACACAATAAGGCTTTAAAGAGTAGTCCAAGCTCGGTCAAAGCGCAGCCCAGGCTCAGCTGAAATGCTGACCAAGCTCTGCCTAAGCTCAGTCCAAGTTCACCTCAAATGCTGCCCACGCGCAGCCCAGTCTCAGCTTAAATGCGGCCCAAGCGCTGCCTAAGCGCTGCTAAAACGCTGCCTAAGCCCTTCCCAAGCGCAGGCAAAGCGCTGCCCGAGCTCAGTCCAAGCTCAGCTCAAGCGCTGCCTGAGCTCACTCCAAGCTCAGCTCAAATGCTGCTCAGGCGCTGTCTAAGCTCTTTCGCAGCGCAGCTAAAGCTCAACTAAAGCTACGTTAAAGCTCAGATAAAGCTCGGCCTAATGTCCACCATAGCTTAGCGAAAGCTCAGTCCAAGCTCAGTTAAAGCGCTGCCCAAGCTCAGTCCAATCACAGTAAGCAGAGCCAAAGTGTGTGTGTGTTTTTAAGAGTTGATGTATGTGTGTGTGTGTGTTTGCTCTGCATGTGCAAATGAAAAGAACAATGATTGGATTAACAGCTCTTCGAAGGGGTCAGATTGTTTGCTAGTGTGGATTTTCCGCCTGGAGTGCTCTTGTTTATAAACTAAGAACACTTGCATGCATTCCAGGAGATGTGTTGAAAGCATTTATCAATTGAAACAAATTTTAAATTGTTGCTAAAGGTATATTTAATTCGATTTATTTATTTATTTAAAGTAAGAATATTTTTCAATATAAAGTAAGTTTGGATTAAAGTTTATAGCTAAATAAATATTCGTATAACTTTGGCTTATATTAAATTCAATTCTTATTCAGCTCTGCTGACTAGCAGAGAATAAATAATTATTTGTTTTTTTTTTTTTCTTCTTCTTTTTAATATTTACTTGTCTGCCTGTGATTCGTTTGCCTTGTGTCAAAGGCAAATATTCGAGTAGTATATATTTTCAGTCGTTCGTTGAGTGGCGAAGTCGCATTGATTGGCAGCAGACGCTGCGTATACTTAACGTAATATTGGGCAACGTCTTAAGCACTTGCAATGCATAATCAAAATGCTGCTCACCTACCCGGGCCCAGACAGACATTCGACAAAGTACTTCAGGCAATGCCAATGCCAATGTCGCCCAGCCAAATGGTCCATAAAGCGTATTACAAGTAGCAGCTGAGTGCGGGTGGACATGGTGGTGGCAGAGGGGAGAGGGCGTAAAACCTTGCCACAAGCGGCACCAAAGTAGTGCTTGAAGTACAAACGTACGCATTTTTACCTACATATGTATATGCTTATGAGTAGTTCGACGTGGGCGTGGGCATGGGCGTGGCCGTGCGCGACTTTCATTAAACTCATAAAAAAGTGAATAAAAGCCGAGGCAAGCAACCGAAGGAGGAGCAGGAGGAGGAGCAGGAGTAGAAGGAGGCGGTAGCTCAGTTATGGTAAGCAGCCTGGACAGCTGGCAATAATCAGCGGCAGTTTTTGTTTGGGAGCCGCGGCTCTCGTCCGCCATTTGGCATCTACATTTCCATCAACATCGTCATCATCATCAACATCATCAACAACAGCATCAGCATCATCGTCATCATCATCATCATCATCTTCATCTGCGGCGCGCATCATAATCAACATGAAAATCAAATTTGAATTTATGAAGCAGCAGCCGGAATAAAAGCCCCAATAGAGTGGGGCCATGAGGTGGGCTACTACTGCCGACTGCCGACTGCCGACTGCTGAGTGAGTAAGCCGACTGAGGTGACTGAGCTGACTGAGGGGCGGGGGGGGGCCCACAGGAAACCATCATCAACTTACTTTTGCTCATTTTCATTTTCATTTTCTGTGCACTCGCCTTTGCCTTCGCCTGCGCCTTGTTGGCCTTGCCACGCCTCTGATGCGTCGGGCCGTCGCTTTCCACGTGGTTTATCAACATTTTTTGGCCCAGTCGCCCGTTGCCAGTTGCCAGTTGTCGGTTGTTGTTTTTGCTGCTTGTATGCCTTTGTTATGCCCATGGAGAGGGTATTGTAATATAGTCATGTGTAATGCGGCATATGGAGAGAGAGAGAGATAGAGAGAGCGAGAGAGCGAGGAAAGCGTAAGGGATCTGCGCGAAAGATGTTTCAAATTTGATTAAGGCTGATATATTATATATGTTTTATATATGTATATTCCTGAGCTAACATAAGTAATTATAGACTTATATATAATCTGATCATTTATCGATCTTCGATAGATAGATTATCGATTCTCATTAGGCTGCGATCGTGTCCTCTGCTTAAAACAGGGTATTTTAGCGTCGGTCACCCAGTACTCTGTCTGTATTTTATTCATATGTTTTCTTTTTGCTCTCGCTCAATTTTTGCTTTTGTTTCGCCTGGTCGGGGTCCAGAAGGTGCACCACATGCGTTGCATTAAGGTCGAAAGCATACGGTGTTGTTCAACTGGGCTGTGGCCACGCCTCCGTCTGCCACTCGCTCTGTACTTGTGTGATTGTCTTCCACATATATTCATTTGTTGCAATTACATTCGGCTTGGAGCTCGTCTTTCCTATTTTTTTTTTCTCTTTGCATTTTTATTTCAATTTTATTTGCATTTTTTCTTTTTCCTTCTGGTTTCATGCTCGTCGGAATCATTTAGCATAGTTTCGGATAGTATGTGTGTGTTGTTATATATGTATGTGTATGTGTGGGTTATATGAATTCCATTAGAGCGTCAGCCAAGTTAACTTCTTGAGTGCGTCGTAGCGTGTGAAAGAAAATAGCGTCGAGCAGTTACCTCCTTTTTAATAGCTTGGAAAGAAATGCATCTTTAATTAAGATATATATTCATGCATGTAAATATACATACATATATGTATGTGTATGCCTGCAATATGTATATATAATCACCATTAATTGATGCACGGTAGGTTCGCTATGAAAAAAAAAATGTATGTACATACTTATATTTATATAAGGAATCGGCTTAAGGAAATATATGGGGAGTGGCCGACTATGAGATGCCCTGAAGATGCGAGAAACCCTAAGTCGCATGGTGGAGCCCACAGCTCCATAGGCTTTTCTACATGGACTTTACTAACACCGCCCTCTCATTGGGCCTTTACCTAAAGTATAACAAACAAAACAATCTTGAACAAATACATATAAAGCTAAATGTAATACCTGGAAACTCTGACTATAAAAGTGTTCATCGATAGCACTAAGAGAGTTATCGATTATCTGCAATAAGTTTGATATGCTTGTGTCTTATTAGCAAAGTATATAATTATATATTTAATTATTAATCGATAACATTTGGGCAGGACAATTAATCGATTATTTGAAATTTGCTTAATATGCTCGTGCCTTAATACTAAAGTTATATTTATTTGTTATTAGATTTTATTAGGGCAGAAAGAATGATGGATTATTGGAAATAAGTTTGAAATGCTCCGCTATTGATACTTGAGTTCTATTTTCTTGTTAATCGATAACATACACATACGAAGAGCTAGCGATTATCTGAAATAAGCCTAATATGCTTCTGTCTTATGGTGAGCTATATATAAAATTGGTTTTAGTAAGAAGACATTAGGTCAGCCGGACAGTCAGATAGACCATCTCAGATCCACACGGCTGATTGTCCTTATAAGGACGAGTATGCCTCGTATCTGTTACATGCCCTACAATTAAGGCCATTGTATCCTGATTTTCAATTTTCGGTGGCTGAAGTCAAGTGATTATATTTCACATTTTCGTTTCACAATCACCGCAAACAAGACAATATAGCTTCCTAATTTGGTAAGTTAATCTATTGTGTCGCTGTGCGTAAGTTTATTAATCAAGTTAGGGAGTGATTGAGGTTTGATTTTCGCACTAATTTGAGCTAAAGTTAGGTTTACGTAAATATTGAGTTGCATCTTAAGCCTCAAACTCATTTGTGCACACACATATACATTCGTATATATGGATATGTATGTATGTATGTTCGAGCTGTAGCTTAAAGTCTCACAGTAGATTTAGCTGCAGTTAAAGGATGAATACTTTGGCATATGGCATTAAGCATATCATCGGCTCTATCGATGACACAGTGGGTAAGGGATTTACTGCTCTATCTGTACCTCCCTCTCTTCTCTCTCTCTCTCTCTCTCTCTCTCTCTCTCTCTGTCTCGTCTCTCTAGGGTAATCCCTTTAGCTTTTGTTATTGCGGGCACGTTAAACAAATAATACGTATACGTTTACTTATTGCGTATACGTAATATCTGTCTACTTAAAGCACTGTGCACCAGCAGCAGCAGCAGCAATTTGGGGGGCGGGCGCTGTGGGGGGCGGGCAGGGCAGCTGGACGAGATGATAAGCATCAACTAAGCAGTTGGAATCTCCTGCTATAGCTAAAGCAGTTGCCACAACAAGAGCTTCTACTCCAGCTGCCGTTGCCTCATCAGCTCTTGTTTTGCTCTCATTGTTTCCTTTATGATTCAAGCATATGTGTGCTCGCGTGTGTGTGTCTGTGTGTGAGTGTGTGTGTGAGTGTGTGTGTGGCTGTGTGTGACCTTGTCTGTACTGGCTCCGTTTGTTCTGTTTATCTCGCATTGCACTTGCCACGCCCCAGTCCTCATCCGTCGCCAGCGTCCTCCAGGACCTTTGGCTGGCTTTGTCCTTCGAACTACAAGTCGTGGCTCCTTTGGCAGCTCAATTCGCCGCTCCTTCAGCTGACGACGACGACAACGACGGCTGCCGCCTTGCCGCTTATTGAGAGAACAGCTCTCGGCTGTCATTGTTGTGCGCGCGGCCTTTTGTTATTATTTATTTGGCTTGCGCTGAAGGGTTTAGTGCTCTGCAGACCGTTGCCAGCTCCCTTGGCCAACAACCTGTGCCAGGACATGTCGTTGGCTGTCTTTCGGCTGGCCCGGCTGCTGCGATGAGCGTCAGCTGCTTAGCCTCAATGGTCGCGTTTATTGGCTCGTAAATTTTTTTATTATCAGTTTAAATTTAATTTATCTCAGAGATCCGTCAGATGCAGCCCACACCGAAACAGCTAGCAGATAGCAGCTGGCTGATGGGTGTGGCGCTTGGTGGCAAATAAATACGTCAAAATCAAAGTGCGGCGCGGCAACAACACAAAAGAGACGCAACCGAAGCGAACCTGTCAAAAGGCGAGCAAAGGGTTGTGGCGTTCAATTTTGGCAGCCAATGGCCGGGGTAGGGGCGGTGGGTTGGCTTAACTTGGCCAACATGTCTGGTTAGTTTCAGTTGGCCTTTGATGTTGCCATTGTTGTTGCCGTTGTTATTGTTGTTGTTGTGCTTAACTTTTTGAGCTCGTTTTTATTGTTATTAAGATTCGGTTTGGCCTTCAATTTGAATGCGTGCTCTGCTCTTTTTATGGCTCCAGCGGCACCTGATTCTGTATTGGTGTGTGTGTGTGTGTGTGGGCATGTGTCTGAGTGTGGCTCTTGGGAGACCCATTAACAATGGGCATTTGGTCATGCCCCACGCATACTTATTAGACTCTAATCAGTTGCGACCATCGATGGCAACTGGTGGCAGTTGCTCCCGAGCAAACGCCTGACGAGTGTGTTCCAAGAACTGTTATCAGAGAGGTCGTCGAGTGTGTTCCCAGAAATGTTTTCATCAAAAGAGGCTAGACATCAGGTGGTCTCAGTATTGGTAGCGAGAAAGATTATGAAAAGAAAAGCCTTCAGTGAAAGAGAGAGAGAGAGAGAGGGAGAGAAAGGGAAGGAAATTGAAAGGGAGAGCACGAGATAGAGAGAGTGAGAGATGGGAGAGGAAAGAGTTTAGATATTAAGCTGACTGAAGACAGTGAGAGAGAAAGAGAGAAATGGAAAGAGGTACAAAAAGAGAGAGTGAGACATAGAGAGAGACGGAGAAAGAGAGTGAGCGATGGAGATGAAGAGAGAGACAGAGAGGGATACAAAGAGAGAGAGTATAAAGAAGAGAGAGAGAGAGAGATAGATAGAGAGAGAGAGAGAGAGAGAGAGAGAGAGAGAGATAGATAGAGAACAAAAGAGGGGGAGACAGATACAAAGAGAGAGAGAGAGAATAAGGGGTAGAGATAGATGGATAGACTAAGAGAGAGGGCGAATGTGAAAAATCAGAATATATATAAAGAGAGAGAGAGATGAGAATCAGAATATTGAGATACAGAGAAGAATCAGAATAAAGAGAGAGAGAGAAAAATAGAAATTAAATTATAGAGATAGAAAATGCGAACGACAGAGAGCGAAAGAAATATGGAGAGTGTAAAATAGGAAAAAGAAAGTGGCCTAGAGATTAAGCTCATCATAGATCATAGAATAGCATAGATAAAAATTGAGATTAGGGTATTTATGTATGTACGTAGACATATAATCACGTAATCATAACTTTATTTGAGCTGAGTAGAGTCCCGTTTACTTTCATTTCATTATGTTCATCATTAGTTCTATTTTTTTCGATTTTTTTCTATATTTTTCTAATAACTATGCCTCTGCAAATTCATAGACGAAATGAGGGCGATTTCGTTTTTGAAAATGTCAAAATAAAGAATTTCCTTTTTCTTATGCTTGACCATTCGCCTCGGGCGACTGCGATTTCTGCTACGGGTCATGTTGTTGCTCGCTCTCTTGTTCTTCATCTCTCTCTTTCACACACACACACACACACACACACATTGTACAGCAGTCTCGGTTCGGTAGCCCCTTTTGGCTATTGAAATGGCACCAAAACATAAAAGATGAAGCTAAATAAAAGTGAAATTCTTTGAACGGTATTCGTTCACCGCTTATCGCTGTGGTCGCTCGTTGCGGCAATGCCACTGCCTCTGGCTCTATCAAAAGGTTCATCTAATGGGGCATCATCCATTCGGGTTTGAACAAGGCCAAAACTGTGCAACAACAACAGTATGAACAACAATTACTATGGTGAGTGTGTGAAAGAGAGAGAGAGAGGGAGAGGGAGAGAGAGAGAGAGAGAGAGAGTAGTACGAGAATGGAATAGGGAGCTGTGCTCTGCTGGCCGTTCAACTGTACAACTGCAGCAGTTTCCGCATTTGAATTGATTTGGATGCGGCTTCCAACGGTCGCCCGTGCATTCAATTCAGCCAAACAGCCAAAGACTTTTATTGTTGTCGTTGTTGTCGCTCGTTGTCGTCGCTCGTTGCTTGCTGTTTGTTGTTTGTTGTTTGTCTGTTGTTGCTGTCTCGCATTGTGCAATTGAAAGTCAAGGCATTATTTCGCTGTAGTCGTATTGTTGTATGTTTTGCACTCGCTAGTCAAAGCACTAAGCCAAATGTTTAACAGGCAAAATAATGCAAGCAACGGAGGATTTCCTATGCGAGAGGGCGACAGGGAGCGAGAGAGAACGAAAAGGGCTTGACTTAGAAATGGAGAGCAGGCAGAAGGTTAAGGGGAATCTATGGGATTAGAAAGGTTAATAGGCTGACTTGAGGTTAGTGTGATTGACTAACAGTTATCCTTTACAAACGAACCAACTGAATGAGAGAGAGAGATATGGAAAGAGAGGGATAAAGATGGTATATGATCTACTACATGGCAATATATATAGGGTACTCAGTTAGGAGCTAAGTTTTGAGAACGAATATCTACATTCCTGAGGCATCTACTTGTTAATCTAAACTCCTTTCAGGCACCCAATCAACACCAAAATCTGGGCAATGAATCGAGAACTAATGTGCTTGCTTATTAGCCCAGAATTGACGGCCAGAATATTCAAGCCGCTGGCACTCCAGTTTCCATGTCAATTGTGCCGTCTCTAGCGACATTCGTATCGTTGTCATTCTCGTTATCGTTATCGTTATCGTTGTCGTTATCGTTGTCGTTATCATCATCTACGATAGCCACAACACAAAAGCAAACCGTTGAGATTATGTCGTTCCTACCTTGCAATGAAGCTGTCATAGAGCAGAGGCAGCAGCAAGGACTTGCCGTGAATGAAAGGAAAGCTGAAGCTGGCAAAGGAGTCCATGAAGAAAGAGGGGAGTGCGGGGGGGGAGGGGGCAGTGGTCAACAAAGGATTTCTGTTGTATTAAAGCCTGCTTAAATGGGTATCAGCTCAAGCTGATTTAGCGCCAGGGCCAGCCCATTGTTGTTTGGCTCCGGCCAAGCGACTTATTGTTGTTGCCCCGGCTGCAGCAAGCAGGATAATGATTTAGAATCAGGAAGGGAGTTTTAAATTAAAGCCCGACTAAAGTCAGGAAATCAATGGGCTCAGCCCAACACCAGATTCACAGATCACAGATCGCACTAATACAATAGCCGATCAATTTAACTGCATTCGAATCACTTTGAATACAATCCGAAATCACGACATGAGACTCAACTTGGACTGCAAATGTCCCCATGCCACATTCATGTAATTGAATATGATATCACACAGACTGCAGAGTGCATAGTGCATAGTGCATAGTGCAGTTTGCAGTTTGCTCTGCTGGCGTTTCAATAGCTTAATTTGACGACGGGGCCAGGTGCATAGGCACCTGTAGCTGGCTTAAGGGATTACGGCTGGGGGTGAATTGCATTCGGGAGGCAAGGGAACTACTGTGTTGATTATTTAGCATGCATAGCATAATACGAATGCAGCTTAATTAACGCAGTCGTGTAAAACGCCACACATACATATATTGTACACATACACACATACATATATGTATTTGGCTGCTGGCGAGCCTTATGGATGGCATTGCAGCGTCGAAATGCCATCAGCCTAGACTCGGACAATAGAGCTTAACATTTATAATGCAGCAATTAACTGATATGCAATGCTGCGTATGCGCAATGCATAATAGTAAACAATCAAAAAAAATAAATAATAATAATAAAAACAAGCAAAGGTTGGCTTGTGGAAGCACTGCTCGACTAGCAGATACCCTGCGATCTGCTGACTGTTCAAACGGTCTCTGAATACTTTGCTGAATGCTAAGAGAACTCAAATTGATCCGTGTGAAGATCTATGTGAGAGCGATGCTCTTACTGAACTGTGAGATGTGGGATGAAGATCTGATGGAGACCTGTCCTCTTGTACTTTCTTCGAAGCTGTTCTGTATGATGAAGATCTGACTAAGAGCTGTGCTCCTGCCCAGTCCTTCCTGTGAATACAAAAAGGTCAGAGCATAACTCTTGGGGGAAATCAATTTCTGTAAGTTCTAATCTGTATAATGAAGATTTGACTAAGAGCTTCTATCTCACGCAGGCCTTTCTCTGAATGCCTCAGCCAAAGAATTTAAAATCTATGCGAAGAAGATATGTCCTCTGCCACAGTCTTTGCCTGTCACTTAAAAGAGCTCAATTTAAGCTGTAAGTAAGATCTGATCAGGTAAAGTACAAGATTAATGAGCCTGTGACAGTCAAATAAATCGATAAATCGATATATCTATATCGAATATTTAATGCAGATCGGATCGTATTCAATCAATCATTTGGAACCGGCAAATCGAATCAAGCTGAATGGATTTTAGCTGTTAAACATATGGGATATTTCATGGATTAAGTCATGTGCTCATAATCGTCATACCTCGTTCAACCAATTCGGAATGCATTATGCACAACATGAGCAAAAACGATGAAAAACTTTAATCGAATGGCATTTTCATTCAAATTAAAGATTGCATGTATGTGTATATATGTGTGTGCGTGTATGTGTGTGGCTTTTGGTAAAATATCCTGCTGTCAGCGGCTATCGATGAATGCTTTAACAGTTTGCAATTGTTTACAAAATTTTAATCCTTTAATGCCATAGCAACAGCAACAGGAGTCGCCACAAAAGGCAGCACATCCAACGGTATATAGCTGAGTTGAACAGCCCAAAAGCTGCGGCGACACGTGTGTGCATAAGTGTGGGTGTGTGTGTGCCTGTGTGTGCCTGTGTGTGGGCGTGTACTTTGTACACATATTCGGGAGCTTATAGTAAGCGTTTAACATTTCTGCTTACATTTTCAACGCTCACGTGTTTCTCGAACCGCTCCGCTGGCCAAACAAAGCGCACTTTGAAGCGGCCAAAAGTCTGCATAAAGAACTACGGCACACAGACACTCAGCCAACACACACACACACACCCACACAATCGGCCATGTACGACAGACAGCAGCTATTGAATAAAAATGCTTTAATAACAGTGCACACAAAACATGATTTATGAATATATTGCTGCTGTTTTAACTAACTCTCCAGATGAGTCAATATTGTTGTTAATTGGTTTTATTTGATTTCATACAAGCACAAACACACACATACACACAGCATACGTATATACATGTGTTTAACATGCTGTGATTCAGTAGTTGTTCTGCAATGGAGCGCATGTAATTTATATTGATATCAACAGTTCCTTTGTCTATTTTCTGCGTATATTTTAGATGTCGACTGAGGCATTACGAAGCGACCCAAACTAATCTGTCCATATAGTACATGTAGATCGATGTAATGCTGGCTTTAAATTAACCGGATCAGAAGTTACAAATTCAACAATACAGAAAGTTGCATAAAATAATCTTAATTTTACATAATTAAAGCTTTTAATTTCATTTTGAAATAATGTTTGTTTGCCATATGCTAGAGCTATAATAGCACATAAACATATTAGTCATAACACTTTAACAGTAACAATTTAACAGCAGTATCTTAGTAGCTGCCCCAGTTTAGTAGCCACTGTTTTACAGTAATAATTTAACAGTAGTACATTAACAGCAAACCCTTAACAGCCAGACTTTAACATCACAATCTTAGCAACAGCTCTTTAACAGCACATCCAGTTTAACGCAGCCGTTTTACAGTAACATTTGAATATCAGTATATTAACAGCAACCACTCTATAAACAGCACTTCAACATAAAAGCCTTAACAGCAGATTCTTAACGGCAGTTCTTTAGCAGCAGCTTCTTAACAGCATCTCCTTAACAGCATCTAATTAACAGCAGCCCCTTAAGCGCATTTCCTTAACAGCATCTCCTTAACAACATCACCTGCTTAACAGTAACACTTCAACTGCAATATGTGTATTGTAGAATTTTTAAAAGAAACACTTTAATATCAAAACCTTAACAGCACCCCCTTACGAGTAACATATTTAACAGACTGCGCAACCTTAACAGCATTCTCTTAACAGCAGCGTCTTGGGAATAACACCTAAGCAGCAGCAACTTAACTGTAGCACTTTAACAGTAATATTTTAATATTTCAAATCTTAACTTTAACATCAACACTTTAACAGTTAGCTGTTGAAATAGTTAGTCGCTAAGAACATAAACTTCACAGCTTTTGCCGCCCACAGTCGCTTCACCATCTGAAGCTTAGCAGCTTAACTGGAAGTTAACTTTGACAGTTCACACAGCACAGCTTCACTGTAGAGCCCCAACTTTTGCAGCATCTCATCAACTGTAAAACTCTAGCAGATAAACTTGAACAGTTCTTGTTAAGCAATTGCAAACGGACAGAGACTTTTTATCCTGTTAGCTATTTATAGAGCTTCAATGGAATTTTGTTGCTTGGCAGTTTTGTTTGTAGATGCTTTTGTTGTTGTTAACATTAATTGATTAACAGCGTCACATTAACATTCATATGCATGCCAGATCTTTGACGAGCCACAAAAGGAGGCCAAGCAGCATTGAGAGCCTTGGGGCAGGTGCTCAAATTTTTTGTTGAACTTTTCCTTTTCATTTCAAGGACTCGGAGCTGGTCGTGGGCTTCGATGCTTGTGGCATGGCTTTGCCCACAGCCGGAAGAAACTTTGTTGACTTGCCTCACGTTGTTGTCGTTGTTGTTGCGGATGTTGCTGTTGCTGTTGCTGTTGGCATTTCTTGTGAGTCGATGTCGATGGCAATGTCTAGACTTAGGTGGCATTTATTGTGGCGCAAATAAGTCAAAGCGGGCGTGTAAATAAAAATACAAGCTGTAAATAAATTGAAGCTGTACAAATGGCAGCAGCAACAACATCGACCAGTACAACAACAACAACAACAACAACAACATGCCGATAACAACAATGGTTAATTTGTTGTGCGAGCAAAAACAAGTTGGCAAAACTTTGTTGATCGCCGCACGCTGGGGAGAAATGTTCCGTTGTGCAAGGTTTTCAATGAGTTTCCTTTCGCATTTCTGCATGCTTTCTTTCCTTTTTTTTTTCTGTGTTATTTACTCTGCTATTTTTGTGGTACCTCTCTGCTGTTGTTGTTGTTGTTGTTCTTTTTGCTATTTTTTTTTTTTCGCTGCTTGTTTCGCAGTTTATTTAATTTTTTGTTGTGCACTGGTTTAATGTTAAAGTTGTTGCTGCCTGCTGAGAGGTTTCTATATATACAAAAAAAAAACAGAAAGAAGAAAAGAAAAACAAAGAAAACCCCACTAATTAGGCAGCTGCTGGCGCGGCTCCAGAGCTCGCCTGAAATGTGGCTTAAACTTGTGTAATGGCTGCAATGGCGCGGCCAATACTTGTTACCCTAGCGATTTTTAATTGACAGCAAAAATTGTTGCATACTTTTCGGGGCCAGCAAAATATTTTCGCTTATTTCTCCTATTTTTTTATTATTTCTTTTTTTTTTTTTACGCTTTGCTCGGTGGCCATTAATAAAGCTTAGAGCTGAAAGCGAACGGGCGACATGTCGCATCAATGAGCAGCCACAACGACTCGACTGGGCCATGTCAATTGCCATTTACGTCAACAGCAGCTGCAGCGCCAGCTGGCAAAGCTACCAAATACCCTGTAAAGCCGCTCAGTTCGTGAGGCGCAAAAGATAAAGAGGGAGAGAGGGAGAGAGAGACTGAAAGAGATAGAGAGAGTGGGAGTGATTCGCACAGCCTAGGCCAGGTAGTCATAGCAGTTAAATACACACACACACATATATACATATACATATACATATACATATATACATTTACACAGCCACGCAACTAAAAGGCGATGCCCAGATTGATGAAGAGCGCGCGAACTGAAGAGGGGCGAGCCAGATAGAGGATGCCGCAAAAAATGGAAAACCACTTCTTCTTCTTTCTTTTTTTTTTTGCTTTATCAGAGCGAGGCTGAGTTGTTAGTCGATCGGGTTAAGTTTCAATTCGTTGCAGCGAGCAAATTCGTAAAATGACTGAGCAAACGCTTTGATTTATGAAGTTATTGACTATAAGTGTGTGAGTGTGCGTGTGTGTGTGTGTGTGTGTGTGGGTGGGTTTGCTTTGGCATGTGTGCTGCACTCATATCCACACACACTCAACCCAAAAACAAAAGCATCCACACCCTAGAGGCGCATTTGTTGCACTGCATTCGTCGCTTTGGCGCTCGCGCATCGTTTCTCGGCGCCTCTCCCCGCCCACTTTGCCGCGTGCCTTTTGCCGCTCCTCGCCTCACCCTAATTCAATAAAATACAGCTGACTGAGTGCTTGAATCATGACCCGGCGATTTGAAATGTTTGCGCCCCAGCGTCGAGTGTTTGCGGGTGGACGAATCGAATGGTGGGCGTGGGCGTGGGCGTTGGTATGGGCAGACTTTGCTCTTGGTTGGAGTTGTGCGATAAAGCTCGGCAGTTGCTGAACACGCTCCATGGGGAAATCTCTTTTGTTTTTTTTTCCATACCCTAAGCCCAATGAAACGCGAATAGCCCAAAAGACTGGGTATGATGAGTGCGAGCAGGCACTGAGCAGTTGGTCTGGGCTGGTCAGAGGCAGTTAATTGATCTCAAGGACTGGGACTAGTACTAGGAAAAGGCTCCTACATGTGGAAAATGCGATACAAACTGATCCCGCTGTTCTGAGCAACTGACGAATACTGTTACAGGGTATCTGTCGGTTAGTCATGCCCGACTGCAGCACTTTGGCTTCTTTTTTTGCCCCTTGCCTTTTGCCAGTTTGCGCGGATTTTTGCACACACTCAAACGGCAACAATGCAACGGGAAATGGGTAATGGCACGAGGCGTTGGACGAGGGGGGCGTGGCCAGAGGATACAGGGATACAGAGGGAAACAGGAAACGGTGCAAAGGCGTCGTAGGGCACAAACGATTTTGATTCAATAAACGTCAATGCCTCGGCCCGGCTTCAGCTAGATTTTATATGGTATATGACTGAGAACTGGGAACTAATAAACCAAAGTGTTTTCAGCTGCAAATTCTTTGAAGTTCTTTAGCCAGCACACACACACACATACACAGAAGCATATGGACCTAAGGCACTTGAAGCGCAGCATCAAAGTGGCAACAGTAGAGCTCTAAACTTGACTTTCATAGATAATCATGATTGCAGCCAAGGGGATAAGGATGAGCACCATAAGCATAGCATGGAGCAATGGAGCAGTTGGCGGGGTGCGCAGCGGAAAGTGGGGCAGCTGAAAGTTTATTTTACCTGGGGTACTTTGGCAAATGCATTGGCTTCAGTTATGAGCTCGATATGACAGCCAAAAACTAGCCAAAAAAGCTGTGAAAATGAAAACGCAGCACGGCACGGCATGAATATGGAATACCCTTGGTAGTAAAAATAGTAGCAGTCATAATGATAATAATAATAATAATGAAAATGATAATAATAATTGAGCATTCTATAATTGATATACGCTCGGTATTCATAATTCTCATTCAAGTCAAGTCATATAAATATATGATATGATTATTATAATATTTCATTCTTATCACTGGGAGTTAGTTAGTTTTAAGTACTTCTGTATCCATGACTTTAATGTGTTCTAATTCGACTCTGATAATAAAATGGTAGAGTATGGGTTTAACGACACTCAAGGGACGGTCGTAATATCAGTAAGATGCTATAACCTACAAAAATTTCCTATATAAGTTTGTCTTGGGATCAGATTTCCGTCAGTATGGACGCTATAACCAAAATCTACTGTAATAATATATCCATTTACGATTTAATTGTATCGCAAAATGAGTTACGATTAATTGAAACAACAATCGATTATATCGAAAAATAATCGCATTAGTCCACTTCAGTGTCAATGGTACTGGGACGGGATAGACGAACCTAATGATCGCCACACATCTTCCGAAACTATTGTTTATAAATTCTAAGCTCAATATATAAAAATATATTAAGCAAACTTGATATATAAATATATAAAATAAAAAATATATTATATATTTTTTTTGGCATTTTTTTTAAATATCTTTTATTATTTTATTAGAGCACCAAACCTTTGCGTATACCTAATATGCTCTCGCTTTTACCTTGACGGCAGTGCACAGCAAAGCAGAATTCAAATTGACAACCTTATCTTATTCCTACTCCTTTTATTTATTTATTTAGTTTTTTTTTTATTACTTTTTTTTTTCATTCTTTGTTTGTTTCAAAAGTCAGAAAAGGCAGCATCAACAACTCCATTGCTAATAGCTGCACGTTGCACGCTGCACGCTGCACGTTGCACTTGGCAGATGCAAAATGCAAAATGCATTTGTCGCCAGTGCCACATCAGCTGAGGAATTGTTTTGAAACTTTTATATTCGTCTGTGTGCAGCTGAGGTCCTTAGCCGGCATCAGTTGCCAACCACTTGAAGTACAAATGTATTATCAGCTTCCCAGAATGGGATTAGCAAGTGTTGCATTTTGTTATTTTTTTCCTATTTAAGCCAAGTTTATATTTTGGGAAGCAACTAAAACTGAATGATACGGGTCCAGCTTGCATCCGACTGGCGGGGTAACAGGTGCAAGCTGCTCTAAGTAAGCAGCTTTTCAATTGCTTAATCCCATTTGTGGTCAATGAGTTGGTCCGAGAATCCAATGATAGCAAAGAAAATAAATTAGAGTCGGGCGTGCTCGACTAGCAGATGCCTGGAGCTTGTTAAATCGACGAATCGCTCAAAGTTCTGCCAAACCACATAAAAATCGGAAATTGTCGACTGGGAGATACGTCGAGCTTCGGCTAGGCCTAATTTTTTATTCTGATTGTCAATGACTCAAGTAATCAAAATCATTCTTAGTACAAGAGATAGAAGATAGGATAAAATGATAGGAGATAGTGGATAGGAGATAGGAGTTAGGAGATAGGAGATAGGAGATAGGAGATAGGAGATAAGAAATATGAGATATGAGATATGATATAGGAGATATGAGATATGAGATATGGGATAGGAGATAGGAGATAGGAGATAGGAGATAGGAGATAGGAGATAGGAGATAGGAGATAGGTGATAAGAGATAGGAGATAGGAGATAGGGAATAGGGAATAGGGAATAGGAAATAGGGAATAGAGATAGTGAATAGGGAATAGGGAATAGGGAATAGGGAATAGGGAATAGGGAATAGGGAATAGGGAATAGGGAATAGGGAATAGGGAATAGGGAATAGGGAATAGGGAATAGGGAATAGGGAATAGGGAATAGGGAATAGGGAATAGGAGATAGGAGATAGGAGATAGGAGATAGGAGATAGGAGATAGGAGATAGGAGATAGGAGATAGGAGATAGGAGATAGGAGATAGGAGATAGGAGATAGGAGATAGGAGATAGGAGATAGGAGATAGGAAACACCAGGAACTGCGACTAAGATTTTCGATTAATTCATCAATGAGTTGTTGGAATCTTGAAACTAACTCAGAGTTGAGATTGCCTGATTGCCTTGATTTCTGCGCGCCGCTCACAGGAACCAACAAGGAAAAATCTCTAGCTCTTGGACAGTCGGATAGAGCTAACTAAGCTGTCCTGATCAAGAATATATATACTTCATGGGGTCTACAACGCCCTCTTCCATGGATTTAAAAGAAACCATTATACCTTTCCATTATACAGAGTATAAATATATACGTCCCATCCCCTCAAAAATCAGGTAATATATTCGACCTAACATTGAAAGAAGTTTCTGCACCCAAATTTGTAGTCGAGTCTCGATAGCCCTGAAATGTTTCTGTTATCTTATTTTCTGTTTTAAAGCACTAAATCAAAAACCTACATTTAGTAGCTGACACAACGAACTCAATTAATACAATTAAACTTGCATTTGAATGAAGACGTAGATATATATGTATATGTGTGTGTGTGTTTCTGTGTTTGAGTGTGCGAAAAAGTCTTCACATGGCGCTAATTGCCTTGCGGCTGTGCTAATTGACCGCAGGTTGTCTTAAATGACTTCTGCGCCACTTGATGGAATTCAATGGAATTTTCCGCATTGAATTTAGGTATTCGATTAAATATGCGGAAATTCCTCAATTGTCGACATTTTACAAGCGACCGAGTGCAACTATTTTGATGACTTTTCTCATTTAAATGTTCGATTTGAATTCATTCGCCATTTGTCTCTTGTCTATTTAAGAGTTTGCATTTAGCTCTCAAGCACATTTAACTTTACCAAGCATTATTTAATTACTTTTATCGCTGTGCACTGCGGCGGCAACACCTTCTATTCAATTGAAAGTTGTCGTACATTTTTCTAATATTCAAAGACCCCTTATTCCCTTCCCTTCTGCAGATGCAATTAATGAAGTTGCCAACTTTGTTATTATGACAACTTATTAGCTAATTGGCTTTTAGAGCAACGGCAAAGTGCCATCCACAGTGAGCTCTGGCAAATGGCAATACAAAAAAAAAAAAAACAAAAAAAACAAGCAATCGTGCTCTAGTTGAGACTGCTCGACTAGAGGATTACCCGAATCCAGCAATGATCAATCAGTCTTCCAGAAAAATATAATAACCTAGTGCTACCTATGGTATACACGACTATACATCTAAATTTGCAAGTCTCTAGCTTTTGTGGATTACGAGATATATGCGTTCATATGGATGGACGGACAAACACACTTATGTACATACATAAACTCAGCTTGACGCCTTGAAAAATATATGTGCATATACTTCATAGGTTCGGCTGCGCCTCCTTCAGCCTGTTACATACACTTGCACAAAAACAGTATACCCTCTCTCATTTCCCATTTTCTATGGGTGCAGGGTATAAAAGCAAGTGGCAAGTGTCCATACGGTGTCCATACAGCTGCCACTTTCACAGCTCGCTCCGAACAGTTTTGCATAAACACAACTGCCAGCCACTTACTAAGTTAGTTTAGTTTCTAATATTTTAAGTGGGAGGGTGTAATTTTTATCTATTTTTTTCATTCTCATTTTCAATTCATTTATAGCAAAGCACACCCCTAATGCACAGTGTGTTTTACTTTGCCGTATGTGAATGTAGTCGATGTTTCTGTATAATAGCTGATTTTTATGCCCTGAGCCAATCAGCAGAGCGAAAAACCGTGAGCTTATTTTCGAGTCGATTACAGCTGACTTAAGAGCATGATGAATGGAGATGGAAAGAGTGTATTAGCTTAGAGACTAGCAATATGGTATATGTACTCGCTAGCATCATTATCACAAAAACTATGATATGTATGCACATATGTATATAGAAGATGCTTACATATATGTATAAGCTCACATAGAGCATTGGTAAGTGGTTCACTATTGAGCTATTCTGAAGTTTGATTATGAGTTATACATTTCTACAATTGTCATTTACAGCTGTTATAAGTGTGCTTATAATCTTTTCAATAAGACTTAAATGATGATGATTTGATGAACTTCTCTAGAAAACTAGAGTATCTTAGCTTTTGATTCTTTCTATGTCATTCAGATGAATGGAGTGACAGCATATACTACGTATTCTTCAAGTGAAAAAGCTAGATAAGATGCCATTATCTTGGTTTATGAAAGCTAGAAACATAGAATGATGAGCCAATATTACAAAATGGAAGACAGATTCCAGGAGATGGCTAACAATAGCTTGAGAGACTGGATATGTCTTTCTCGTAAATAGCCTGACGTCTAGTTATTGTAGCACAAAGATGTGCTAGAGCCCGCACCAAAACTATATGTAGACTAAAGTGGGTCTAAGCTGAAAGTCTATGGAATATGTCCTTAAACTTTATTTATAATAGTTTTTTTTTTCTTTTTTTTTATAAATTTTTGTAGTTTAAATATTTTTCCAAAATTATGTATTTTTATTATTTTTATTGTCTATATATTTATTTAATATGTGATAATTAAATAAAATTCATTAAAAAAATTTGTTTTTTTTTTTATTTTGTATTTTTTTCTTTGATTGTCCTCCATAGCCCTTAATATGTATATTTAGTATATAATATATTGTGATGTATAAAATATGTATATATATTGTAATTATTATATATATTTATATTATATATGTATATTAGATATTTTGAAATTAATATATATTTATATATAGGATAAAATCGAACTAAAATATATAAAAGGATTTTTGGCCCATTCGCGTGTATTCAGCAGTTCGTTGCGAGCAACTGCTCTGGTTCTATTTGTTTTTAGCTCGTTGCATGACTAAGTTGTACTGTGGTTGCAATTAGCTCAGCTAAGATTTCAGCCACACATACACAGATGGCAATGTGCACACAGACAGACATCCGTCCCTCAAGTCACGCGCTCTGTTAATGCGGATCTCAAATGTATGCAATCAAATTATAAAATAGCAAAAATGTTGCTGGGCATATGAGTTGCGCACACACGCGCAAACATATATATATATATAGATGCACACAAACGGAGTACTATCAATGAAAGGGAAGAGAGACAGAGAGTGAGAGAGAGTGAGAGAGCAGAGGTTCTGCAGATAGCAAACTAAGTTAAAAGCGCTGCAGTGGCAACTGGCCAGATTTCAGATAACTTACTACACATGCCCACACGCACGTCTCCAGGGCTCACACACACACACGCACGCCCACAGCCATTTCCCACTGGCATTTTAACAAGTTGCATGCGGTGGACTTAAGTTGAAGTTAAAGTTAATGCCATGAATTTTAAATTGAATTTAATGCGTATGCGCATGTGAACAGCAGACGCTGTGTGTGCGCGCGTTTGTCTGTATGTGTGTGAGCGTGTGTGTGTTTGTGTCTTCGTGAGTTATGCGCGTGTGGCACCGCCGAACGCAGAATTTACGTAAAAAGTTGAACGGCGCAGAAAAGTATGCTATGGTTTTTGGGTACTTATTTATTATTGGCTTGGCCCACACACACACACACACACAGGCACGCACGCACGCACCCACACACACACATAGAGAAAGACGTGCAACTACCGCAGTTGTACATTTTGTGCGTCCCTGCTGTGCGGTCTGACCTTAAGCTGCTGCTGGACATTGGCGAATTGCTGGACAGGATTTGGGACAAGTTGAACTAATAGCAGCGGGTGGTTGTTGTGGTTGTTGTTGCACGTTATTGTTGTACTTGTTGTCGCTTCTGCTGCTGCCGTTGTTGTTGCTGTTGCTGTTGCTGTTGCTGTTCTGCTTAAATAATTTAGCAATTTGTATGCATGGAAAGCGCTGCGGGTTGGGCATAATACCCAAGTCGAATAAGCGCATCATGGAAATACATAAAATCGCATCAACGCGCCAGCCAGTGCCAATACCAATACCAATACCAATACAAATGCCAGCAGCAACCGCAGCAGAGATCCTCTCCCCCCATTTTTTTTTGCCACGCTTGCACTCGCACTTTGTCTCGTCCGGCCCTTTCCCCCTCCTGTCTCTCTCTCTCTCTCTCTCTCGCTGTCCCTCTTACGCTTTCTGCTCGCTTGTTGCGTGTGGGGCGCGTCAGATTGGCGGGCAGGCAAAAGTGCATTGAAAGCAGAGCAAAATGAGCATTCAAGGAATGCAATCGCACACACACACACACATACTGGCACACTCACGCACGCACGCACACACTGATAGAGGCGCTGCATACCTGGTTGCACGACTGCAGATGCAAATGTGCCAGCGGCGTTCATTTCGACTCTTTCGACCCACTCGCCCCAAAAATGTTATCATTTGGCGCATTTGTACTTTATGTGTGGTTTGGATTTTCCCTTCTGTCCGAGTCCCTTTCGAGTGCTAGCTTAGGGTATTATGATTTTGTTCAAGTATTTGTAACATGCCCACATATGATATTCAGAGCTGATCCGTTACAGCGATCCTGTATTCTATTCTTCCAGCCGCAAGAGACTCAAAATTATATTTCTGCCTCTTGCTTCTTATACATCAATCCAGACTTTATACTTATACCTGCCTGCTATGCAAACATATGGCTGACTTTTCGATTGCAGTGGGCATACCAAATTGGATCTCGTATGATGCGCTAGGGCTTAGGACATGGTATGGTATGAAATGAAATGATGTGGAGTGACATGGGATGATATGGGATGATATGGGATGATATGGGATGATATGGAATGATATGGTATGATATGGAATGACATGGTATGATATGGAATGACATGGTATGACATGGTATGACATGGTATGATATGGTATGACATGGTATGACATGGCATGACATGGTATGATATGGTATAATATGGAATGAAATGGTATGATATGGTATAATATGGTATGATATGGTATGAGATGATATATCGTATGATGCTATATGATATCGTGAGTTATGGGAGTAAAGCAAACACACTTCGACATAGAAAAATCTCGCCGAACTTTTACTGGTTGTTCTTGGTGGCCATAGTTCAATCATGTTCGACTTTGAGTAGCAATAACAGGCTTTCCAGCTTGCACTTAACAACACTTGCCGAAAGGCGAATGTGCCTTTTCGGTGCATAACGAATGTTTTTGATAGAATGGAAGCTAGACAAGCGTAGCTTAATAAACCGCAGTTAACTTCAAGATATAAGACCTCTAACATTATACATCATTAAGGCCTTAAAGCCTAGTTCATGTTGCTAAAATTGAAAAGCCAAGAACTTTATTAAAAGGGAGTATCCACAAACGAAAATGTTACACGAACATGTTGTGTTCGTCAAAGGTTCGAATGTGGATAGGAGTGCTCGTATGAACATTTTGTTCGGATGAAAATAGAAGTGTTTCCATCTTACGGGTGTTCGTGCAAACATGTTCGACAACGGACACGAGTGTTTGCAAATATAAAAGCGAAAACTATCAAAATAAAAAGTTGCGCAACAAATCTTGGGAAAAATTATAATTCAATTTTAATATAAAGTAGTCGAAGATAACGACATAATTGATGTCGGCAGAGCAAATGTAAACTTTCTGCACGCCTCATACAGTCGGGAACTGGTAAAAATAAAAAAATCATTGCCATTAGGCTCGATTTTGTTTTCTTCTGCTGGCAAGTTCACAGTCCAAAATTTGTTTTAAAATTATGTTCGGGAACATAGGCCTTTAGGCGTAGTTACAGATGGTCAAGCACTTGAATCACCTAATATAGCTTTGAAGAAATACAGAGCAGAAAATAAACTTTTAAATATCAGTAAAAACCCAAATGCTTGCAGTATCAAAAGAAATTTTTATTTACTGATCTTAAGCTATACAGCGAGAGCTTTTAAGCATTTACAATTGGTGCAAGTTTATCCATATAGCCTTAAAGATCCATTATACTGATTTAAAGCCCCGCCTAATGCTCTGTGAGAATGGTAGAAAAATAGATCATAATACAACATAATAGAAAGTAAGTTAAGTTAAGGCTAAGTCCCACTACATAGTTCCCTGTGCAACGTTGTTGCATTGTCAGGGCTGTGCGGATCGCCTAGGCAGGCTTTTGGGCAAAGCCCCAGCTGCCTGGACATTGCGGCAGCTCTAGCGCTGGCTGCCACGCAAAAGACGTCGAAGGGCAAATAAATTTTGTTAGAAGAAAGTCACGTACTCATATTAAAAATAACCGAAAAGCGTTCGTAAGTGGCAGGAGAACGTGCAGTGAAATATATTTATGTGCGCCCAATGTAGACGGAGCCCTGTCCGTCCGTTCCGCCAGCCCCTCGCTGGCTGGCCGGATGCTGTGCGAAAATGCTTGGCCTGAGCCATGCTGAGGAGCAGCCGCGACATGCTTCACGGTCGCCCAGCTGAGCGGCAAGGTGTGCGCCCCAAATGCGGCATCAACATGCGGCATCATTGGCGACATGGCCATGATGTCGTTGCCATCATCGCGTTCGGGGGCCCTGTCAAAGTGAAAATGTCCCATTGACGAGGACGTTTTGCGTGTTGGCAACTGCCAACTGCCAACTGCCAACTGCCAAATGCCAAATGCGAACTCCGGACTGCAAACAGCTAACTGGTAAATCGAGTGGCGCCTCTTTCGGCCCGTTTGATTTTTGGCAGCGTTGACGTCGCTGCCGCAGCTGTCAAACCGTCAAAGCGTCAAATATATTCTCGGTCCGCTTTGCTGCTGACAAATGCGCACCTTACCTGGCTAAAACGAAAAAAGAAAACCAAAAACTTGCTCTGCAACGTACATTTCAGAGTCGTCAGCTAACTGACTTTTGCATTTATTTATTTATTCATTGGGGCATGTGTTGAGGTGCGTGCCAGTTGCCCGAATGAGCTCGTCCTGGCACTCATTTCGCTTTTTTGTTTTCACTCCACTTGCGGTTGCTCTGCTTGCCATTTCCTGCTGTAGCTTTAATCAGTTCATTTTGACGTGGTTGGCATGTTGCGCATACGCCGCGTGCCACAAGCCAGCAAACAAACCAAATCCACGAGTTTAACAATTATGCAAAAACTTGTTCTGCCAGTTGCACCATTTTTGACACATTTGTCTGTCATTTGTCTCCTTTATAGGGGCCAAACACGGTTTATATATGTTTCACATTTTTCATGCTCCTGTTGCCTCTGAATACCCTGTGCAGGCTGGCGAGACGGATGACTGGCAAGGGATGAGGATAATTAAGACTAATATAGAATTTTTAGGAAATTCCAATTTGCTTACACATTTATCATATTTATCTTAGTATATTTCACTAGGGTTTCTCATATCAACTTCCATATGTAACTGTAGATCTATCGCATTCTTCTCTTGTGAAATCCTCACATTCCATAGTTCATAGTCTCATATGATATGAATCATATCATATCAATTCCTTCATCAATTGTTGGACTTCAACAGGTTTCAAAGATATATAATATATAAACTATACAGACACAAAATAATAAAGTATAGTCTTATTAAAAATTATAATATTGCTCAAAAATATTTGTCAATTTAAGAAAATAATAATAGAGAACAAAATATATAGTTTGGTGAAGCGTAAACATGTGAGGGGCCCTACATGTTGGGAAGGAAAATAGCAGATGGAGGATTCTTTGTTCAAGAAGAGCTGCTGTACGCCTCAGCTGTTCCAGCATATCACAGGACAGAGGGGATTATTCGACAAAAGGTGGTTCCTGCGTGGGATTATGATGTTATGTAAGTTTTCCATATAAAAGGTCAACTCTAAAGAGCGAGACAGCTATATTACTTATAATAAGTCACTAGTCATATCTTCCATATGTCTCTCTCCTCTCTGTTTGTTTTTTTCTCTCCATCTCTTTTTATCTTTCCCTCACTTACTCTCTCTCTCTCTCTCTCTCTCTCTCTCTTCCCATCTCTCTATCTCCTTCTATATCTTCCTCTGTCTGTCTCCCTTTGTGCCTATCTCTCCCTCTCACTCGTTTTACGACTCTCTGCCCTGCCATGCTCAGCTCCTGCTAGTCATATCTTCCATATGTATCCTTCTTTCTCTCTCTTTTCTCTGGTTCTCTCCCTCTCTCTGTCTCCTTCTATCTTTCACTTTCTTTCTTTCCCTCTCTGTCCAACTCTCCTCCTTTGACTTTTTACGTATCTCTGCCGCCTCTCAGTTCATCATATTTACAGGGTATCACCTAGTTAGCCTCTGGCAGCTAATGTGCATTTGTTTTTTATTGCAGTCAAGATGAGTGCGCATGTTTTGAGGGGAGGCTGGGGCCAAAAACCCATAGAGCCCCAAAACGCATGTCATTCAATGCAATTGGAGTTTGCTTGCGCCATTGTCCTTGTCAACGTTGTCCTTTTTGGCTGTCTGCAGGATTGTAAATTATGCAAACTTCTCTTCATATTCATTAGGGCCAAAAAAAATAGATAAAGAAGAGACAAGAAAAAAAAACAATATTCAAATACTAGTAATGCAGCTCAATGACATGCTTGACTAGGAGATACCCTGTAATAAGGGGACGACAATTGAGAAAGAATGCTTAGCTCGATCAAGTTGATGTTTAAAGGAGAAGATGATCGTCTGCCTTTCTCTCTCTCCCTCTCCCCCTGGCTCCCTTTGTAATCACTTGTCATCGTGCCCAGTCAATTACAGGGTATTCAAAGAACCAACCCACATTTGCAACAACAATCAGCTAGCACAATAGCCAGAAGCGTTCAGCTGAAATGACAGTCAACGTCAGCATCTCTCTTGGATTAGTTAGCTGGTTGGTGTTTCGCATCAGGGTCAAAGTGGTTCAAAGTGGGTCATGTTTTTGGGGAATTACTTCAGAGTGTGGAACCCTTGAAAATGGCCAAACGACAAATGCTGACTGTATAATTAGTGCCCTAGCAGAGCAGAGCCAGAGCCAGAGCCAGAGCCAGAGTGAGCAAGCGAGAGAGCGAGCGTTGGTCTAATGAATCAGTTATTACGTATGCTGTGAAAGAATAACAGAATATACAGTTATGCAGAGTTACAAATTGGTAGAACTGGCAGGAGATAAGCATTCCAGTTATGCAGCGCGAATTAAGTATAAAGCATGCCGACATTAAACACCAGAGCCATAAACACGGCCCTTTTATATACGTATTACGTATATAGGCGAAATTCTAATAATGAGCGAAATGTTTATACGACTAAATGCGAAATTAGAAAAACAATTTGGGCAAGGGGTGCGCATTGTATTTAACTTGTGCTCGAGGCGGTGCTGCTATGTTTGAACTTGAAGCAGCTGCTGCTGGTGCTGCTGCTCCTGCTCCTGGTGCTGCTCATGCTCCTGCTCCTGCTGCACAGTTCCTGCTTAATGGCCACCTACTTGATGGCGTTACGTGTCACAGCTAGACGCCATTGTCTTACGCCTCGGCTATCCGGGTAGCTACCCTTTGGTACCGCTACAGTCCCATCCCCATCCCCATCCCCACCCCCAGCTCCAGCTTCAGCTCCTGTCACGTGCTTAGCGTGCCGAAAAAGTGCGTCAGCAGCAGCTTAATTATTTTTATTCAGTTTTTGCTACAGCTACAGCTTTTTTCAGTCCTCCCACACCCCACACGCCGACCTCGCCCACCCCTTTTGTGTCAGCCTCCGCCGCATTCACTTTGTTGTTCGTTATGCTTCCTGTTTATTGTTCGCCTGTTTGTTTGTCTGTCTCTCTGTCTGTCTGTTTGTCTGTTGCCTGCCTGCCTGTTGGTTTAAGCGCACTTGCAAGTATATGTTTTGGGATTACGACTATCCCGGGTAGAAAAAATAAAAACAAGAAAAATAAGGCCCCCTCCCTGCCGTCCATCGCCTTGCATTGCTGCTGCTCCGGCTCTACGCGTTTATGACAGCAGTGAACCGGCGGATTGGATTGAATTGGATTGGATGGGAGCTGGGTTGGCTTCGTTGACTGTTTTACTGTTTCGCATGCGACTGCATTGCCGGACTTTTGGACTAGTGGAGTGGATGTTGGGACAGCGGGACATTCGTATCACTCACTCGCTTGCTCCGAGACTGTCCGGGGAGTTGTTATTGCCGTAGCTTCTGTTCTCATTGTTGTTGTTGGTGTTGTTGTTGCTTTATGCTCTTTTTTACTGGTCTCTGCATTCCGCATAAATCTGACATTCAAAGGGAAAGAGAGGGCGATCTTGAGAGCATAAGAGAATACACAACAATGAGAACTTAAAATTTAAATGTCACCGACTGGGTTCCATAATGTGCGCATTGCGAAATGGCCAACAGCTGAGGGATAAGTGGACGGTAGCCGCATACCATAACGAATATCAGACACCCTTGATGCATGCTGCACTGCTATTGCCTCAGGCATACATTGTTCGAGCAACTTTCGGATTCATATATTCATATATATCGTAAACAAGGTGCAATTGATTTCAGTTTCAATCGAGGAATATCATTATACAGTGAGTCTGCACTGCTTGAGCTCAGACAGTGAGCAGTACAGGGAGAGAGAGCGAGTATAGGCAGCGTGTAGGTATATAGAGAGAAGAGTGGGAGCACAGGGAGAGAGAGAGCAAACGGAGTGAATTAATAGAGCAGAGGGCGAGCATGAATATAATGAGCACAGGGAAAACGATATTTCCGCTCTTACAGCATCAACTTCACCTAGCATAAGCCCCCATCCTATTCAACTAAGTATTTCATATAGAAATTTCCTTCTTATTTTAATCAACAATTTTCAATAAAATTAATATAGGAATGGAATGAAGAAATTGCTTTTAATGTTGCCATTTCTAGGGTATATCTATTGTCTCTCTATATATATAGTAGTTATTTTCAATGCGTTACATACTTCGCAGCGAATTCATGCGACACGCTGAAAGCCAATAAAAAAAGTTAATAAACCGCATTCTTATGATATTAGCTTTTATGCTGCCTTGGTAGCTCCGAGTCTTCAGTTAAGCTATCTAGTAAATTATTTTGAAATAAAAAGCGAGAACATAAGCTTCGAATTGTGCATGAAGTTGGTATATGTGAATACACATATGTATACATATTTATGTATATATATATTTATATACATATATACATATATATACATATATATATATATAAATACATATATACATATTTAGCCAAATTTCAATAAATTGGCTCAAACTGTTGCTCCAATTTGTTGTTAAAGCTGAAATGAAGCAGAAAATATTGAGCTTGAAACGTGCCATTAGGTACTTAACTCAGATTCGAGGCAAAATTGTTGCGAGAGAAAACTTCATGTGCTCGATTTGCGTGTGGCAGGCAAAGGTTTTATTCCGGGCAAAAGCGCAGCAAATGGTGGGCAGTGGCAGCTAGGGGGCGGCGCAGTGGGCGAGGGATGGACCGTCTACGTGAGATAGTCAACTGAAGGCTCACGCTCAATTTGGCTGATCTATGGCTGAGAATGATTTCAGTTGAGTCTCGTTCCATTCATCTGCTCGCCACACAAATCATTTGGCTTTCGAGTGCATACAGATTGCTAGGTGTTTCGATGTCCGCAGCGGGACGGCCGCACGGAGGGAGGGCCGGAGTTGGATGTGAAGTTGAAAGTGACGGAAATTCCATGCTAAGCTTAATGTGCAGCAAGAGAAATAACAAACAAATGTGACCAGGCGATAGGAGAAAAAAAGAAAGGAGGTAAAGAAAAAGAAAAGAAAATGTGGCAGACAGGCAAACAGACGGACGGACAGACGGAGAGGCAGACCAGTTGCAGCCATATGCTAGCTTGGCTGAAGGTGGGTGGGAGGGTGGTTGGTTGGAGCACATAGAAATATGAAATGTAATAGTGACAGAAACTAGCTGTAAAAGCAGTGGAAGAAAAAAGGGTTTCACAGCCACAAAGTAAGCAGCAACAGCCAAAGTGAAGCAAGCAAGCTCCAGAAGGGGGCGGGGGGTAAACACACACACACATACACACACACGCACACACTGTTCGGCAAGTGCATCAAGCAGCAGTTGCAAAAAAGTCGCTTGTGCTGATTGTTTGCACTTTACACACTAAAACTGTGACACACGCCACACGCGATGCGAAACACAAATGAAGAGAACAAAAAACACAAAATGAGGGAAAAAGAGGAAAAAACGAGAAAATCACAAATGGAAGCAGAATGCAAAGAAAAATAACAAAGAAAATAATAACAGAAAATAAAGGGAAATATGAAAGGAAAACACGGAGAGCTGCAGACGTCAACTCGTCTTGCCATCGAGCATGAGGTTGGAAGATTTCAGATATATGCAGTGGGCGTGGCCAGTCGGAATCAAGTGGGCGTGGGCAGAGGGTAGAGGCAAACGGACGCAACAGCCGCAACAGAAGGAAAGCCAAATCAAAAGTGACAGCAGCATACCATAAAACATATATGTATATATGTGTATATCTATATAGCTATATACATATATATGTACATACATATGTATAACTGGCATATTACAAACGTAACAAGCATAACTGAGGCAATCAGGGCTGGCTTTATGGGCCGCGCAGCATCCATTCACTTGGGTTGCATATATATAACTTATTCGATAAACGGTCACACTGAATTACGGCGCTGCAGATCCGCTGATATACATACATACATATATGTATATGGTATGCGAGTCTTTGCACTCGAAATGAGGAAAAATAGGTTTGCTGATACTCTATGATATGGATATAGTAAGTAAACAGGCTGGAGTAAACTGGTGCACTTTGAGTTGGAATATGGTCACACCGCACCGATCTAGAACTGAATACTCTGAATATACGGTCATATAACGTTTGATCCCAAGTTCCAGGATAAGCTGGAAAGTTAATTTCACTTCTGAAAACGGTCACACTAAGTTCCAGAATTAGCTGGAAAGTTAACCAATCAGCCCCAAATACGGTCTTATAACGATTGATTCCAATTAGCAAGGCTCAAACTTGGTCACACTAAAATGCGACTTCAATATACGGTCACATTGATCTGCTTGTACGGTCACATAATGCCGTAACTCGACTAACTATCTATCCCCAAGCCTAGTCACACTCGACTGCAGTTATAGCTTAAGTTGCATAAAACTGATATACGGTCACACTGAGCTGCATTCATACGAGATGTACCAATTGCATTGAGTCATAACTCCTGCTTGTTGCTCGCCAGCTGCAGCAGGTAAGCTTTTCCAACCCTGCCAAGGGCCAACAATGACTGCAAATATCAGAGAAACGCACCGCGGCTGGAGCTACTTCATATGCTTTACGACAATGGCTCGGATGCAATTTGGCAGAGCGAGCTATAATAAAGAATAAAAAACAAGTAGAAAACAAAAAAAAACACGAACAACTGGAAGTCACTGACAACGGCGACTGAGGAGATAGTCAAGGTAGAGCGAGACGGATACGGAGATGGATACTGAGCTGGAGACGGAGATGGAGATGGAGTCGGAGATGGAGACGGAGATGGCATTGGCGACGATGACAACGACACTGAATAGTGCAAATTAAGTTGTTGTACCGCTGACGGTGCCAGCAGGATGCGGGGATTGTTTGGCTGATGGGACCGCTTGTCAACGGTGCAGTTTGCAGCCGGTGCGCAGACCGGAAGTGGCAGGCCCGCCCACGGTGTCTGCTTGATGAGCAATGTTAAGGAGTACGTGAGCAGAGAGAGGAGCGATTGTAAACTGCTGATAAGGTGGCCTGCATGAATGGATGGATGGTTGGCTGGGCAACTGGGTGCACGGAATCTGTAACTGAATTGCCCTCAAGTTGTGCTCCAAACAGAAGCACATTGATTGAAGCTGCTGCCAAAGAGTTGCCCACGAGTCACCATACAATGCCGAAGTGGGAGCTCTGCTCATAATTCAATAATCTGTCAAACCTGGTTAAAGAGGTACATGGGGAGAGGTGTATACATTTCAAATAGTGAAATCTGAGAAAATAGTTGATGAAATTGGATTCTCAATTGCTGGCGCTTTAGGTGGAATATGTTGAAAAGCAGAGAGACGGAGAGAGAGCGAGATAGAGAGAGAGCGAGAGAGAGAGAGAGAGCAGAGGGCTGCATATTCAGTTAGAATATTCCCTTTCCCAGTCGTAGCTCGAACGGTTCACAACGTGAATAGAAGCTTCCATTATCAGTGAGTAGCAAAGTTTGCTTTATCTGGGCAACACTAGCTCCCTCAGATTCAGCTGAAATGCTAAAGAATAGTTTGATTAAATAAACTTGGCAACGCGTTCTGCAATAGTTGAACTGGTTCGCCCGTCACAGCGGATTCTTTGCCCGATTCCCTAGGATCCTGGCACATCCTGTGGCAATGCTGCCGCCACAAAGTCAACTACTTTTTCTTATGCTTCAAGTAGTTTTGCGCCATCAATCACTTAGCGGCTTCAACTTTGCCAGCTCCGCGCTCAAGAACCTACCCCACTTCTCTACCCGCTCTCTCGAAAGTAGAAAAAAATCACACGTATCTAAATAGTTGAAATGGAGGAAAAACTCAAACTTTGCTGCACACAATTTGGCTCGTTAAAGGAAAGTGCGCGTCAAATGCGCAAAACGGCGACTGTGCGCCACGCCCATATGACAGATTCTAACAGCTCGTGCCGCCCCCTGGCACGCCCCGCACCGTAGTAACACGTGCCTAATGCGATGCCTTGACTTTTGTCTATGGGTATTTTATACCCTGTTGCCAAGTATGTGCCAAAAAAAAATATGTAATAGTGTTTCTGGCAATGTACGCAGTTGCCCGACGGGAAGTAGTACACTAGGCATACCCTGTAAAATCACTAAAAAAATTGAATATGTGAGATTGCAAATGCAATTACTTATTATTCGGTTAACTTAGTTGTTGATAACTCAAGGGAATAGTCGTAGATACCCCATATACCCCGTGTGTTTAAAACAGCATTAGCTGTTCAAATACATATTGGCCCTATATATAATCTGCTGCCAAAAAGGTGTGTGGAATATGTAATACAGCTGCTAGAGCGCACCCAATGGGTTGTAGTCGACTAGCGATACCCTGTAAAGTATATATTAACAGTAGATAATTGGGGTTGTCTGTGGTTTGAAAATTGATGAATGGAATAAATAGTAGTGGCATGTAAGTATCTAATAAGTGGAGTAGTGGTCAGCAAATACCCTGTGTTTAGTTATAATCATATACATATACATATATGCATGCACAGAGAAACAACTGGGCTTGGTTCATAGCAAAAAGAGAAATGTGCGGGCCTCACAGCCCAAGCTGCCCTGCAAGTTCCTCCAAGCACTACAGCGTATCTAATATTTGAGTTGCACAAGCGCATTAGTCTAATTTGATGCAGTCTGCTTTTTTTGTAGCCCTCTAAGCCTGACAAACTTGCTTTAAAGCCACGCACGCACAAAGTGAAGACACCGAAGACAGAAAGAGAGAGAGAGAGAGAGAGAGAGAGAGAGAGAGCGTGTGTAAGAGAGAGACAGAGGCAACAGCTGGTGCATTGCGTGCCTGTGAAGTCGAGAGTGCAGAGTCAACTGCTGTGCGCCCGAGCATAATAAAACTTAATAAATTCTCCAGGTATATTTATGCGCACATATAATAACCGAGCGACAACTATAAATAAATTGCACAAATATATGCATATGGCACACTCACATATGTATGCATACAAAATGTGTGCGTGTGTGTGTGTGTGTGTGGCTGAGCTAAACTGGTTGGCAGACAGGAAATTGCTGGCGGCAGGCGCCTAAAAGTTGCCCAAACTCGAATATCCGCAGTTTGCCAGGCGCGCTGTCGCATTCGCTGTCGCATTCGCTGCCGCCGCTGACCGCAGCGCGCGCTCCTAGACACAACTGTACCTGGACCGCAACATCAAATTACAATTCCAAAACTGGCAGCTTCCACCGCAGTCTTACCTCCACGGCCCACGTCTCAGCTGCAAGCTCTGTCTCTTTCTCCCTCTCCCTCTCCCTCTCTCTTGCTCTTTATGTCGTCGCAGCACTTAGCCAGGGCAGTTGACTACGGCTCTGGTTGCGGACAGGTTGGGAGGCGGCTGCTTGCCCGTAATTTCATACGCCGTGAAAAGCATTTGCACTTGCACAATCTTTCCGCTGCCTAAGTAGCGGTATCTATCACTAACACACGCTCAACAATGTCCCCTCATTGTGCGTAATAAAAGACGCTGTGACTCAACTGGCACAGTGGCTCCAGCTCACTCGTCCTGAGCCCCAAATGAATATAATAACAGAACTCTTTAGCATCAAAACAAATATAATATTACCTAAACTCTTTAATACCTTCGATCACTGAATAGCGATTTAAGACTTTCACTTCACATTTTCTTCTGAACTTTGGTCTAGGGAATAGAAGGCAATATCTTCTAGTAGCATATTTTGGTGGAAATAAACAAGAATCGTTTGGTCGGTGGAGCTCGATTAGGAAATAAAGTGAGCTCTGATAGAGCATTAGCTTTAATTAGTATACGATTTTTACGAAATCCTTGAACACACTTAAGTGATAACTGTATAGTATAGTATAGACCATCACGATAGGCAGTTCGATTTTGAAGAACTCTCTTACATCCAAATGCCATGTTTAAGCTATGATAATGACATCGAAATTTGTACTATCTACTATTTTACGTATCTAATAATTGAAAATAGTTTTGCAATTGCGTAATAAGAAATGTTTATAGCCTGCATTTTTATAACAGGAATCTACAATATATATATATATATATATATAGTTTTATCATCTGTAAGACGTTAAATGGATGATAATTCAAAAAATAAATTTCAGTTGATGTTAGAAAATAGAACCTACCAGAGACTGGTAGACGGATAAACTTACGGACGTACAGGCATACGAGCGGACAGACAGATATACAGGCGGTCCTAGGAACCGGGGAGCGACCTTCAATCGGATCTACTGAGGAACAGATAGTCTTATAAAAGATCCTACAGACGGATCTATGGACGAGCAAACGGTCCCATTGGATCTACAGACGGATCGACGGAGAAATAGACGGTCCTAACAATGAATCCACAGACGGATAGACAGTCGAGCGGTTAGTGAAACAGACGTTGCCAGAGCCAGTCAGCGTCGTCTTCATAAGCTCCAATCGAGTCTGCCACGCCTCCTTTAGCAGACGCTTGCCTACTGATAAATGCCCAATTTTTAATACCTTCTGAGTTGGGGTCTTGCAGAGATTGCGGTGCCAGTTGTAATGGAGATAACTCTGTTACATCAACCTTAAGTTTGCTGCTGAATTATTTTTCGTTTTTGCTCTCATTAAATATTTTTAGCCAACTTTTGCTTATGAGGGAATAAACATTGGTGGTTTTGCACCACTGTGCGCTGCGTGGCAGAAGGAGGCGGGGCGAGGCGGGCTGGGACGCCAAGTCAGCGGGCTTTCAGTTGCTGCGACGCGCCATAAACACTCGCGGGCTGGCAGCAATTTTGACGCGTTTCGTAACTGAAGATGAAGAATCACCAGGAGCAGGAGCAGCAGGAGTAGCAGGAGTAGCAACAGTAGCAGCAACGCCAGCAATGTTGCTGCAACAACAATTACATTTGAGTGCGCCCTAAAGGACATTTTACTGATTTAATATTTGTTGCAAGTTGCAACTTGATATGCGTCGAGTTGCACGTAGCAAGCGGCAGCCGCCAGCAGCTTAAGGATCTGCAGCAGCCACCGAATGCCATCAAGCAACAAGCCCGGGCGGCAGTTGCCCGTTGCACGTTGCGAGTCGCTTAGCTGACGTTGCCTGCGCCTTCTTTTTGTCACTTAGCTGGCAGCGTGCTCAAAGGACGCTAAATATTGCATTACATATCCTTGCACTTTATGGCCAACAGCTCTATGGGACAGCGATGCCTCCGATCTCTCTGTCCCTCTCTCTCTCTCTCTCTCTCTCTCTGTGTCGAATTAACTCATTGCTGATGATGGGGAACGCAAGAGGCATACAGGTAGTGCGATATCATCCGATTCAGCTTAAGCAGACGCTTCCCTTTGCTGCCAAGGCTTCACATTTTGATAAGTTGCTGCTGCTGCTGCTGCTGCTGCCGCTGCTTTTAGAGCTCGCATCAAATATCAAGCATACGCAGCGTGGGCGGCCCAAAGTATTGTATGCCACAAGCAGCGACTATAAAACTTCCAAGCGGCTATCCGCATTACTAATGTGTGCAGCCTGAGGAGCGGGGAGCAGCTGCAGCAGGAGGCGTGGCTAGAGTGTTGCAGATTTGGTAAATGTGTAGCGAGCAAGTCGTAAAAAGATTTTTTATTCGCGTGGCATCATAAACATATGCACGGCCCAAGGCGTGCTGGAGTGAAGGGTGCGTGTACGTGGTGGCGCTAGTAGGGGGGTGGGGGACTGATGAACGACAAGCTGCGCCGCTGCTCCCCACCTGTCCCGCAGCTGTTGTTTGTGTAGTTTGCATTTGTAATTGCTTTCTGCTGCTTCTGCTGAGGCTGCTCCTCTTTCTTCTCTTTTGTTCCTTCATATTTTTTGATAGTTTGGCTTGTTTTATAGCGCTGCAAGTTGCTGCTATGCGAATACTTACTGTACCCGCTGAACTCACTCAGCCAGCGTGCCATGGTGCCATGGATAGCTCAGCCCGAAAGTACAAACAATAAGCAGAAACTTTACTTTACTCGATTCGAGGTATAGTTCTCAACCACCAATTTGTTGTTTCTCTTTTTCGTTTTTACATATTCGCAGAATATAATGGAAGGGTATAACGTGACCTGGCATATACTCTGCTTTGATGACAGCTCATTGCGGATATTGATATAATTCTACAGGTGGGAGATATTTTATTTACTAATAAATATGTTATTGATGATTGCAGAGAGAAAGCTGCTTGTGTTAAGTGTTAACGATAAATATAGATTTTTTAATATTATTTAATCAATTAACACGACTTAGCTGTCTTATGATAAAGAAGTTCTTAATATCCGTTCTAGAAACTTTTGTATTAAACACATGGTATTTAGCTCGAAATTAGAGCTCAGTTTTATCGATAAGTATCGTTTTTTTTTATTTTATTTTTTTTAAATTATTTAATATGTTAACAAAAATTAACAGTCTTCGAAGAAGACAGTTTCTAATATCTGTTCTAGAAATTTATATATTAAACACAGAGTATTTAGCACCATTTCAGATAGAAACTGTTTGAGTTCAGTGTTATCGATAATTATCGATTTTTGTATATAATATAATAAATTAATAATAATTAACTGTCTAACGATAAATAAGTAAATTTTGTTCGATATATGACTCGATTGAAGATAAAAGCTGCTTGAGTTCAGTGTTATCGATAATTCTCAATTTTTACAAACATTATCTTATAAGTGAATAAGAATTAACAGTCATAGAAAAAGAATGTGTTTAATAACTGTCTCAGAAACTTATACAACAAGACAGGGTATTTAACTGCATTGTATCGATATTTATCGATTCTTAAATATTTTTTTTATTAATGATTAGGAATTAACAGTCTTAGAAGAAGAACATTTTGAATAGCTGTGCCAAAAACTTATATATTAAATGTAGGGTATTTAGATCGTTTGCCACTCGTCCCTCTCTCTTACTCTCGTCTCTCACTCGTCTTTTGCAGCAAACGACTCGACTGGGCTGCAGCAGCTGGCCAGCTGGATGAAATTGGGAAAACTTGTGCTCTCGATGTTGCTTTGAGTTGTTTACAAGCCAAAGCTGATTATGTTCCGGCTGCTGCTGGCTCTGCAATCGCGTGCTGGAATCTTGTGTGTTGAGCTTGGCTATTGAAAACCGCTTGAGTGGGTGACACCAGCTGCTGCAGTGGGTGTCCCCAGTGGGTGCTCGTAGTGGGTGTGTGTGCGTCCTTTCATTTGCTTTGCCAGCCGGCTCCATCAATGGCTCGAGGCCAATCGAAAGTCTGATCTCGAGGTATGCATAGCGGACGAATCTGTTTTTCGTGGTAAATTGAGTCGTATGCAAAAGGTAAAATGAATTGCTTTTGGTCATGTGTTTGCTAATGAAATTCGCTCAGGCCAGGGCACTCACAGTTCACGGCTTCCTGGCCACAGTAATTGCGTCAGCTTCCATCATTCAACAATAACAGTAACAACAACACAACAACAGAACAACAACAGCAGCTGGAGGCGGCCGGAGCTGTGAAAACATAATTGACATTTGAATTGGAATTGAGCAATTTGGCATGAATTAAAACAAGCCTCAAGCTTAGCTAATGAAATCTTCAACAATAGCTGCAAAGATGCTATTACCGTTAAGGCGAATGCTGCTTAACGGCAGATAAGTAGCTTTTCCTTTACGATTATTTCCCTGGCCAAGGCATTAAAGACTTGAGTCGACTATCACAACGAACTTGTTCAGGGCAGGCGATGTACTCTAAATAAGATTTCAGCTTTCACTTACAGCTTAAATGAGCTTTACTAATCGCACGTTTCATCAAGCAGCAGCTTTAATGAAGTTTTTCATTGCTATATATATCAAATATAAACTTTTCATGTGGTGAACAGAGTTTTCGTGTTGTTTCGTACAGTTTTTCTGGTTTTAATTAATTCATTGTGCTTGTTGAGCCGCTTCAGTTTCAATACTCGTGCTAGTCGTGAGTGCTCTGAAGCGACAAACAAGTTGAGTGAGCTTTCAGTAATAATAATGCTTTTATGAATTCCATGTAATGCAAGCTATTGTTCTGTTGTTCCCACTACAAGACTGACTTTCTAAATATTCAATATCTATGAAAATAATGCCAATAGTAAAGCTTAAACCAGCTAAATAGAAACGAAAACTATTTCTGATCAGCATAGAGCTTTAATGAGCTTTCAAATAAATTGAGTGTATAAATAATCGAAAGTGTGAATCAGCCCTTTGACCCTATAGAGCTTTAATATGAGCGATATAAAGAGTTTATATATCATCCGTAAAGGTTTCCAGATATTTAGGAATTGCATTTACTACTGTAGCCATTTCTGATGGCTGTTTCAACTACTTTAGTCGCCAGTGCATACTTTAATGAGCTTTCAGCAAACATAAAGCTTTAATCAGAGCATTTTTTCGAGCTTAACTGCTAAATGAAATGTGGAGCACTTTATGCTATGCAGCTCGACTAGCTTAATGTGTACACACACACACACACACATACACAGTGCTTGCTTGGACAGGATTTAGCTAATGAGAAGCATAAACAAATTGTGTCCATCCGCCATGGACAAGACTCACCACAACATGGAGCATACGCTCGCTGATGCTTGACGTTCGTTGCAAACTTCATGTTTCAGTTATTCTACCCTTTCATAAAACTGGCGGCAAAACAAAACACTTTTGGCAGTTGCCAGACAATGTTGTTGATGATGATGATGATGATGATGATGATGCTGCTGTTACGCAGTTGGTTAGCTGGCTGGCATTCTGTCTGCGACTGGGACTGCCAAAAGACATTCGAGTGTCACTTGCGCCGCAGTTTTGAATATTTTGTGAATAGTAAATTACGATCATGGGCTCGACGCATGTCTGGGCTGACCCGCTCTGCCTCTCCCTTCTCTCTCTCTCACTCTCTCTCGTGTCGACTCAGTCGAGCACACACACTTGGCCATTGAAAGCGACTTCATTGTTATTGTTGCCCTCAGCCGGACTCTGCTCTGGCTGCTAAGGTGTGAATGCATTGTCACAAAAATTGTGTGCTGCAATTTTAAAATTGCGCATTCGTAGCTGGACCCAATGCAGCAGCAGCAGCAGCAGCAGCAGCAGCTTTTGATTGGTGCTGCATCCAAACTAATTGCACATAGCTGAGTCTACGACTCGAGGGCCCTGGCTGGGATGGCTTTAAGTGCAGTCCTATGTGGCCGCTGCCGCTGCCGCTGCCGTTGACGTTGTGGCAACAAAAGGGCTGCAGCAAAATGAACCCTGATTGACAGTAGCCGGGCGCAGTCTCAAAGTGCGAACAGTGCGGTTCCTTTGTGGGCCATGAATAAGTGGACCAGATGCACAATGGGGCCACATGGGAGCCCAGTCGAGACGTTATTGTATGCCAGCTGAAGTGTTTACACTAAGTCTCTCTCTGTCTGTCTGTCGCCCCTTTCTCTCTCTCTCTCTCTCTCTCCTTTTCTCCTTATCTCACTCACTTTTTGTCCTTCTCTGCTGTCCGCAGTCTATTCTAAATTCCATTTGCTGGCCTTAATTAGCTGCACACACTCATATGCTGTGTAAGTCTCGTTTAAAAATACAATTTTCGGTTTGAAATTTGCGCAAAAATCGGCTTGCCTTCTAATTTAGACAGACAGTGCATGTACGAGTGCCCGACGTGCTGATACCCTAGAAATGAAGCAAGCTGCACCAAGCAGAGAGCTGACAAGTGAACATAACTGTGAGCTCTTGCAGCAGGAGTAAGACACAAAGACTTGGCTAATATATACACACAAGTTATATGTATATATACATATGTATGTATATATCCCTCATGCATTTGCATTCACCTGCTCTTTTAATTGTAATTTTTTCTTCTTTTATTATATATTCTCATGGAATTCCGCCTAAATGAATTACTGCAACTAATTGCATTTATAGCCAAAGTCAAAAGTCCAAAGTCCGTAGGCCATGGCCTATGGTCCCACAGTCCGCAGTCCCACAGTTCAGCTAGGCATTTGTATTTTGATTGCTTTGGCAAGTTTTCTTGAAATTCTGTGAAGCGAAATGAAATTCATATTTTCTTGGCATTTGTGGCACGTTGCTAACTTAATTAGCACCTGATGGAGTTTATTTCATGTGCAAGCCTTTTCAATCAGCTTGTGCGCCCAACAATGGCTCAATCGAGCACTTTTTGTGCATTTCGATTCGGACTGTTCGAGCGATGCGAAAAGTTTTCAGCATCTGGAATATTGCATAGTCCAAGTAATTAATATGCCAATTTTGTATTGTTGGTCAAGTATTTTGTTTTCTCTCTTTAGCTGCAATTCCATTGTGCACATGCACACACACACACACACATGCACTGAGATTGTCAAAGGCAAGTGGGGAGGTTTCACTCTGCAAATATTGGCCATTTATTTTACATTTTTACTGCATTTGTGTGTGTGTGTGTGTGTGTGTCTGCCATGCTTTGCTGTCTATATTTTGATCCATGATTTTTGTTACGTTGTACAACGTCACTGCAACAGCAGCAACTGCAGCAACAATATTCGCTTTTGTGTTGCATTCATGTGAAATTTTGTGGATTTTGATTTTTGGCTGGGCCTTTAATATAATGACATTTCGCTCGACAAAGGCAAAAATGAAATGCAAATTGCAACAAGCAGCAGCGACAGCAGCAACAGAAACAGCAACAGCAGCAGCGCCGACAGCATCAAGGAATATCAATCGACATCACACAAAATGACCTCGACTCTGGCTCATGTGGCTCAGGTTGGAGCTCATCATTAAGCGGCAACAGTCGCAACAACAACAACAGCAACAACAACTGGCATAAAAGTTGTCGCTGTCATGCAAATGTCTGCAAAGGGACGTTGGCGTTGCATAAATAACGACAACAGCAGCATCAACAGCAATAACAACAGCAGATGAAGCAACTGCAATAGCCAAAGCAACAACAACAACAACAGCAGCAACTAGAACAAGAGCAATAGCAACAACAAGAGCAACAGTAACAACAACAACACGAACAATAGCAATAGCAACTCGCATATTTTGCATACAAAGCGCTGTAAAAAAACACACACAAAGTTCACTAAGACACACACAAACACACACACACACACACACACCGCTACATCGATACCTTTTGCCATTTTGTTGAATGCGCTCTTTGACTATTTCTATCTGTGTAACTATCTCAGCTGCGCTATCTCTGTCCCTATTTCACCAACCTACCTCTATCTATCTCTCTCCTCATCTCCCTCAGTCCCACTCTATTGCTGTTTGCGTTTATGTGCGTCTCGTTCTGGCAATTGTATTCGCACGCACAAACAATTGAAATTGTATTAAATTGAATTTTAATATATTGCTAAAACAACAACAAGGACAAACAACACACACACACACACGCACAGAAAACTATTTACACAGAGCATAAAAAAGCTAGAGCAGCGACTGCGCTGCGACTGAGCCCTATGGCTGAGCGAGGTGTTGCGGTTGCTGCGGCTGGTGTGAGTTGTGCGAGATAAAGCAGCAACTGTTATTTCATTTCTTTTCTTCTTGCTGATGTTGTTGTTGTTGTTGTTGTTGTTGTTGTTGTTGTTGTTGTCGTTGTCCTTGCCTTCGATCATTTGCGTTTCATGCATTGCATTTAAATTTCAAGTTTAAATATTAATAACTAAGCGCAAACGTGCTCTGGCCTGTGTATGCGTGTGTGTGTGTGTGTGAGGGTGTGTGGGTGTGAAGATTTTATGTATTTGGATGGTACGGCCTTGATGGAGGCATATGTAATATGCATAGAAACAGAATAACAGTGAGTACATAAAGTATGTACATATATGCTTGATGCGTAGCAGCAGCAGGAGTAGCAGGAGTGACAAAACCATGTATATGCCTTTTGCCACAGAGTTTAAAGGTTTGGTTTGGCTTTTGGTTTACTGGCCGCATAGAGATGGAATCATAGAGTTCCATCATAAAACAACCATAATTCAGGGTATTTACAGTCAAGATGTAAGTCAAATTGGATATCTCAATATCATCAAACTTAACAGTAACGATATTTTGAATATATATTTCAATATCCCTTTTCCGTACTCTGCTCTATCATCTCTTAAGAGACCATATATAGTGTATTCAATATTCGCCTAGCGGCCCCACATCTCCTCCCTCTTGTTAACCTTCAAATCAACATGCCGCACGTATGCAGGCCAGCAAAAATAACAACAGCTACAAAATAACAACAAGAACATTGCAGTTGGGGGGTAACGACTGTAGAATACTCATTCTGGATGCAAGTTCTAAAACAGAGCCAGTTATATATAGATTTTACTAATTTATCACAATCAGTAGTAAATGAATTTGAGAATATTCGCCATTTCTTTTGGATCTCTGATTGATGCGAGTATAAAATTGAAAATTAAAAAAACATCCAGTATTAGTAGTACTATATATAGTAATTATAGAGTCAATGGGTGTTGACACTTCGTCTTCAGAAGGAACTCTAAAGGAGTTTTAGCTGGAGGTATTTTCAATCTTTTTTTTTGTAAATAACTGGGCGTCTGGCATATCGGAAAATATATTTACCGATTTGCCATGCTCCCCGTTAACGTATCTGGGCTCCCTTATAGGTACCCACGAGCCTATGCACACTCCACATTTCATGCGTTCATACCAGCGACTGCACATTGTACTAAGACCAATATACCCACTTCACTTTCGTAAATGAGTAACAACGAAAATGACTAGAACAACAACGACAGCAGCAACAACAAGAGTTGTGCTCGTGGGGCTGCACAGTGCCTGACATAAGTTTAGCTACACAAAACGCACAACACACACACGCGCACACACACTCGCACACTCACACACCAACACACTCATGCACACTCTGCACATATTATTATTTTATGTACATAAGCTGCAAATTGTTTGTCTGAAGTAATTGTTAGCTTCAACTTGGGCTGATTCACAGTTGCGCAACTTAAGTCAAATATTAAGCTTTAGTTGAGAATTTGGAATTTGAGTTTTCATTTGGCAATTGCTTATAATTAATATCCATCAAATTAACTGCTAATCAAACAGAATTCAAGTCACTTTAATGCCCAATTTGCCTTCAACGTTTCTGTTTGACTTTCCCTAGCCATAGACACTGCGTAAATATTTCTGCGTGGGCATTTCTTGCTTTCCTATAAATATATCGATTTAAATGTTTGGCATTTTAAGGTGAGTTTAAATGAAATGAATTATCATGCACCGTCGTCGTCTGGCCTGGTCTGGTCTGGGCTGACCTGTCCTGGCCTGGTCTGGTCTGGTTCGTTTTGTAAGCGGATTTACGTGCGTAATCTTCATATAATTGGAATATTAACAATTGTCAGTTCAGCACTCCGTTCGCTGCATGAGTGTCGCACATGTGAGGGGGTCCGGAACCCAGAATTCGAACTTTGGATTCCTTTTGAGCGATAATTTACCGTTAAGTATGGTGAGATTTGCTCTCAAAGGTCAGAGGTTGCGCCGACCGCCCTCATCGAATACGAAATGTCGTCGATGGGTCCAGTGGAAAAGGTCAAGTCTGGCAGCTAGCTGACTGTTGCTCTATTTGTATATCCTGCACTGTTCCATTCCATGCCGTTCCATGTCATTCCATGTCGTTCCATGCCATTCCATCCTATTTGCATATCCTGCACTGTTCCATTCCATGCCGTTCCATGTCATTCCATGTCGTTCCATGCCATTCTATTCTATTTGCATATCCTGCACTGTTCCATTTCATGCCGTTCTATGTCATTCTATGTCGTTCCACGCTATTCTATTCTATTTGCATATCCTGCACTGTTCCATTTCATGCCGTTCCATGTCATTCCATGTCGTTCCATGCCATTCTTTTCTATTCTGGGTCTATGCCATTCACCGACCATTTGCCATTTACATGTTGTCCGCCATTGTCTTTGCTCTAGTTGTCGGTTTTCTAGCTTTTCTTGTTCTTCTTGTTGTTGTTTTTGTTGTTATTGTTCATGGTTTTTAGGAACAAGCGACGCGTACAAATCGCAAATTCGGCGCCTTACTTCACATTTTGCTCACCATTTCATGATTATACATATTCAAGAAAGTGAAGTGAGCATATTGTCGTCGATGTATATTTGTGGGTGCATAGGTCCCTTAATTGTAAGCTGTTAACTCTAAGCGGTTATATGCAAACAATAAACTGTAAAATGTAAACTGTTATCTGTTCGCTGTTAACTGTTAGCTGTAAGCTGTAAGCTTATAGCTGAAAACTTATAGCTGTAAACTGTAAACTGTAAACTGCTAGTTGCTAGCTCTTAGCTGTTAATTGTTAACTGTTAACCTCCTGCTGTTAGCTGTCAGCTGTTGGCTCTTAACAGCTAGCTGTTAGCTGTAAACTGTTAACCTACTACCCACCTACTGTTTCAAATACGTTTTCATTTAAATGGATCGTGGAGTCCAAAGTCTATAACTTCTAATATGCATCTGCATTATCGTCTACTGATAAGCTATATATATATAGTGTATACATACCAATTAGAGTCAAGGTAAATCTATCTCATGAGAAGATTTGCAGCCCGCAGCCTTTTGGCCGTGACTGAGTATTATGCAGTCGATGGCACCCGACTGCAACGTTCTTTACTTGTTACATATATTTTTGGCCCTAGCACAGCTATGGCTATGTGTGTGCGTGTGTCACTTTGGCAAGCTCGAATTGATTTGGCTGAAAGATGTTGCAAGTTGAGAGCATTCACCATTCTCAGCATTCATTCCCTTTGCAGGCGACTCGTCGCAAAATCATTTGCATAAAATCAAACCGCACTGAAAATAAACTCCACTCAAGACGCGCCCCGCCCTGGCGCCCAATGTGGTTCAGTCAGTCAGTCAGTCAGGCACCCACCTAACCACACACACACACACACACACACGCACACACAAATATATACACAGACACGATGTCAGCCCTTTAACTGGACTTTGGCTTCGGTTTGAGTTTGGCGTCGATTCCTGTGTGTGCAATAGGCGTAAATTGTGGGCGAGTTATGCGAGCGCTACGTGAGCGGCTTTTAGGGCTGCGTCAACTGCACGAATTGAGCCGGTTTGACGTGAACTTGAACCACTTACGGCCCAGCCTGTCGAACACTTTGCGAAACTCAATTGCAGCTGCGCTTAAAACTTGCTGCTGGCCGGCCAACTTTGGCTGCGATCCGGTTGCCAAGTTTAAACTGTTTCGCGCACTTTGCTTAATCCCATTCATCGCCTCGTGCCACCTGGCACCACTTTTTTGCGCCGCACTGCCCCACGCGGCCCATGCCACCCACTGTGCGGCCATTTTTGGTTCATGCGAACTCCTTGACCCGGTGCTGCCAGACTGCAAGCGCCAACTGGTTTATCGCACAGAGTTATAACAACATATGCAACTCCCCCTCGTGCTGCCTCTCTCCCGCCTATCAGTGTGTCGTGTGTGATATTGGTTTGCGCCCTGATCTGTTTCTGACCATGTTTTAGCCGTGTTTGCCGCATGTAACCAGACATGCTCGTGCCCATTGCCGACAGGCTTTGGCCATGTCTTCGTCGAGTCCTTGGCCCGACTCCTGCCCCAAACACCAGCTACAGTTCCAGCTCCAGCTACAGCTCCAGCTCCAGTTCACAGTCTCGAATTGTGCGAACGGAGGACCATTGCGAATGTTAATCGCACGCATTAGTATTGGTGTCAGGCGAGTCGGGACACGCCATGGGAGTGCACACCATGGTGTCTGGGCCCAGCCCCCTTCGTTTTTTGTGGTCTTGGCCCGGCCCGGCTTGGCTGGCCGGCTCGGCGGTGTAGACATTGGCGCGTCATTTGGCCAACATGAAAATTGTGCGCCAACATTTTTGTCAAATTGCAAAACCAACCAGACATCAACAACAACAGCAACAGCAATGGGTGGGCCGAGGGCGGTGCTAGAGCAACGAACAGCTGCTGCAGCTTCCAGGCTCCGGGCCACGAAATTGTGTTGATGAGCTGCTATTGGCGCTGCCTAGTTTGTGTTTGTGTTGTTTGTTGGCGGCTCTCGCCGGGCTGCCAGTGCCAGCAAGTGGCCTCGTTTTAGGGCTCCCCTTTGCTGAGGCTGCGACTGAGACTGTGACTGAGACCCCCCACACGCTCACACAGAGCCCGCTCTTCACTCCCGTTCCACTGCATAGGCGTACACGAGGCTCTATTGCGGCGTGTGGCTAAGAAAACTTGAGGTGCTTAACAATAATTGAATGAAACTTGAGTTAAGTGTGCGCACGTCTATGTGTGTGTGTGTGTGTGTGTGCGTGTGCGTGTGTGGCTTTGCCCAGGCAAACTCCCATGGAGCAAGGCAGACGGCAGACGGCAGACGCTTGCCTTGTGGCAGGAGGCCATTTGTGATTGGGTCTATTAAACAAAAGTTCTGCGGCTCATTGCGAACAATTATGTAAGCGTCACAGATGCAAAGCAATTGTGCCAAAGGGTGCCTGTGCGCCTGTGTGTGTGTGTGTGTGTATGTGTGTTTGTGTTTGTCTGTGGCTGCCTGTGTGTAGGATACATTTTGGCATTCATAAATGTTGCGAATTGCGTGGGTCTGGCAACGCTGCAACGAAAATAATTGAATTATAATAGATGCATGCGCTCCTAGGCAAACCCATTCCACTGCTTCACTATGTAACCATAGTTCCCATATGCCAAGGTATATAATTTCATGTTTTTGTAGATACATACATATGTATATACCGTACCCCCAGCCTCTACTTCGCTTAATTAAAAACTAAAAGAATTTCAAATGGGTTGGTTGGCATGGTGAAAATGCATGCAACAGGTCGAAGGAGGCGTGGCAATGCCTCTAAAGTATCTAATCGTCGGTCGTGTACGTGAAGATATGCTATTCCTGTATGATATATGCTACACAGGCTTATCATTGATAGCTCCTCATTCTTCGATAACTTATCTTATTGACTTATCGATAATAATCAATATTCTTATATTGAATTTAAGCTTAGTTTTTTAAATACCACAAAAACTAGAGAGAAAAGAAAGTGCACTTCGATAACTTCAGTAGCTTATTATTGAAATAATCGATAATTGTTGGTTTGCTTTGCATAACACATGGCAAGCGAATTCAAATTTACTGTAAATAGAGAAATAAGTTTCCAGGGCATCAGCTAGTCAGGCACTTCCAACTGGAGTAATCTTCTTTGTTTTTATAAATATTTTTCTAAATATTGAGTACTCACATTCGGCTATAGTGGATTGTGATATTGAATGGTCATGATTTCTAACAACAGCATTTCCCCAATAGTTTTCGATTGAATGAATGTACTAGGTAAATAAATTATTTGCATTTTTGCAGATGCGGCGCTCCAATCGCAGGCAGCTCGAATGGCACTTAGTGGTATCGATGCCACACATTCACATGCAGCAATTCGGTTAGAGATCGAACGTGTTGCATGCTGTAAAATAATAATAACATTTCCTATTTCGAATTTAAACTTTGCTCTTGTTGATTTTGGGGGAGTTGGAAGAAAGAGGAGAGCCTGAGAAGTGGGTAGAGTTGATACCGAATAGAGGCAGAGGGAAGGCAAAGTAGGGGGCATAGTAGAGGACAGAGTAGAGGGTAGAGTAGGAGCTGAGTGGAGAGTAATTATAGGGGAAGAGCAGAGGCACAGGGGAGAAGCTGAGTTGAGGATAGAGAAGAGGACAGAGTAGATGTACAGTAGAGCCACAGCAGAGGTAGAGTAGGGGCTGATAAGTGGGTGTAGAGGCAGATTCGAGGGTAGAGTAGAGTAGAAGCACAGTAGAGGCAGAGCAGGGGCTGAGTAGAGGGAGCAAGAGTGGAGGCAGAGTTGAGGTCGAGGCCAGGGCAAAGTAGAGAAAATGAGTAAAGGCAGAGTAGTGACCAAGCAGAGGGCAGAGGGCAGAGTAGCTCTTGTGAATGGGCGCTGTGAGTTCTGTATGCTCACGAGCCCAAATTGAAGTGCATTACATGTTGCTGAGGTTTTGACCCAAAAGTCCTGCAATAGTTGGGAAGTGAAATTTGTTTAATACGTGCGGGTATGTTTGTGTGTGTGTGTGAGGGTGTTGTTGTTCGAGGCTAACTGTAGGCAGAAGCATGCCACAATCCATCGAAATGACCTGAACAGATAGCGACCGCAGAAAAGGCAGAACAACTAACGGAAACGCACTGCATAATTGTTATGAACTTTATTATGAACCGTCAAAACGGGATACTTTGTGGGTGGCGTGTGGCGGTAGGGGCTGGAACTACCTCTGCTAGGGCGAATCGAATGACCAGCATAAAATTTGTGCATTAGTGTGCGTGTGAGTGCGCGTGTGTGGGTGTTGTTTTTGCATAGCTGTGGAATTTGACGAAAACATTCATAACATCAACCAAAATCATGCTCCACTCATTACAAAAGCACTTTTCATGGCCCCCAGTGTGAGGGGAGAGTGCGGAGGGCCGTGTGCGGCAGGCAGTTGGGATCAGGTGCTAAATAAACGCTTATTGGCAAGCGTTTGACAATCGAATGGCGAAATTTTAGAAAATTCTATTTTAATTGAGTTAAACTTGTGCTCGCAACATATTTTAGCCACAGCTGGTCCTGCCTGACTACCAGGCAGGCCGGCAGGCAAACAGGCCGACGGGCCATACGCCAAATCCAATTACCCGGCTTTGCACGGACTCAATTAATATTTTCGGAGCGCTGCTAAGTGCTATCGAAATTCTGTTTCAGTAATTCGATCCAACTTTAGACAAACTTATCCCTTTGAGCGAACTACTAACAGCTGCCGCTTGCGAAAGGCTCTTTGCTGGATGGAAATAACTTGGGGCCCAGCCGAAGTTCGCTTCAGATTTTGTCCCTTTGTGACAGGGTCATTGCTCTCATTAAATTCTATATTGAGACTCGTTTGATTTTGTTATTTGCTTTGGACTTTTCCAATGCAATTGTGATGTACACTTTGAGGCTGAGCTCAGGGCCCTGCCAACCGAGCACCGTCATTGCGATCGAAGCCGAGCAGATTGTCAACTCATTATGAGCTCACTTGGTTCGGGTCTCTGACATAATTTTGACAAGCGTGCTGGCATTGCTCACTCACTCACTCACTCACTCACGCACAGCTCACAATTCGGGCTCAGCGGCTCAACGTGCCAAAAAATGTTGATCGCATGGCGGCGGGCAAACATTTGTTGGCCACCCTCCAGAGTCAGCCAGGCAGGCAGGCAGGCAGGCAGGCAGCTGGTGGCAGACGACCGCAGCCACCATCAACCACCAGGTGACAGCCGCTCGGCGGCTTTTCATCACTCGAGTGCCGCACGTGGGCTGTGAGCCAAGAGCTGTCCCACTCACTGTCAATGTGGCAGAGCTCCAGGCCTAGCGATGGCAGCAGCAGCAGCAGCAAGGACTTTATTTTCATTTTCTGCGAACCAACAAACAATTTAATTTCACACGCGAGCGCCAGTGTTGTCGTGCGGCATGTGAAATCAGCCAGCCGATACGTCAGCTCCACACACACACAGAGTGTGAGATATACACATACATACATACATATATGTATATATATATATATATATATATATATATAAATATATTTATACCAAATATGTATATACATATATAAACATATATCTATATATATGTATGTGCGCTTGTCTGTGCTGCATGCAAATGGCGAATGATGCCTCAAGATTTGCCCAGGTGTCGCATAACTTGGTAACCAGGCTTGCAGCTGCCTGTTAAGTCAATGACTTTTATGTACATTTTGATGGACTTTTAATCCACACACACACACACACACACACATGGAGATGGAGGACTAACCACAATGGCTGCGCTTTTGTGGCCGCCAACCAGGCAGCCAGCCCATCATCTTTGGCCACATACTGTCCTGGGTTCGGTTTGGGTCTGGATTCAGCACTTAATGTGCTTAAGATGAGTTACATAATATGGCTCTCTCTCTCTCTGTCTCTCTCGCTCTCTCTTTTACTCTGCTTATCTATTTCAGCCATTTTCTTGAGCACTTTGTAATTGTCTGCGAGTGAGAAATTTCATTTTGTAATGTGGCAAAAGTCTAAAGTATAATATTGTGCTTTTGATTTCGCATGCCATTTGAGTCGCTCCGTCCATTCACCCCCATTCTCTTCCGCTTGCCGTCCTTTTTGACCATTAATAGGTATACTTATATGTTTAATGGAGTGCCACTCGACTGGTCCATGTCTTTGTCGGGACTTTATCTTGTTCTGTCTGCCTCTTTCTCTCTCTCTCTCTGTCTGCTATCTCTCTTGCACTCCCTCTGTGTGTGACATAGTTGGAATTGCATGCACAGCGGGCGCTCGCTTTTGCTGCTTTCTGGGGCTCCTCCTCGGCTCGGCTCGGTCAGCAGCGTGGCGACCGCAGTTGGTCGCTTTGTAATGCTTAGTTATGCAACTGTTGTTCAATTTGCGGCAAATAGTTTACATTTGACTATTTACCTCACACACACACATACACACACACACAGTCGCACCCTAGGTACGCTGAAGCAGCTCTTGACCCGGACTGAGCTTTAAATTAGCTACGTAAATGCCATAGCAATGTCTGCACTCAGCTTACTGTCTGTGGATGTGCCCTCAGCTCAGGGGCACTCACATTTCGGTCCACTTCTGGTTGCAGCTGCAACTTAGCCAGATTAGTGCCCACACACACACACACACATAGAGAGAGAAAACATTTCGGGCAGTGGTAGCAGTTGTCACATATGATGATTAGAAATTCATTAAGTTGTTGCAGCTCAACTGCTTGTTAAGTGAAGCGATTTCTTGTGGCAAGTGATTCCAGAGTGCAGCAGCTCAGCTCCGTGAGCAGAAGGCGACAGTCAAGTCCCCAAATGTAATTACATATCTATGTATGTGTATATAGCATGGACTACTTACTCTCTACTTTCACATCGCATCCAAGTCAGTTGATTGCAGCTTTTGGCTTTCGATTATCATCGCTTCGAATGATGATTGAACCGAATTAAGTTTTGTTGAAACTAACTAAGGCAACTAAGTTGTCGCCGGGTGCTACCAACTGCATAGTACACATTCAAGGTAAGGCTCAAGACTGCAACAAAGAAAGAGTATCAATGAAAATGGCTAAGAAATTATGAAGAAGTTTGCTGTGATTTAAGTGTTCCATTGTGGATGTACAGCTCCAAGATATAGAATTTTCTTATTTGTTACGCTTACAATTGGTATATATGCTACATGAGCAAAAGGAAAGCTTCAAGTTTCGAATTTACTTTCCTTTGTTAGTCTTCAGATAGGTATGAGGTATTGTAATACCAAGACTGTGAAATTTATTGTATAGCCTTGTCACGCCCCATATAGTCGTATATATATCCGCTATATGTTTCTAATCTTGGGCTGTCTACGTTAGTATACATTCCCAATTTCGATTTTCTAGCACTTCAAATAACACCGTTTCTATGACACCAGAAATAGCCGGTAGTGCGCGTATTGGGAACAGTTTAAGAGCTGACATAAATATATACTAATGAGTATATATTCCTAATTTTAAGTCTCTTACTTGAATAGCATCGAAATGGTTCCCAAGAGACAAGCGAATAGACGGAGAGACAAACGGACAGCAAGACGTACCTTACAGAAAACCCGCATATACTCATTTCACATTCGTGAATGTGTATAAAGACTTGCCAAGAAGTCAAACTAATTAGGTGGAGTTGAGCTCTGCAGGTCGCTCAAGCAATTATCTATTTGGTATTGTGAATTGATATGTGATAGGGCCGAGCTTTCGTAATACCATTATTTTGGCAACTAGTTCATATTGATGTTTTGATTGTATTTACTCGACCTATTTACCCTTTGTGTTCTGCCGGCTCATGCGGCCCGATGAGCTGACACTTGATGATGCACTTAGCTGCCCATCAGTGCTAATCGATAATTGAGCTCGTCGTTAAATATTATTTGAGGCGTGCATAACGGTAATTCTGCTAGCCACAAATTTTGGCAGGTCCCTGCGATGCCGGCAAACGGCTTCGAGTCATGTGGTCAAACATTGGCTGATGATTAGCATAGCTCGACTAAGTGACGTCAAGCTTAAATATTATTAATTGAATTTGCACAACTATTTGCCGTTAAGCAGGTCAGCAAACAATGTGCCACATGCCAGCAACATGCAACAGCAAGCAACATGCGGCAGCAGCAACAATAGTGAGATCAGCAATCAGGCAACAACTATAGATGTATATACATATATGCATATATATATATATATATATAATTAACCATTTGTATGTCCATTTGTATAAGGCATGTTCTTGATGCTCCCTCTCACTCACTCTCTCTCTCTCTCACTCTTATTTGAAGGCGGCGTCTGTTATCCGTGTTTATCAATCTATTGCGGCTGTCATTGTAGTCGTTGTTGTTGTTGTTGTTGTTGTTGTTGCTGCTGCTGCATGGAGCTTAGAGCTGAGATATTGGAGCTGGGCAAGTGTTTTAGCAATGCGTTTCCTGACAATTTGCGGCTGTACTTTGACTTGTTAACGCATGTGTGTGGGCGTGTGGGCATGAGTGTCTATGTGTGTGTGTGTGTGTGGGAGGTCATCTAAAAGATATGCCTGATATAGCAGCATTGCTGCCACTGCTGCTGCGGATCCCCTCCTCTCTCTCTCTCTCTCCCTCTCCCCCTCTTTCTCTGTCTCTCTGTCTCTCTATCTCTGACCAACTGTTCGTCTTCTCTGTTCGATTTACGTGGCAAAGTTATGTGCATTACCCACATTCAACTATTGCCAAGCCAGCTCCTGCTGCTGCCATAGATACATATATAAATATGGCATTCCTCCACCCCTACCCCCCACCCCTCCCTACTCACACACACACACACACTTAGTATAGATTGCATATGGCACAGATATCAGTAGATAGAGCCGGCCAGAGACTCAGTACCTTGATAGCGCTGTGCAGCGGGTATCTCTGCTAGGCCTCACGAATCAGTGATATATGTATGTATGTATATATTGTTGAATTTTTCATAAAATAAATAATTAAATAATAAAATTGTGTCAAATTTTTAACTTCACTTTTACGTTTATACGCTTTTAATTAAAATTGTTAAGCTTCAATTATTTGTTCAACAAAAAATGTGAATTATAAAAAATATATATATTTATGTATATATAGAGATATGTGCATAGGTTCATGTTTGATATTAAATGTATTTAATTAGATTTGAATTGTTTTTATAAACATTTGTCTTTTCTATTTAAGGCCCAACAGCTGAGGGGGCTTAACATTACCAGCCTAATGTTAACATTAAAAATTTATTACAATTGTTCAGCTTTAATTATTTATTTTGCAACAAAATTAAAACAACATATACATACATACACATATATATTAATTGTATAATGTATATACATATTTACAGTTTTATTCACATCCAAAATCTTTGACTTCTCTCTTGCATAGCATTAGCATTAACATAATGTTAACATATTGCAGTACTTTCAGTGGAGCACCACATATATGTCCAGCCTCTGTTGCCTTTCCGATTGAGTTCAAGCTCCAAGGGATTCTTCCATCTTTCCATTTCCATTCCGAGTTGCCTCTGCTTAAAATGCATTTCCTAGAAATATGATTGAGCAGCTTATTGGGTGTTTGAACAACTAATTATTAAAATATATACGCAAATATAAATCGGCTAAGTAAGGGGATTTAAGCAGCTGCTTGAGACTATTTGCAGAATTTGTTGTCCCGGCAACGACGGCAAGTGAAAAAGCTTTTTGCAATACAAGTAAATCGCACAGCACATAGCTCTCTCTCTCTCTCTCTTTCTCTGTCTCTCTGTGTGTGTGTGTGTGTGTAGATTTGTCCTTTGGCATGTCTAGCACGGTATATGTTTGCATATTGTCTACGAAATGCTATTCGAATCCCATTCTTTGTCTAGCTATCTGAGTGTCGTTCAGTCAGTCCTTTAAGTCCGTCCACTGTCCTTGGCTGCTGCTCTGATGGCACTGTCCCGCTGCGTTTGACTATATATGTATATACAGATGTATGCATGTGTGTGTGTGTGTGTGTGTGTTTGTATAATCTATATGTATGACATATCCAACTGTAAGTGCCCTGTGATAGCTCCTCGGCTCTCTGCTGGTTGTTCCCACTTTGCTTCTGGGTCAGGCCAAGCAAGACCAGAGCCGCCGCAAGCCCTTTTGCTGCCTTCGGCTGGCACGCCCACCTCTACTTGGCTCCATAAAAACCAGCAGGCGACAAAATTTCCCGCCCACTGGCTGTGTCTCAGTGCGTGAAGCACACACACACACACACACACACACACACATAGAGCTCTGCCTTATTGGCATGCAATTTGATTTATATTGTAGAGGACTCGTGTATTCGATGCTTCAAAATGCAGTTACCCAAATTGAAAATAATGTGCACAGGGAATGCGGGCAGAGGGGGCTGCGTTGGAGCTGGACTGCAGTGGAGAGGGGGCTGGGGCTGGGGCTGGGGAGATGTTGGGATTGTTTGTTTGAGTGTATGGACAATTGTATTTGCAAGCTAATCAATTATAATGATAATTTAATTAATTTGATCAAACAGCTAACTAGTGGCAACACCAACAACCACAACAACAACAACAATAGCAACAACAACAACAACAACAACAACAATAACAATGGCACACATAATCAAATGCATTTGTTTTCTGCACTTTTTGGCACATCCTTCAAAATGGGGAATTTCATTTGTCCTTTGGCGTTGTGGCATTGCCCCGCCCACCAGCGCCCATGCTGAACGCTGTTGCGGCTTTATTAGAAGGAACTGAGGCGTACACAATGTAAAATATTAAATTAATTGTTTATGTTATCTGACAAAGGGACAATGGCTGCGGCAAGAACAACAGCTAAACATGTCTAATGCAAACACACACATAAACTCCCACACACACACAAACACACACACACGCACGAAAATAGAATCTACTTTGAACTCACATAGCTTTAATAACCTTCGAACATTCCATAGTTTTTTGTTCTCTACTCTGGCATCATGCGAGCCTAGGGTGTTTTAATTTAGTTAAAGTGCACATAACATAGAGGAGAGTTAACAGTAGATGTTAACATATCATCATATAGAGTTTTAATGAAATTAGTACATAAAGATTAAGAGAAGAGTTTTATGGTGAGCTTTGACTTTGGATAGAATGAGGTAAAATAAAACCGGCATACATTTACTGTAACATTAAGACGTCTTTTATAAACTTAAAAATCATACATAGATTATACGTATATGTCGTATCGTTAATATTTTCACTATATAAATTACGTTCTAATCCCGCCGTCTAGGTACGATCTCTTATCTAACGTGCCACGAAGCAAGAGGCTCTACGTAATTCGTATATTCGTTATTCTTCTTCTATCGTCATCCTGCACGTTTCTTTCGGCTCACGCTCTTTTGCTGATTTGCCATGGCAACGTGTTAGAGTGAGAGAAAGAGATTGTGTGTGTGTGTATGTGAGTGTGAGTATTTGCGTAGTTTGTCGTCTTCTACAACGAAAGCTAAGATAAAAGAGGTTGGGAATGCAAACGGTGAGGCTGCGAATGCAAGAAAAAGGATTAGATGCACCTATATATGTGCAATAAAAAGAAATTTTAGGTTCGAAATTACAATTTCTATTTGTCTTCGAAAGGCAAGGCATAAAAGATTTAAGAAAAAATATTAAAACCTAAGAGAAGAAACTTACTGTTAAAATAAAAATAAAACACTTTGAAATAAATAAAAAGTCTTGTCTGATTTGGCGTTGGACTCACTGTACATAAATCTATACATATACCTTACAAGAAAGCGTCACTTTAACAGTAGCAACTTTACAGCAGCAACTTAACGGTCAACCTTAAAGAGTAACATTATATTATTTAAAAGCCAAACTAGTAACATGAGCACTAAAACCATAAGCTATTAAATAGCCAGTCTTTCGAGTACATAGCCTTAACAGATTGCTTCTCCTACAGTCTCTTAACACAAGAATCCGTAGAATTCGGTTATAACGACTTCGCTTATAGCGTCCATACGGTCCCCAAGCAAAGTTATGTGGGCAAACTTATACCGTTATTGTGTCTTTCGTGTATATGTGTGGTCCCTTGAGAGTCGTTATAACCGGACTCTACTAGATATATATATATATATTCCAATTAGCGGCGCTTGTTGACATAAATGGTATGCATAATAACATGGAAAAACGAGTATTTGTATTAGTAGCCCATGGATATTAAAGATTCTCAATATTTTTTAAATAGAACACATACATGTATATAATATTTAATGTATAATGTATATGTATTATGTCGACAAGCTTCGCTAATTTGAATTTTCAGTTAATTTTCGACAACAATGTACTTTGGGCGTCTTAGTTTATTCCCGGAAAGGGGGACACAAAATCTATATCAAAAACAAGAGGCCAAAATGCAACAGGTATCGTATTTCCCAGAACTAGTCCGCCTCTTGTCTTTTCTTGTTTCCGAAAATGAGGATGCCTGTGAAAGGTCGTCGACTTATATAAAATCAGCACAAAAGCAGAAACTGAATAATATTTTACAAAATAATTTAAAGACTTTTGAAGACTGAAATAACATTTGAAAGAGTGTACAATATCTGATGGATATTATATTAAAGGGGATCAAATATATCATGAATAAGAACATGGTACACGAATAGACTTTGACTTTATTAACTTTTATGTAATTACTTTATAAATATTACCTTATAAATATTTGCATACCATATGTAGAAATATTCCCATCGGAGTTCTCTTGACAAAGAATTTTTCCCAGTATGACTTTATAATTTCTGAAACTTCGATGCTATTTAAGCACTTTACTTCGATGCTTTTTAAGCACTTTAATAAATATTTAATTGTTGATTCAACTCAGTTCAAATTCATTTGAGAAATATATCTGCTGGCAAATGGCGAATGGAATAGCTTTTTCGATAGCGCACAGTGGGCTGTTTCTCTTCGATAGCGATTAGATGAATGGATCGTTTCGGCAGCGCACAGTGGTGAAATATGCACGGGTTGGTTGTCAGGGCATGCGGTCAATCATAAATTGTCCTGCCGGAAGCCAGCATAAAGCGTAAATAAGTCGACTCGCTGACATTATTATATTTGCCCGAAAAGCCTTTAATTTTACAAGGTGTGGCCGGTTGGGGGCGGGGGGCAGCGGTGGCGGCGGCGGCTGGGGGTTGTAAAAGTGCAATGGAAAACATTTTACGTTAGTCGCCTACTTAACGCCGCTGGCAGTGTCCTGGCAGCATCCTGGTTCCTGCCACTGCCTCTGCCTCTGCTGCTGCCTCTGCTGCTGCTGCTGCCGACACAAATATTAAATGCCACAAGGTGTGGAGACTGTGTCGTGGCTCAGCAGCGAGCATAAATATGTTCACAGCGTATGTGTGTGTGTGTGTGTGTGCGAGTGTGGGTGTTGCCACTGTGGTAACGTTTTAGCAGATTTTATGCTTACATGCAGGCGGGCGTATCTTTATATATGTCTCTGCTCTGTACATGTATGTGTGTGTGTGTGTGTGTGTGTGTGCCCCGCCCACAAATGTAGGCCACATTTTTGCTGGTGCTGCCGTTGCCAAGGTAAAATCGGATGTTGTGTGTGAGAGAGAGTGTCTGTGTGTGTGTGCGATCATGTGTTTGGCACCCTTTGCTTGCCTTCGCCACAGCCCCTGACAATGTAAAGCAGCTTTTCAAGTTTACGCAGAACTAACATATGCTGGCAACATTTGAAAGATGGCCGCGATAATGAGAGTCTGGCAGCTGGCAGTGCGGGGCACGAGGCGCGAGGCGCGAGGCACGAGACGTGCGAGGCATGTGGCATGCGGCACACGGATAACAGGGCACGGACAACGCTGCATGCTGTCCGATATGGCAATTGACTGCGCTAGCTTTTTGGGTCTGCCTGGCCCCAGGGCCAGTCTTGGGCCCAGACAACAACAACAGCAACAACAACAGCAGCCACAATGAAAACATTGTAATCATTATCAACATAAACAAATCAAATGTCTAAAATCACAAGCCTGGAAATGCAAAGGCCCACACAGCGAGGGAGCGAGAGAGATGGAGAGAGAGAGGGAGTGCCTGTGCATGCCCTGTAAAATATGAGCAGTAAATTGAGGAATACATTTTCATTACTTACTTAGTATAAAATCTGGAATTCGTTTCACTTTTAAATCGGCTTAGTATCTATATTATATTTATATGCATTAATATATATCAGCTGATATTCAGCAAACAGTGAAATCTTTGCCACAGTCAGCAGGATATCTTGTAGTGCATCAGAGATGTGTTGCCATCCATCTGGCTGGAGTACGAATCTGTTGCTGTTTTTGTTATTGGCCTGTTGCCATTGTTGCTGCCGGATGCTGCAGCGGGTCAGCTCGCAGTCAGACCCAATCAAGATAGTCTTATGTGGCAATAGCCAGGCAAATAACGAGCAGCAGGTGGGCCGTCCGAGCGGGCCGGGTCAAAGGTTCACAGAGAAAAGGTGCAACGGAAAAGAAAACAACAAAAAAAAAAAAAGCCAAAATTGGGGGAAAGGCCAAAGCAAATGAAGAAGAAAAAACCAGAGGCGGGGGCAGAGTCAGGGGCAGTAGCAGAGGAGGGTAAAAAAAATGGAGCTGGGCAAATAAGCACCTGTTGTGTCTAGCTGTTGCTTTTGCTGTGTTTCGTTGTTGTTGCTGCTGTTGTTGTCTTTGGATTTGTCCACCATTTGCCACATTATCAGTTTGCGCTTTGATATCTGATAAGCCCACATCAAAAGCCATGTTGCCGTTAAGGTAAACGTAAACCTAGTGCCCGCTCCACCTCTCTCTCCCTCCCTCTCTCTCTCTCTCTCTCTGTCTCGCACTTGCGTTTGCTCGAGTTGAACCTGATTCGTTGTGAACTTGTCTTGATTTTCGTTAACTTTAGGCTTAATGGGAATTTTCTTATATAGAGCCTGCTGCTCCTCCTGCTCTGCTCCACTATTCGCCATTGTCATTATCATTAGCGTTGCAAGAGATTGAGTATGCTATATACAACGACTTGATATGCCATATCTTAGACATGAGACACATGAGAGACAGCCCTGCATGAAATGTATATATGATAGCATTGAGGGCATTGTCACATCTTAATGAATTACCAATAATAGCAGTGGCATTGGCATCAGAATCATCTGAAATTGAAATTCATGAAAATTCATTCACCCCTCTGTGGAATCTGCCTGTGCTCGCTCTCTCTGAGTTTGTTGACTCCTTGACTAAGTTCAATTGAAATTCGAGGCTGTCAGACGTTGTTTACTATATTTATGAATCCCTATATCAGCAGCAGCTTTATTATCCCAGCAAAGGCCTTTGAATAGGCGTGTTTATTCTGCATAAGCCGTTGCGATGCGGCAAATCGAGAATGACTATAGAAATATATATGTAAACCTATGCTGATATATCTAAATATAAATATACGCATGTAAATATACAGAAATATAATCGATTTATGTTGAACGTAAAAATACTATAGAACTTACACAGAAATTCAAATTATTGATTATTATCGAGAACGAATTTTCTTTTAAGGGGACAGAATTTTTTTTAGATTAATCGCGCTTTTCGATTTATCAGAGTACAAATTGTTGGGACTCGTGTGTATTATTTATATGTCGAAAAGTTGACTTTTATTGTGGCTCGTGTTGAGCAATTCCATATTGAATATTTTTATAATTTTGTATTGAATTGGGAAAATAAAAGCAATTATTAAGCCGTGATGTAATGCAATTTTCTTTTGAATGATATTAGAGTGAGGAAGTATAATAGTATATTTTCACTGGATGCATATAAAGTCGAATATAATATGTGTTTTAAAGAGTTATACTTGATATGCGTGTTGTTCATATATATATGTATGTCCACTTTAGGCTCTGTTTTCTGCATTTATTTGAGAGCTACAATTGCTAAGTGTTTCATTGTTGACCCCATACACAGATATCCTTTAAGTGATGTGGTGCGCTCATTCGGAGGGGATAAATGTGGAAATTGGTGTGGCTCCTCTCGTAATGCGAACGGTACTGTGGAGCCGTACAAAAGTTCTCTGAATCGTTGGAAAACCAGCAATTGTCGAAGAGTATATCCAATACTCTAGAAATAATATTTATATATAATAGCATAGAATTAATATTAATATTTAATATTTAATTTAAAGCAATATAAGTTAGTCAATAAATCTTGAGTCTCTGACAAAAAGCTACCACAATTAAGCTGAAGAAAAAATCAGACTCTTTAATTAAATTATTTTAGAGAGTCTTGAAGGTAACTTTGATTGTCTGAAACTGAAAGTTCTGTAAAATATTTCAACTTTTACGATTGCACCAAGTAAACGAAAAAGAACAATAAAGAAATAAATGTTTATTGTTGACATGCGAATGGACAGAACGAACTAAGTCTTGTTATTGACCACTTTGAAGCACGCAAATGCTCCAATTATAGTCAAAGTCCACAACTTTCCAGCTGCCAGCTGCCAGCTCCCTCTCGCTCAGCTTTCGTCTGTTGCCCTCTCGCTCGCACTGCTGCTGCCAGGTGTGCCTAGAAATTTTTTGGAGCGTTGCTTTTAAAGTGCGTTTGCTTTGTTGTTGTATTTCATTTTCTTCTTTTTTTTTATTTAATTTAATTTTTTGCTTTTTTTTGGCGTACCAGCTGTTCGGCCACTCAAATAACAACAACTGGCTTGCAGCCGGCACACACACACACACACACACATACACAAATAGTAGCGAGCACTTTGCTATGGCCGCAATGCTAACGTGGCCAACAATTGTTCATGCCCATTTTCCAGTTCGCAGTTCACAGTTCACAGTTCGCAGTTCGCTCCTCCTAGTTCCCAGTTCACAGTTCCTGGCGCTGGCACTGGAACTCCACTCCCGAACCGGGAGCATCCTGCGCAATTTGTCCGCTTTCAGCTGCCGCGTGGGCTGCCCTTTTCTTTTTGCCTTCTGTTCTTGTTCTGTTCCTGTTTTTTTTTTTTTCATTTTGTTTGTCTTTTTTCCGTTTTTTATGCTCGGCCAATGTTGTTTCTAATCCCATTTTAGCTTAAGCATTTTTTACGCTGCTTTTCACACGACGCACCATATACACACAACGCACCCGTAATTCCCTCTGGTCCTGTCTAGGCGTTTCATACCTGCTGCCCACCTGCGCAGCAACAACAACAACAACAACACCAGCAACACCAGCAACAGCAAAGCTCTGGAAAAGCAACAAGAAAACCAGCTCAGCACTCGCTTGTTACTCTGTATATGTATGAGTGACTATGCGTGTGTGTGTGTGTGTGTTTATGTTAGTGTGTGGACTTGTGCGTGCGTGTTTTGCGTATACATGTTTTTAGCCAAAGCTCGTTCGTTGCCTCTGCTTTATTCAGCTATGTTTCGCATGACTCCGCTCCTGCTCCTGCTCCTGCCCCTCCTCCTTGGCCTGGGCAGGCCGTAAAGTTTGGTCAGCTGAATAATGGCTTATATACAGTTTGGTATATTGTTTTAAATCATTTCTAGGCGAATTGCATTTTATGAACGCTGAAAGTTTATATAAATTTCTTACTGAATTTATTTGAACTTTATAAATGACTCTGGGCATTTTTATGGTTCTATTGTTTTCATTTTATTTTTATACAAATTGTTTTAAAGCAAATATAATTTGTATATATTGTGAATAAATTGAAAAACGGAGTTTTGGGTATATTGGATTTGTGATGTGTGAGTATTGGGCAGAAGGCGTGGCAGAGCCCATCAAGTGTAGATTTCATTGATGTGTTCGTCTGTCCATCTGCCATCCTGTGCGTCCTTGTGTTCGTTCATCGAACTCGCAGATCAAAAGCTGGAGATGTTATTTTAGCTCCACAGTATTATTTAACGCAACTTAAATATTTATAGTTTCTAGAAATCAAGTGTAGGTATGTGTAGTGGAGATTGATTTCGGATCTTGGATATCTCTTCAACTAAATAAAAAAAACTAAATAAATAATACAGTATGTACCCGATAAATTGAAATTCACGATGAATCGAAAAATATGCCTAAAATATGATGCCCTTGCACTTCGAACTGTCGGGACTCGACTGTAATATGTAATAAGATTTTCTCGGTATAGCGATAATCTTTAGATAAATGTAATTACTAAGCACAAACTTTGCCATAAAACATTTATCTAAAGAAATGTAGTACAAATACTATAGATTTGTGCTTTAGCTATAACATTCATCTGGAGTCTATATGCCTAGCAAATTTCATTATTAAAACAAGTAAAAAAGCTCTAGTCGAGACTGCTCGACTACGAGATCCCCTGAACCCTACAAGCAACTGATATTTCAATAATAGTTAGCACACACACACGCATACAAACAAACACACGCACACACATACACATACAAACAAACACACGCATACACACACACTCACATATACAGGCGATTGCGCTTGGGTTGCGCTGCAGTGTGGCAATATAATGAGAACTTATTTGTCGAATAATTTAATTTCTAGATGTACGATCGTAATGAAACTTTCAGAACGTAATCATAATGTTAAAATGTATGTGTATACCGAAGCACAAGTCTCTAGTATTTGATATACGACTTTGACAAAGATGAGGGTGAGGGGGTGGATTTAGGGGTGGGGGGTAAATTTTAACAAAAACCGAAATTGTATAAAATACATCTTTATATATTTTTTTTATACTTTATAATATATTTATATATATATTTGGAGACTCTAGCTTCAAAGATGTAGGAGATATAATTATTTAAGTGATCTTCGATAAGGTTTTTTATCGATAAAAAAGTATCGGAATGAGTTATCGTTTTTTAGTGATAAACTCGATCTGCGCGTGATATATACGGACATTTTAAAAAAAAGTTGAAGTCTCTAGCTCTTATATCTTCTGAAATCGACGCGTTCATACATACGGACGGGCGGACGGACGGACGGACGGACAGACAGACGGACGGACAGACAGACGGTCAGGGCCAAATCTACTCAGCTTGTCGCCCTGATCAAGAATATATATACTTTGTGGGGTCTGCCACGCCTCCTTCTGCCTGTTACATACTTTTAACAAAACCATTATACCCTGATTTCCCATTTTCAATGGGTTCAGGGTATAATGAACTTGAAAGAAAAGTTGTTATATAATTAATTTGCCATATCAAAGCCCAATGGTACAGTACCAGAAGATACATAGGCGTCTCTCTGTGTAAGAGAGGAATATCAGCTCTTCGCGGGGATCAGATTATTTCCTAGCAGTTCCGATTCGAATACTCTTGTTATATATCAAATGCAGATTGCATATGATGATTATTATGATGCACTTATATTGATGATGATTGCTTTTCTTTGCTCTTTAAATGGATCTATGAGTTTCTTTCAGCTTGCTGTTGACCTCTTCCATCTGCAGCTACAGTTTTAGCCATAGCTTCATGTGAAATGCATAGCAGGAAGTTGAATTTCGTTGGAGAGCGGCTTGCTTATACAATACATCGGCATATCAGGGGCACATAGTCACATGGGCCATACGCTCACAAAGCGGCTTTGTTCGCAGCAGCTCGATTTACTGGACCCGTTTGGCTGTTCGTTCCACTTTGGATACCCGACTTCTTTGGCAGGCGATGTGCACTGGTATAGTGAGTGCCGGTGTCTGTGTGTGGGCGTGGCAGAGTGACTGTTGCTCCCGGGATGCCTGGCGGCTGTGCGGCTTGTCCGCTCTGTCACCTCTTAGGGCTAATTGGGCTTCAGTCGGCAAAGATACAAAGTCCTCTGCTGACTGCTGACAAAGCACTTGCAATTTGCATACACACACACACACACACACACACACACACACACACACACACACACACACACACACACACACACACACACACACACACACACACACACACACACACACACACCTATACACATACACATGCGGACTCTGATACACGCTCCTGTTGCGGGGCAATCAATTTGATGATAGCTGACTTGAAAGGGAAACTCATAAAAATTGTCAAGTCGAGCGAGTGAAAAGCAGCGACAAAACTTTTGGCGCAAATCTTTGTCAAATTTAATGAGCCTCAAAATTGCGCACGAGCCGAATTTGCACGTTTCGAATCCAGGTGAATTGTGAGGTCTGAATTCAGCTCTGGCCCCTATTCTACTTCTGCTTCGTCTGTGTTTTTTTTTTTTTTTCTATTGCTTGATAAAGCGCGACAAACCAAAACTTTGCACAAAAAAAAGAGAAAGAAAATAGAAAAAAAATACCAAATGGAAATGAAAATTGAAAATGTGACAAGATGAAAGTATTTGTTGTTGCTGCTGCTGCTGTTGTTGTTGTTGTTGTTGTTTTAACCTGACTGTTGTCTTGTCTACATGGGAAATTACAAACGCGTGCCACGCCTACGCGGGATGGCTCGGCATATAAAATGCATGAACTGTTAAATATATATGCGATGCGAAATATTTTTAAGTGTTTCGTATTTTTGTTGTTTCTGTCTGTTTTTATTGTATTTTATATACACATTTTCCAGTTTTTGTCGCCGTTATGTTGATGTTGATGTTGTTGGCGTTGCTGTTTTTTAATTTGCTAGCAGCAGGCTCAGTGGGCGGCGGCATGGTGGGCGTGACGGTTGTCTGAACAGGCCAATGGTCTGCATGCCTATCAGCGAAAGCAATAAATTTTTTAATTTCATATATACATATATGTGAAAATGTCTCTCTCTGTGTGTGTGTATGTGTGTGTATTTGTGTTTGTGTGTGCCAATTTTTTCATTAATTTTTTAGTGTTCATTGAATATGGCGAGCAGGGGCAGAAGACACCAGCAAACCCCATGCCGGCACACAAGTGGGTCACATGGAGATTATTCGCCTGATGCGCCCAGAGCGACAGCCGTATCGATAGCCCAACTTTTTCTCTCACTGTATTAACTGCGAGCCAAAGAGCAGACAATTTAATTGATTGCACCAGAGCTAACGGCAAAAACGCAACAAGGAATAATACGACACCGCGAATGGGCCTGCACTCAAAAAACTGCACTTTCTATAATATTTTATGCATATCAACAAAGTGATTCAATTCACAATCCCCAAGCGCGACCGGCAAACGGCCAAATGGAATAAAAATCGAGAAGCCATTGAGAACGCAACAGAAAAACCCCGAAATAATTCGACAAACCAAATTCACTTACATTGAGCTAATTTCGTTTTGATATTTCGCTATGGCGATGGCCTCATAAGCAAGTGTCCTTCAATACCCTGAATCCACGGAATACGCGAATTGTGGGCAGCATCGTTTGGCTAAGGTGTGCGCAACAGGCGAGAGGAGGCGTGGCAGGCACCATGAAGTATGTGAACTCTTGACAAGCTGAGTCGCCAAGCTCCTGTCCGTTCGACTATCAGTTTATCCGTTTATTCGTTTTCTTTCTCCGTCCGTCCATTTTACATGTGTATACCCTGAACCCATTGAAAATGAGAAATCGGGATATAAGGCTCTTGTGAAAATAAATGTAACACGCAGGAGGTAAAGCATATATACTTGATCAGGCAACTGTCTGTCTGTCCGTTTGAATTCTGATCTCCCAACGTGCAAATGTTAGAGCCTTGAAATTTCACAAGCTTGTGTATACCAGAAGAAAGAGCTTTTTATTTTCGATAACTAATTTCACTTCTATTTGATCGACAGTAATCGATAAACTGATAAACCTCATTGGAATACTGTTAGCTCTTTGCAGGTTTCAGGGGATCTCCTAGTCGGGCAGTCTCGACTGGAGCACTCTTAGTTGTTAGTCTTAGTTTCTCATTTTATTTCGTTGGCTCGTTCCATTTGCTTATCATTTAAATTAGATTTTGAAGCGTGAGTTACTGCAACAGATGAAAGCTTTCTATGAACTGTGCGGGTTTCTCTTATGAATTAAGAGTGATTTTGTACATTTCGGTCTTTTGAGATCTCATGTCTTTCTAATTCTAGAGATAGGATACTTTTTCCTTGGCAAATTTATATATCATTTGTCATTATGCCGTTCTATAAGTTTGATTAGGAATAAAAGGAATTGAACATTGAATTTTTAATGTGTATGTGCTTATGTGCGTGTGTGTTATGTATGTTTTAGTGCAAGCTTTTAATGCACTCTGCCATTTCAAGCACACGAATGAGTGAAATATCAGCCTTTGCTATGGCTCAGGGTATTATTAAGTTGGTCCTTCCCAACTAGAGCAATGGAATTGACTTTTATGTATTAAGCAAATTGAGTAATTTCTGATTACAGGTGTATATGTAACTATATTATATGACATTGATCTATCAGCAATTTAATATAATTTATTTCCGCAAGTTCAATGAAGATAAACCTAAATGGCACATAAATTGATCAAATTTATGTGCTACAATGATTTAGTGGAAATAAGCTCAATAAAAGTATATTTTATGAGCTGACTAGAGTTCGAATTGTGGGCATTTGGACCTGGCGACGTATAAAGCAGTTGAATAGAAACCACGAAACAAAGCAATAAAAACCGAGTAAAAGTTGAATACATTCAGACATTATGAGGAGTGTGTTGATAGACCTGAGTGAAGATAACGGTAAATCGAGAGAATTTAGGCATGCGGGTGATGACAATAAAGAGTATTTCCCATTCGATATGGCATGGGGCATTAATATTCATGCCCAAAGGTTTCATTCTTACCCAATCTAGATCTATTCACATCGAGAATCGGCAGCTGAAAGATTTGCTACAAATGCTTAAGATAATTTGGCCAAGCTCAAGCCCATTGAAAGATCTCTATAGGCAGAGCATTCCATTTACACTAATATATTCGAAAAGTGTAATTTATATTACGGCATTTTGCATTGCTCATCTTTTCGGTCAATTGACCAACTGCAAACAGACAGAGCCGAATTGAGTCGAGGAGAATTTGTTTCATTTTGTCGGAGTGTGCGTTACACGTAGTTTACCAATTTTCCGGCCGCCCGCCGTGCCACGCCCCCAGCTCTACCGGCCAGCGCTTACGAACGTGCGCAATTTTTCATATTTTTTCACGCACTTTTTTTTTCTCTCTCAATTTTATTTTTATTTTTGTTTTTTTTTTTTTTTTTTATGTAGAAAAATAAAATTACGTTTTACGCAAATCATTTTTAATGAATTTTAATATCGCTTGGTGTGTGGCTGCCGTGGCTGATGCTGATGTTGTTGTTGCTGTTGTCGTTGCTGTTGATGTTGCTGTTGCTGCTGCATGTTTAAGTAACAGCAGCAGCAGCAGCAGCAGCAGCAGCAGCAACAACAATAACAACAATTTTACAGCAATGGTTAGGTCATTAAAATTTAAAACGAATTCAGCGCTCGCCACACTCGCGGCCCATAGCGAAACTTCCTACTCAGAACTTGCTGTTGGCCAAGCGACGGCGGTTAAAGCAAACAGTGACCCACTCATATAATACACACACACTCTCTCTCTCTCTCTCTTTCTCTCTATATACATATAAATACGTGCTATGTACTTGCACGCACACACATATATATATATATACATGTGTGTGTGTGTGGCATAAATGCGGTTTCAGTTTCCGACCAAACAGCAATCGCCGCAGCCAAAACAACAATCGCACCTAGGCAGAAAGAAAGGTCCAGTCATTTTTCTTTCTTTTCCACAGCTTCTCTCGTTTTCTTTATTTCCTTTTCATTTTCTTCATTTGTGTGTGTGCTTTTTTTTTTTTGTTCATCTCTGCTATATACCCTAACAGCTTGGACAGCGTTGATTAAATGAGGCGCTTATATTATACCAGGAATTGATTTCGAAATGTTTTTACTTTGGGTCTCGACAATTTGTTAGTTTTAATTGGTTTTTTTTTTTAGGCCACACTGAAAGGTTGAGGAATCAGTCTTCTGTTTTCAGATGAAATCAGCATACTAATTAGCTAACAAGCTTGTAATATCTATGTGAACTGAACGAGGAGTGCATTAACTTGAAATATTTAGAGAACTAAGAGAATCCGACTTGAAGTTCTATGTCCTTCCCAGACCAAATACATATATATTGTATATACTATATATATTATATATAGAAAATACATACCATATATATTTTATATAGTATATTTATACTATATATTCACTAGATTTTCAGTATCTTTATGCTATTTCCTTAACCAATCCTTGAAGAGCTCTGCTTCGCATTAGATTAGCAAAGGCATCGAAAGTATTTTTAAGATTTTTGTGATATGATCAAGTACAGATTTTCACACTATGTTAATAAGGTTTAGTAATTACAATAAGATTCTAATTGATTTATCAACCGAAGGAATTATATCTATTAAACTTCTATGCATTACTAACATTATTTCAGCTCGAAGGATCTATTGAAAAGGTGTTTCTCCATTTGCATAATAGCGCTTTAACATCTCTCTCTCTCTCTCTCTCTGCTATTCGCCTTCTCTCTCTGTCTGGAAGCTCTTTTATCGTTATCTGAGTCACATTCATTTTGTCTCACATATCCTACAGTGTATTTACAGCTTCGTTGTGCTCGACCACATATACAAAGACTTTTTTCTTTTCTCATTTTTTTTTTTTTTTTGGCTCTTTTTGCTGACTTGCAGTTGTTAAACAAATAGCTTATTTCTGTTGATCATTGTTGTTGTTGTTGTGGCTTATTGTTAGCCACTCGGCAACGAAATTGACAGTTTATTTTTGCACTTTGGCAGCGAAATTGAAATTGAAATTGGAATCGGAACGGGAATGGCAACGGGAATGGCAATGGCAATGGGAATGCGAGTCCTGCAGTGCATAGATATGAAAGCCACAAGCAGGCAGCGGCATTCCAATTCACGCTCTTATTAGCATTATCATTAGGCCAACTAAGCGGCTTCCACTGGGTGACGTCGCTGACTGTCGAGCGGTAAGGCGCTTAAAATTCCTTGACACCCCCATGGCGCTACCTGGCAGCGGCAGCTGCAGGTGTACGAGCCCGAGAGCTGATTGACTGTCAGCGACCGCAGCGCAGTCCCTCAAACTGTGCCAGGCCATTTGCCGGCTGCCGATTGTTTGCGGTTGGCATTTCATTCGGGTGGCAGTTGTTCAAATCGTTCCTCTTCTTCTTTGCGCTGTTGCGGCATAACTTGGCCGCATTAATCATTATAAATCAATCTGTTTGCGCATTAATTGGCTTATTCAATTCAGTTATTCAGTGCCAATTTCAGCCAATCAATGGCATTCCGGCATCCAATGGCGGCGGCGGTGGCGCGGCGCTGGGCGTGGACACGGGCGTGGGTATGCCAGGTGGAGGGGAGCGCGGCATAGGCGGCATGCCAGAGATAGCGATTCGCATAGCTGCGAAATACCGTAAGCGATGCCACTGCCTACGCTGCATGCAAAAAGTACACACACACACACACACACACACAGATACCAAAGGTGCCAAGCGAACAGCTATGCTTGACGGCAGATACCCTGTGTTTGTGTGGCGAAGATAGTGGAGCAAAATAAAGCTGGCTTTGACTACTTGGAGGTTTACGTATTATGTAAATATTAAGTATACGATGTACATATTTATTTATTTTATTTATTTAATATTTATTTTTATATATGCACATGCTAGATATTGAAAATTATCCACGCTATCCACTTTACAGGGTATATACACGATTAACAATTGCAGCATATTATACGGTAGGGCTTACGTAATTTCAATATATTAAGTATACGTTGTAAATTATTATTATATATGTATAATATTTGTTAGTATTCATATATTTAATAAACGAGATAGTATTTCCCCTATACAGGGTATATATAATGGAACAATAACAGTAGCTGCAAAAAATGCTTAAGATTACTTGTAGGTATACGTAATATTTAAATATTAAGTATACGATGTATATATATATTATTTAAAATTATTCATATTCATATTTATATAATTTAATAAATATTTCTGTATCCTTTACAGGATTTATACAGGTCGAACAATAAGCTAGAGCCCTATATCTATATATTAAGTATACGATGTACATAATTGTACTTTACATAATATTTATTCATATTCATATAGTATGTAATTTATTAGATATTATTACCTTTACATTGTATATATAGAAGAGCAACAACAGCAGTTGACAACAAACTTAAGCTTACAGGAAGGTATACATAATTTCTATACATTAAGTATACGATGTAGGCACTTATAATATATAATATTTACTCATATTCAGATATAATTTAGTAAATTTATTTATATCCAAGCTATCCACTTTACAGGGTATATACACGACAAACAATAGCAAAACATTATATGTTAGAGCTTACATAATTTATTAATATTAAGTATACGTTGTATATTATTATTATAATTGTATGTATGTATAATACTTGTTCGTATTCATATGCATATACATACTAGCTATTATGATATCCAAGTCCTCACCTTTACTGGGTATCTATAGTGGAGCAACAACAGCAGCTGACAATAATACAGTTAGCGCAACAATAGGAGCCAAGAGAAGAAAGAAAGCATAGCAGAAAAATGCGAGCTCTTATGAGTGTTCGAATAAATGTGTGTGGGTGTGCGTGTGGGTGTGTGTGTATGAGCAAGTGAATGCCTGAGCGGATAGTGTATAAGTTAGACAGCGGCTTGAGCAGCTTCTGAAGTGTCAATGGATTTGGGATTCGGGTATGAGTGCAAAGTTCGCCAGCAGCATTGGCAGCTGATTGATTGATTGATGGATTGATAGGGCGACAAGCGGACATAAGCAATTGAGGAATGTTGCCCAAACAGATAATTACAATGGCGCATAGATGGAGACAAATTGAGCCAGAGACTGACTGACTGACTGACTGAGTTAGCTTCCGCCAAATAAATTTGTGTGTCAACAATCGCTGTTTACAAGCCCATTATTGATCCCCCCTCCCTCCCATTGCAGAGTCGATCGATCGATCTTCAGTGGCGTCTGTTTTGCTTAGCTATTTAACTGTCATTGAGCAATTGATAAACACACGCACACACACACGTACACGCATTATCTGTGTTATCTTAGATGCCGGCAGACATCATTCATCATTCTAAAGTGACAGCTGTTGGCGGTTGGTTAACCCTCTGCTCGCCTCAGCCGGGGGTGCCCATTAAAGCAATTCATTTTCAGCACGTTTGCAATTGCAAAGACTCGAAATCAACAACAACAACAGCAGCAACAACAACGAATTATAATCAGATGAACCACAATAACAATGCGACCATCGTGTCGAATGTAGGCTATGAAATTTTCTTGGCAGCCTGTCAGACACTGCAAGCGTGTGTGTGTGTTTGTGTGTGTGTGTGCGTGTGACAGCCATTTGGAAAACGAACAGCGCTAACAACCGGAAATCGTGCAAGTATTTAAATACAGCCAAAGTGGCAAGTTCTGCGGGCCTGGGCAGTAAAAGAGCGAGCGGGGAGAGCGAGAGGGAGAGAGAAGGGCAAGCAGAAACCAAAAACTGAAATAGATGAAAATTTATTTGAATTGCAGTTTGTTGTCCATGTCTATGTCTATGTGTGTGTGTGTGTGTGTCTGCTCGCTGTATCTTAAGCTGCTGGGCATACCGACAGTCCTTCGTCCTGGCTGCTGCCCGTGCCAGCCCTTGCACGAGTCCTGCTGCTGGTCGTCCCTTCTTTCTAGCTGAGCTCTGCAGCTGTCGCTGTTGTTGTTTGCATTTACATGCACTTACCGTTGTCATTGAACATGTACATTCGTTTTGCCGCCAAGCCACGCCCACTGCAATTTAGCTGAAAAAGCCAAATTTGGCTCGGCGCTTCCTCAACCTTTCTCATAATCTGAATTATTGATTTGATTGCTGTCTGCCTCCTGCTCAGAGTGTGCCATCATGCACATAACCCTTGCCCCACCTTCGATCCCAGCACATTGCTCCTTTGCTCTCTATCTTTCTCTTTCGCCTGCTCCCCTATCTGTCGTGCTCTGTTGCCAGCTCCACGTCTCGCTGTATCCGGCGATTATACATTTTTAATTTGATTTCTGTTGCTCCATTTTCTTACGTCGCTTTGCTTGTCCTCTGCTCCGCATTTGGCGCTCGTCGTCTTGCTTTTTGGGGACAAGCGGATAAATCGTCGCATTTATGACAAATTAACGTTCTTAAAATCCATGCTCCGGCAATTAATCATCGAGGGAGCGCACCGGAAAAGCAGCCGGCGTCCCTGATTGAAAGCATCTTCCCAATCTTTGCGTTTGTCAAGGCCCGGACTGACATCCTTGCACATCCTCCACCCGGACCGGGCGACCGACTCTCGTCTGGCTTCTTAGATAAATGTTGCAGCTGATTGACCTCTGGCATGTCATCTTGTCTCCCCTCCCCCCTCCCAGCTCCCGGGAAGCTGCCTGTGTGTCCACTTGATTTAGTTGCGTTTTCAATGAGCCACCCGCACACATTTGCCTCCTGGCATCATATTTTATATGATACACATGGCCATTGATTGCTTCTGGGTCATTGCCCAAAACGTTCAGATTGATGGATAGGCTATTAGGCCTAGCCAGTCACTGCTCTGGTCGCCGTAAAGGTCCCCTGGGCAGCCCAGGTGCTTGCAGCCCTTGCTTACGCAATTCGTTTATAACTTTCAAATTGTCTCACCGCAGATCAAGTCCGAGTCGAGCTGTCTGCCTGAAGTGCTTTAAATTTAAATAATAGCTCATAAATCTGTCCGGAGAGTGACTTCTAATTGAAAGTTCATCGTGCGAATGAGACGTCGACCAGCCGGACCCCCGACGGAGCCTGTCAGAGTCTCTGTATAGCTCGCTGTGAATTACTGCAAGAACAATGTCTGACAGCAGGTCGATAAGCAAATTGCTCCGAGCATTCTTAAATGTTTAAAATCAAATATGACAAGTATTGCTTAGCTTGCGTCTATCGGGTGTCGGGCCAAATATGAAATTTGCCCTGCACTCGCTGTCGACGTCAAGCCTCAACTTATATCATCTGCTGCAGGCTATTTAGCTAGGTTAATTTGCATCAATGGAATAAACGAATTTAAGGACTTTGACGTAAGTGCAAGAGGAAGAGAAGATCTTAGCTGGTCTTCCTGCATTCACTACATCTATGTAGTTGCTGAATCTTGGTATGTATACCCAGTCAAGGAGTGAATTGAGCATATTGGTTGTGTGCAATGGCCGTGCTAGGTCTATCTTCGCCCCAATAGCTTATATATCCGTTCATCCTTCTGTCCGCCCGTCTGTTTGTCTAATAAAGTGTGAAGATTTGAAATTTGGAGGACATAGCCTTAAAATCCTGGGTATATACAGTTCTACAGGTAGCTGAATGAACTCCTCCATTGATTTACCAGGAATGATACACAAGTGAGGAATCGGGGGAAAATCTACATTTTCCGTCTTATTGCGCGACACCTTCCTGACTCCTTCAACTGTTGTTTGACGCAGAATGAGTATTACGCAGTCCAGTATCACCCGACTTGATTTTATTTATGTTATATATACATATTATGTGCGAGCTAATGCTCTTATCAATCTCTCATTTTCAGTTTGTTGTTGATTGGACTGCTGGCTCTCGGAACAAACATCCACTTAGCCTCGATAGTTTTCGTGTGGGCCCCAGTATTATTTTGATCAGTCACTCACAATGGTGTCATTGCCAGTTGAGTTGTAAGCCTTTCTAAGCCTCAGTCCGAGGTTTTTTCCATTGACAGGCAGTCCGGATATGACGTGAAAGAACAAGGGGAAACAAGAGGTAGCCAGGGGGAGCAAGGGGTAGCAAGGGTATGCCTGGCTGTTGGTCCCAATACGAATGCCCAGTTATTAATGACAAGTCGTTTGTTGCCCCACCTCCTGCTGCTTTTGCCGGAGATTGTTATATGTTGACCTAGTTGAATTTAATCAAACACCTACAGAGACAGGCACACATGCACACACGCACACACGAACACACGCACACACACACACATTAGAGTCTAGTTGAAAATCTGAAACGTAAAAGACGCTCGCAAACTGTGAGGTATGTAAAAATTGGTTGGCAGCAATATTTTATAGATATACTAGTGTGTGTGTGTGTGTGTGTGTGTGTAGGTGCCATATATATCGCAGGCAGCCATACAAACTCTTAGATTTGCAAAGTGCCACAGGCGCCAGGCAGTCCTAGCAACAACAGCAACAACAGCAACAACAGCAACAACAACAACGTGCGAATGCGAACGTAGATCGCTGGATGCGGGGCGTTAGCTGCATGTGGGGGTCCAATTCGCATACCTAATTCTACACTCAAAGAATTCATATATACGCATATGTGTGCGTGTGTCTGTGCGTGTGTGTTTGTATGTGTGCCTTTTTAGCTGGCATTTCAATATAGATTGCGCTTCAGTTTCACACGAACCCGAACTTAAAAAGGAGTCACGGCTGTGCTTCTTCTTCTTTTCCTTCAGCTGCTGCTGCTGCTGCTGCTGCTGTTGGCATTGGCTCCGGCTTTGGCTCACTGACTCAGTTGCTCGCCATGGCTCGCTGTGGCTCACTGCTGGCCCAGTGTCAAGAATCTGTGACGGAAATCAATGTCGCACTTAAGCGGATTCACAAAATTGGCTATATGTTTCATCTATATATATATGTACGTATGTCACACTTTCGCTCTCTATGTAAGTGTGTGTGTGTGTGTGATTTTTTATGATTCGTGCCAAACCAGGCAGAGGTCAAAGCACACACATACACACACGCCCACACACATACGCCCACTGTCCAATGCGCTCCCTTGCGGCCACTGCTGCTGACTATTAAGCCAAATAAACAAACAAACGAATGCACAAATACTTCTGCAATTTCACACCCAGTCAACAACAGCGATTGTGGGCGTATCTAAGCGTTGGTGGGATGTGTGGATGTGTGTGTGGGTGGGTGTGTGCATGTGTGGACGCTTTGTCGCCTGGGCTCAAAATAAAAGTAACAAACGTCAGACGGAAATCAAGTTGAAATTTCATTGAGTGCAAAGGAAATTCAAACGGAAAGCCAAATGAGCTAGCCAAGCGCGCCAATCTACCCTATACACACCGAGAGAAAGAGAGAGAGAGAGAGAGAGAGAGAGAGAGAGACAGAGACAGTCTGTCTACGCCACATCTGAGAAAACTAACAAACTCTATAGCAGCTGCACTACAAATAGTAAATAAATAGATTTGTTAGGTTAGGTTAGGGAAGCTGCAAAACAAACAGGTGGAACAGGTGAGACTAAGCTAAAATAATAATAACAATAATAATAATAACAGCATCAAAATCGAAGCACTTAAGAGAAGCTCAACAAAGATTGAGATAGTGTGAGGCTAGGTATCATAATATTTATTCCATCCGAATGCTCGATTAGAATATCGATACATATCTAACTCTATTGTATATATAAGAGATATCAAAGGACATCTATCTCTTTCTCTCTCTCTTTATCTCTTTCTCGCTCGAACGCAATTAAGGTGAATCAACAAGTAACAAAGCTAAGCCTCTCTGCTTAAACTTTTTGGAAATGCATTTAATTTTGTGCATGGGCCTATGTGGTCAGTGTGCAAATGTCAGTCAATCGGAATCATCGATAACAGTCGACGATTACACTCGTATTTGCCCAGTGTACACAATAGACTCTCTCCCTCGGCCGGTGACTGAACATAAATCATGTTTATGCTCGTTCACTCAGTGAAATGGGGTATATCGGTTGCTTAAAGTGATTCGAGTGAGAGCAAGAGAGTACGAGAAAGAGAGAAAGTAGGAATGTTTACTACTACTACTACTACTTATACATAGTACTATTCCAGCTACTACATTTTTCCCATTTATAATACTCTGACTACTTCAACTAAAGATATAACTTGTACTAGTCCTGGTACAACTATTACTCTTATCACTGTAACTATGTATTACTCTCATTATTAGCACCATTTAATGGTTATACTACTATTACTAAAACTTCTGGTCTACTGCTTTTATATTAACTTTTCTACCGTTACTACTACTTTTTTATGTAACTTCTAGCAGTGCTCTACTACTTCTATGTTAACATCAATGTTTACATCTATTATTGCTCCTACTTCAATCTCTACTTCTTCTTGTATTTACTACTACTTCGAGTACTTCTATTGCTATTATTATTATGACTAATATTTCTACAAATTGTAGTTCTACCAAAACGTCTACTGCTTTATCTACTATTACTTGTACTACTTCTACGAACACTATTTCCACTACTACTTTTACCACTTTTCCCTTACTATTTCTACAAAAGTATACACTGGTAGTCTTACTTCTTATTTCACTATTATTCCAACTACCACTTCTACTACTATTTCTACTACTATTTTTACACCTTCAATATTTATTGCTCCCTTTTGTTTTACTTCTACTATTTTACTATTCTACCAACTTCTACTTTTACTTAGTAGGACTACTTCTACAACTATTTATACTATTGCTTCTACTATTACTTCTTAACCTTTTTAATTTACTTCATTATTTACTACTATTTCTACCACTACATCTATTGCCACTTCTAATACTAATTTCACTATCCACAATTATCCTATTATAACGTCCAATCATACTAATATATCTACATTTTTATAAATACTGTAAAACAGTAAACATTATCCCATTCGTTAATTCGTTTGTATTCAAGTCTTAAATTTGGGTGCTCGGAATTGTAAGCGAGCATTAAACAATCGCATAGAGCCGGCAGCAATATTTTTGCTTGTCTGTAAATGCATGTACAGCAAAGTGGTCTAAACTAAATGTATATTATGTAGTGAGTGCAATTGTTTGTCCAGTTGCCTTTTGTTTGGCGTTTGCTGTATTCTGAAATTAAATTAAAGAAATTCTTGTTTGGTCTTCACTGCAGGCACTACATCGGTTTTTATTGTGCAAGAGGACATTCCCACTGTGCTTTGTGCCTCTGGAAACGCTCAGCTGCCCACCCAGTGGTCTCTGCCTAGCACTGGGTGTCAATTTCCTAGGAGTTTTCACTGAAAGGCAGTGAAATATGCCCATGAGCTGCGTCTGTCTGGCTTGGCTTGAAGAAAATTGATTTTCGCATCAGAAGCGCTTGAAGGCATGACGGATAGGTTTATAATCTGCTTAGGTTCAATGATTCCCGTCACAGCTTGAAGGCTGACTCTCCCAGTCGCAGCCCTGCGAATCGAAGGCTTCCTGCGTGGCCAATTCCAGCCGAAATCATTTGATTGATACACTCACCGCTCCGGCTAATCCGCGGCGTGTCCTAATTAAGCCACTTTCCGTGCAGTCTATTTGTCAGATTAGCCCGCCAAGGGGCGGCCGAGAGCGGAGCTTTTTTTTTTTTAACAAGGAATGAATAAAATTCGTTGATTTGCAACGTGTCAAAAGATATAAATCAAAATGTCGTTGAGTCAATGCATGTGCGTGTGTGTGTGTGTGTGTGCTGTTTTGTGCCCATCGAGTGGACACAGCTGACACGGTGTCTAGTGCCCCTGGGTGTCTAGGAGCCGCGCTCGCATTTGGAGTGCGGTTCGGTTCGCTTCGACAGCTGGAAGGCCATTGTTGACTCTTTGCTCTCTGGGCTCACTTTGAGTTCGCTGGCTACAGTTGAGCTTTGCAGAAAACTTTTCGCTTGCGTTTGAATTTTATGCGAGTTTTTCCCGCTTTCTGATACATACACATACATATATACTATGCCGTAGACTTCTTTTTCCGACGTGCTGCGCTGCTGATCGAGGGCCTTTGCGGCGGGGCGGGGCGGGGGGCTGCTTGATGGCGTGTCGCATAAATTTAAGTTAGCAACACATTTTCACACCGCCTGCCAAGCCCCGACCCCAGTCAAAGCCAGCGTCCCCCATCGCCCCGCCCAGCAGCTGCTTCAAGGACAACCGCAGAGTCACAGTTTTTCGGTTTACTTAATGCGCCGCTAAAAGTTTTTCTATTTTATTATTTCTGCCTTTTGCTACGTTTTTCCTTTTTTTTTTCGCTTTTCCGCATTTTTTTCCCTTAGGTTTTTTCTTTCTTTCGTTTGCCCTTCTGGTGCTCTGCCATTGCCTCGCCTTGGTTTTTCAATTTTCTCTCGTCTCAAGCCAAAAACTATTTATAAATTGTATTTGTCTTGTTTTTCCATGTGGCCGGATCCTGGAATCTTGATGCGAAACCTCGAGTGTGTCTGACTCTGTTCCTGTGTGTGTGTGTGTGTGTGTGTCTTTCTCTCTCTCTCTGTCTCGCCCTCTCTCTCTGTGTCTATGTCATATTGCGGCTAAGGTGCGCAGTTCGAACCAGCAGGCAGTCGACATTTTCGTAATGAGTTGAGAAAATGCGATACTTATGTATCTCAGTTCCGGCTCGAATGGGACTTCAACAACTGTGAGTAAAGTTTATCAGGAATTTGATTTAATTGCACAAACTTCAGCACGTCGGCATTTACAGTTGGCAGCAATCAAGCTTAATAATGCATATAATATTGCCAAGCATATGGTACAGAGGTATTGAATTACTGGAAACTCTCCAGTCAGCAGAAAGGTTAATAAAGTATTTGAAGCTCTTCAACTATCCAAAAACATGATATGAATATATTAGTTCTTATCTCCCTAGTATGCAGCCCTGGGCTATGTGAACATCTCCCGCCTAAAGTTACGAATTGTTCAAAATTTCGCTAAAAGCAATTTCATATATACCTATAGAGATACATATGTATATGTGTGTATGCATATTCAACTACGCATAGTACGATCTTTCACCTGAGTTGCCATTTATATATATTTTCATTACAATTATTTTATTGCTCATATTCCGGCGGAACGTTGCACAACTATGCCATGGCCACCTCCCGCTTTTCAACGTAATTGTTTTGGCATTTGTGTGCCGGAGTTTCCCTTAGTTGCAGCAGCACATGCGATTGGCAATTATGCCCATCAATTTGGAGTGTTGCATGAGAATTAATATCCATAAATGTGCAGCGGTCACATGTGTACTCGATTCCTATATATTGTATACCCATATCTCCCTCTCTCTCTCTCTCTCTCTCTCTTTCACCCTTTTTTGCTGTGTTGCTATAATAGTACTCAAAGCAAGCAACGAAAGGCTCATAGATCAGGCTGATAGTCACTTCATCAGTTGCTCAATATCAAGCAAAAATAGCTAGAAGCAAGCACTTTGCAACGAGCTATAGATACTCTATAGAATATATTGAAAATCTCTTCAATTAAGATGGATGAAGAATGTTAAGGGACAAGCTATGAATAAAAGCTAATCTTTGAGCTGAATAGAGCAAAGATAGGGAAAGTGTACAGAATCTTCCGTAAGTTTTCTTCATTCGCGCAAACATCAACTTTCTTTTACTTTACTTTAATTAACTCTTCTATTCTATTCTCTATACCTGCTCAGGTGAAGAAAGCGAACTTACAGATAGGGAGTACTGGGAGCTCGATATTCTCACCTTACAAATTCGACTCCAAATACCCGTCTTATAACTCACATTCAATTAATGTAAGCAACTAGTCAGTCACATCATTTTTACATTATTTAAATAATTATTGATATCCATATATATTAAGCTAATTCTATGCATATTAAAAAATGTATATAAACCTGAATAGGTGGCTTTGACAGACATGCTGTCAGTCATGAAATATAATATTGCATAAATATATAATATGAAAATATATTGAATTTAGTCAACCTTGATCCATCGGAACTCTGGCTCTGACAGTGATTTACAAAGGCAAAATAGACGCTTGTCTATTTAGTTGAATTAGCATGTTAATTATATATTTAACGATGTATTCGTGGCATGTGAATTTGATGAAAGCGCGTTCTGATGGCTTAGAGACAAATTTTGAAGGGACAGGCAAAGTTGAGGAATATAAGCCTTATAGAAGTCGGAGTCGGCAGCACAGCCGAATATTGTGTGTTAAGCTTACTTATGTGTGTGTGAATGCATTAAAAGGAAATCAAAGGAGAGAGAGAGAAAGAAAGAGGTGTGGAGAGACAGAGATGAAAGAGGTGGAGGGAGAGAGAGAGAGAGAGAGAGAGAGAGAGAGAGAGAGATAGATAGATAGATAGATAGATAGATAGATAGATAGATAGATAGATTGATTATTAATTGGAAACCTTTTGGAGCTCTCTCTCTCGCTCTCTCACTCTCCCTCTCTCTCTCGCTCTCTCTCTGCTCCTCACTGTCTCTCCCTCTCAACTTAGCTCGATGTAAAAGCACGATCAAATCCAATCGCGGTGAGAGAGAATGAAAGAAAGAAAGTGAGAAAATAGAATGAATAATATACACATGTATGTATGTCAGCAGGTTGGTACGAAATTTTTAAGAGATGTATACAGTTAATTACGTACGGAATTCACGAAGACTAAATTAAAGCCTACATATTTCACTAAGCAGCTTAGCACATATAAAACTCGTACCACATCTAAAAGCACTTGAAACCTTTCTCATTGTTAAATTACAATATCAAATATTATTTGATTTATTATATATTAGAATTAATTTAAGAGTGGAACTAACTTAAAAACAAGACCTGACCCTGGGCAAAACCAATATACTCATTTTATTTTCGTGAATGATAAGTGAACTATTTGGTTTGACAACGTTAAATTTAAATGCGATTACCCTTAGAGGTATTCTATAAGTAAACAAACGTCATATAATTATGCCACAATATAGTATATCTAACACTTTAATATCAGCGTTTTACCTCTTGAGTTCCATTCAGAGATCATTTACAAGTGAAACTCAGAGCTCGTCCAAAGACAGATTAAGGTCAAATGGCATGAAATAGTATGTTACGTCTCACACATAGAGTATATCAACAATGCGCTCCCTTACACACACACACACACTTACACCCACACGCATACGCAAGCGTTGCGTAAAGGGGGCGAAATTATTTGTAGCCCATTGTTAGTTGTTGTTGTTGTTGTTGTTGCAGTTTCGTGTTTGGTTCGTTCTTTATTTTTGTGAAACGGCGTTTAATTATTTAAAACGTGTGTCTGACATTGCTATTGTAGCTGTTGTTGTTGTTGTTGCAGCTACTATTGTTGCTGCTAGATTTGGTGTAGCTGTTGCCACAGTAGTTGTTGCTGCTGTTGCTGTTGCTGCTGTTGCTGTTGCAAATGCTACTGTTGCCGTTGTCTATTTTTTGCGCTCTTGCGAATTTTTCATGCGTTTGACGTTTCGCACTGCAAGCGTAAAAAAACAAAAGGAATAAAAACAAAAATACAAACCAAAAATAAAAATGAAATGAAACTGTTGCAGCCGGCAATGCTCGACTGCCAGATGCCGTGCATGCGCATGCAGCAAGTGTGAAATGAACTCAGTCCATTAGCGTGCTAAACATGACACTAGACAATGGCGAACATTTGCCAGGGCCGCTGGCTGCCCAGAATCATGCTGCCCAACGGGGGCGTGGCTGCACGGGGTATGCAACAAATGTGGGAGCGGAAAACAGAACCGCAAAGCCAGAGGCAGAGGCAGCAACAGTTTCAATTTCTCGCCCCTTCAACTAATTGCAGCTGGCGTGTCATTATTAAATATCCTGTTGTTGCAGCGAGGGCAGCCCGAACAGTTGCCGCTGTGTGTTGCCAGACTGGCGGCAGCGCTGTCAGTGGACCAGCCTAATCTATTTGTCTTGTTCGCGCAGATCGGGAAAAACGGCGGCGACAACGCCAACGTAATTTGCTGGAATACATTTCCGGGCACCCGAAACCCTAATCGTAACTGAAACCCAAGCACCGTCTCGTCTCGCTGCAGTCGCCGTCGTCGTCGCCGTTGCAGTACTCGAATCACCGGAAAGGACATTTCAGAAATTCAAAGCGTTGGCTTTGATAAACGAGCTGCTGCTCGCTTCGGGCTGGCCGACTGGGACCAACCGCCAGGTCTCTGCTTTGCTCTGCTCATCTCCTCTGCTCGTCAGCGCGCTCTGTGTTCCTGGGCTCTCCCAGTCGAGGGTATAAATCGAAATGCCAGACGGGCCGATGGACAAAGAAAAAAGTCTGAGTCGAGTCAACGGCGATGAGAAAACTTTTTTGCGAAAGAATACCAAATCGCAAATGGTGGACGCTCCGGGTGCAACGGCTTCTGGGGTGCGAGGGGCGCTGGGAATGGGTGTGAGCGGTGTTTCCTCAATGTGCTGGAATTGCAATTCAAATTGCAGCCGCAAATGCAATTTCTATAGGATTTGGCCACGCGGCGGAACTGTGGGCGGTCGGGCGAACAGGCGACAACTCGGACGGACGGGTCGGCCTTCAAGTGCGGTCAGCGAAGGCCAGGGGCGTAGAGCCCAGAGTTGAAATGTTTACTCGATTCGGCTGGCAACGCTGAGGCAGCGGGTCGAACGTCTATGCAACTGTGCCACAAATTGCAATTTCCTTTTGTCCCATCATTCGTTCGTCTTGTTTGAGTAATTCGAGTAAATTTTCGTTTTCTCAACGATTTGCCAATGTTTTGTTATGCCCTATATGGAATATCAAAGCCACGGAAAGGGTATATGCCCACAACGGGCATCTCATCCATCTTCCATCATCGAATGGAAGATCGTATATTTGCAGGACACTACGCTGAGATCCCTAAATCAAGAATGATACGACTCTATCAATTTGTTTATCTGAACTCCTGTCGACAACAAATGCGAGGTATCTCTTCCGTCGATCACTGGAACTGCGCTCACTGCATTTATTTTGCTGAGTTTCTTGGCCGGACTCTTGTTGTTTTTGCTGCTGCGCCCAATTCGCTGAGAGCAGTTGCAATTCATCGTGTTGTTGGTTGCAATTTCTCGTTCGGATGCTGTTGGCGATGTTGCTGTTGCTGTTGTTGTTGCTGGTGCTGCTGCTGCTGCCGTTGGTGTTGCTGTTAGGTTGTTCGACTGTTTGTTTGTTTGTCTGCCGAGCACCAAAAGTAAAAGCAAAGTCGCGTCGATTCAATTCGAGTTGTGTGTAAGCAAAATTGCCAAGCCAAGGACAGATTCAGCTGCTGCTACCCCAGCGTACGCCAACGCCCCCGCCCCTGCCCCCACCCCGACCACGCCCACCGAATATGAGACCGAGAAAAGGCATAAAGCGCCGCAAATACATGCTATACATATAGGATATGGCATATAGGCAAAAACCAGACCAATGCAAGAGATTGCCAAACGAGTGAAAGGGGGAGCGGGGAGGTAGGGTCTGTAGGGCTGTCCCGTTCTACCAAGTTCTTGGCTGAGTTTGAACTTTGTCGCTTTTGGAAAAAGTGGAACACAAGAAATGCTGTTGTCTGGCTGGCTCCGGGGAGATTGAGTGACAGATTGCGACAGAGAAAGATGCGACTCCAGTCGAGCTAGGCAGAGAGAGGGAACGGGCAACTGCAGCTGCACACACAACAGGCAACAGTGCAGCAGACAAACTTTGAAACAAAAACGATTTTAAAAGTAATTCAGAAAGAGAGAAAGAAAGAGATTTTTATATCGAACATGCAATAGTTGCAAACGAAAAATGTTTCAATTTATAACCTGGTTAGCAATGTAAACGAGTTGCGCTCCACAGGCCGAAAGCTCCGAGCAAACACACTGAGCAAAACAAAATCAAAACTTTACAAATCTCATTACATGTGAACCGCTTTGGTCCCCTCTCTAATGAACTAGTTCGCAGCTACTTGATAATTGAGCTTGTTCAGTTCAAGTCAGACAGTTGACGTGGTCGATTGCGACTCATGTGCTAAATTGATTTATTTACAGCACAGCTAATGAACTAGTTCACATGAACTAGTTGGCACTTTGCGAAAGAGAATTCGCCAAATGAATAATTACTCTATTATTGAAGTAGTTCGCATGAACGGTAATAACCTAAATAATGTAAAATGAACAAGTTCATTAGCTGTATTAAGACTCTTGTTTTACTCTTATTAATTAATTGTGGTTATTAAACTTAAAGTACTTAAAGTACTTGAAGTATGCCAAATGAACTAGTTCACTTGTATTAAAAAGCTAGTGAATTAGTTCGTATGAACAACAAGTACTTAAAATAGTTCAAATGTGCCTTTTAACATTTGTTTCACTTTGATTTTTTGTTAAGTTGGCGAATTACCTCATATGAACAGTATGCCAAATGAACTGGTTCATTATCTTGTTCCACTCTGATTAATTTATTAGAAAGTTATTGAATTAGTTCGTAAGGACGAGAAAGAGTTTCAAATGAACTAGTTCATTATATTGTTCCACTCTAATTGAATTATTGTAAAGCAGTATACCCGTGCAGAAAGTATGCAAAATTAACTATTATTAACTGAAAAGTTAGTGAGCCAGTTCAGATGAACCGTACGCACTTGGAGAGAGAAAGTATGCCAAATGAAACTAGATAATCCTCCTCCAGCTTCTTTCACTGTCACTCAAGTCAAATCAAGTCAAATCGTAAGGGCAAGTAAAACAATTACTCGCATCCCCAATAAATCGAATCAGTGAACCAGTTCATATGCAAAATGGCAAAGAACTAAATCCCACTGTAGCTCCCATGAGGGTTTATTATTGTGGTAATTCGCAGTCTATGCGATGCGATGCGATGCGCTGCGCTGCGCTGCCATTGCTTTTCATCTGCATGCATAACGAAGTCAACTAGTTGCATTCCGCTCGCTTTTCCAGCTAACCGCCGGCTGCCCGATTTCCCTCCGTGCGGCCTTAGGCAAACAAACAACGGTGCTAATATTTCCCATGCAATTGTCAAATGCGAAAAGCGAAAGAAAATTTATGCAGAGCAGCGCAGCGTTGGCAGCCACTTGGGTATATTCTAGCCGCAGCCAAATCACATTTTGTTTGCGTACAATTTTTGATAGATTATTACAGAAAGAGTGTGTGTGTGTGTGTGGGTGGGTGTGTATGGCAGCTAGAAAGAAAACGAGAATGTGACAGTATCTACGAGCCGCACAAGCAAACGCGCCAAGTTGACATTAACGTGCTGCGTCTAAAGGACCCTGCAAATAGCTGAACGAAAACGGGGAGGTGGCAAGGCGATAAGACGTAAGAGAGAGAGACAGAGGCACAGCGAAAGAGTGTGCGGGGGGAGGGAGGGGGTAAGGCAGACTGAAGATGAAACTGAGACGCAGAGCGTATGCTGCGTGCTTGGCATCCAGTCGTTGTCTTCGCCAGTGCGAGTGGATCGCTGCGGATTCATGTGCATCTTCAGCCTCAGATTCAGCTTCAGCAACAGCGCCAGCACCAGCATCTTGTCATATAATCAACCACACACACACCCACACACACACATACACTCGTAAGCACCCTCGTTACTTGAGTTAGGTAAGGGAATGTATGTATGGTATATGCATATATAGATAGATAGCGATACCCTTGACAGTACTTAAAAAACAAGGATAAAAAAGTTGACTTTTGTTTGCCAGCCTCTGTCTCTCTCTCTCTCTCTCTCTCTCCCTCTCTATCTGTGTGTGTGTGTGTGTGTGTGTATCTTGGCTCAGCAAATTTTGCCGCTGTTTGCTGCGTTTGAAATCTGTGCGGTTTGCGTTAGCTAGCGAAAAGCGAAAAAACAGAAAAAACAGCAATTGGCCGAAAGTCGCAAACTTTGTGCCGTATTTTTTTTTTTTGGCGTTGCCAAATTGTCTTAATAGATTTATGGGCGTACGCAAAATGGCTGCACTTTGCTTTACGGCAACCGAAACGGAAACGGAAACAGAACCGGAAACCGTGCAAGGACATCAAAGGCAGCGGGCGAACGCGAGGGCGAGGGCGAGAGCGGTCGCATCTCCAGGGGCTGGACTTTTAATTCGGTTGCAGCGCTTAACAACCCATTTGTTTGGCTCAGCTGGAGTGGCGACGGTTGGCGAAAGGGGATGAAAGGGGTTGAGTCGGTGCCTTCATGCAGAATAGGTGGCTGCATTAGCTTACGGCTAATAGCATTCCAATTTCAGATTGGGGCTGCAGCTGTGCCAAATACAGATTGCCAACGTTGTTCCGTAATGGATTCAGCCCGCAGTGGGGCTGTGCTTAAAGTTGGCTATCGAATCTATCGACTATCGATACAGCACAACATACTATACTAAGGGCAGCTGCACCATATGTGGGTCAACTCTAGAAAGCATTTTAGTCAGGTCTTTATATAGATGGAGGAAAGTAGTAAGCCTTGAAGCTAATACTAATGCGATTGCCATTATCGATTTCGATACATTTGAAATGCACTAATTGATGCATCGATAAGTTATCAAAGCTTGTGAACACTTTCGTTGCACTTGGTTGGAACAGTCATAGGATTTAAAGAGTAATCAATAGACTATATGAAGTAAACTACTGAAATTACTATATGCGAATGAATATGCTTTAGAATATAATAGGTTGATTGGTATGTTTCTCTTAGCAAAGTCCTTAATAAGCCTCTTATATAACAGTATAACAGATTTGATAAAACTTAATTTAATTTTATTTCGATTATTTCTTCATAGGCACAGGGTATACGTTTGGAGAATGAGGATAAATGTTGGCTGAAAAGTTTTGTCATTAGCATATGATTAGCCTAAGTGTATTTATATCTATTTATTAGTATCTGTTGACAAGTTCATATCTTATTCATACTTTGACTAGGCTCTATACAATATACATATATAGCAATATATTGTGGATACACTTAAATAATATGGCAGGCACTCCAGCTGAATTCCGCCTTGTTCTCTGGCTCTGCCTCTGTCTCTCTCTCTGAGTTTTAATGTTGTTTCAGCTAACAAGCACTATTTAAGAGTTATTTACAGTGTGGCTCGGCTTGCATATGCTCTACTTAGTTATCTATTTGAGGTCTCAGTGGACTGGTGTCATGGGCCTCTCAGGATAATTTGACTAATTCTCTGTTTACCCAGCCACTGAAATAGTTTTGACCATCAATATTATTTCTAGGCAGCACAGGAAACTTGCCACCCAGAGTGGGCGACAGAGTCAGCCCAGACTGAGAACCATAAAAGTTCGTACCTCTTACTGCCGTTGTGTTTGTGGTTGTTGTTGTTGTTGTTCTGGTTGTTGTTGTTGTTTGTCGTTTTGCTAACGACTTTTCAATGGCTTCAGCAAGGCAAGGCATAAGTTTTGTGTCCTGCCTGCTGTGCGTGTGTGTGTGTGTGTGTGTGTGTGCTTATAAGAAATGGTTGTGCTAAACAAACAGAGTTGTAGTTGTTGTTGTTGTTGTTGCTGTGCGTGTGCCGAGTCGAGGAGTCTCTTTAGAATATTGGTTTGACTTGGATTCTATGCGGCGCGCCAGCTGTGCGGCTATGTAAACACACACGCACACATATGTATGTGTCTGTATATGTGTGTGGGTGTGTTTGCTATAAAGCTTAAGAACTGCTTGCTGCACAGTTGTAAAAAGAAATTAGTTGCCGGCTGCCTCGAGCCTTCAAACTGTAGAGTCGGGTCAGAAGGATCAGTTTTGCGTAGGGGCAAATACACGCGCACCCACACGCATGTACAGGCGCGCACACACACGCATAGAGCAAAGGACCGTTACAGTTAATGTGAAGTGCTTGCCACTGACTCAACCACAGCGCCAGCCTCAGCCGGGAGATGGGCGCGAGAGTATATCATATACGCATCAAGCCAGCCGTAATGAGCAGCGCACGGCACCGATGCGGGGTCGATTGAGAGGCTCGATAGGGGAGCAGGAGGAGGGGTATTTATGCCAGAAGGTCGCTGCCTCCCCGTGCTGTTATCCGTTCGTACGCTAAAAATGAGTTAATAAAATGCGTATACGTAATCAAATTATATGTCAAGTGTGTTGACAACGAATAACATTCGACGTTAATGTCAGCTGCTGACGGCAGCGACTGCGACGGCGGCCTTTCGCATATATGCATGTATGCGTATGCGTATGCGTGTGTGCATGCAACATCATTATTATCATTATGAGTCAAGTCAGTTAACTGGCCTCCAAATGCGATTTTAATGACTCGAACAAAGAGCATTTAAGCAAATTTATTGCCTCGATATTCTCACCTCGTCTTGTTTTTCCTATTTAAAATATTTTTTTATTGGGGTATTTCTGTTTTTGGCAATGAAATATACTTATTTATCAAGCTGTAATTGGCTGTGCAGAAATAATATTTATGCAATAGAAGTCAGTATGCAAAAGCTAATTGATTTAAACGAAGCATTCCAATCAAGAGAAATATTTTTCAAATACATTTACTAGATAATAATAACAGCAGAGTGCCCCAGACCGTGCTGGCTCACAGTTATTGATTACCAACTAAATAATTCCAGGCTGGTTTACCTTGGCTCGAGTGCTGCTAATTGAAGCAAAAATCAGCCTCAGCTTAAATTGAATAGTTTGTTTTGCGTCTTAAAAATATTATTTTCTCAAATACTTCGTTTCCCTTTGATATGATATTCTTCTTCGTAGTCTGCTTCTTTCTCTGTACGGCTTGCAATTAATACGTCTGTGTGCACATTGCAAAAAGAGAGATTTTTCACTCACACTCAGGCATTGGAAATGCTTTCAGGGCTTTTTCATTGACGCGTCGATTAACTGCTCCGGATTGCCGAGCAACAGCAGGAGGAGCAGCAGGAGTAGCAGGAGCTGGCGGCGCAGGAGGAGCCGTAAAGCCGCAAATATAATAGTAAGAAAACCACAGTAACAGCGAGCTGACATTGCTCGACTCTCAGATACCCAGGGGAGGGGGCTGCACGCACTCAACTCGCACGCGTTTAATTGATAAAAGCGTAAACATCAAAGAGTCTTATACTACACGCCATATAAATAGAATTTCCCCATTGTATCTCCACAATGGAATAGTACAGGAGCCAGCGTAGCTTTAAGTTAAACAGCTCACCTCCGTCTATACCCAAGTCGAAGTTTCCACAGCTACGCAAAGCTTCTGTCAACATCTCAGTTTACTCTGGCCCTCTGCACAGCATCCTTTGAAAATGAGAAATGCAAAACTAAACTGCCAGCTGACAATTCCGATCAAATTCAATTCGAAATTGCGATTCTTTTCATAGACTTTCCAAAAAGGCATTCCTTTTGAATGAACAAATACAAGTGCGTGAGCATGTGTGCATGTGTGTGTGCATATATGCCATATGACAGCACTTGCCTTTAATAACTTCTGATACTTGACGATTTTCAAAGGAATTTCATGTGAAATTTCAAGCCAAATATAGAAGTATATAAATAATATTATATCACTACTTCTATAGTCGTACACTAACAGAGCATTCAGCAACATAACTAGCTGATAGCATTGACTTAACAGACTAACCTATGCGCTAACAGTGGCGTTAACAGACCGATTAACATTATGCTTATGAGACGATTGAATGAACTCATCCAAGGGAGTAAGCTTACAAGAGGCATATACATATATTATAGGCACATACTACATCAGAAACTAAGGAAAAATAAATATATTTTCTCTCATTTCGATCACATTTCAAATCGATATCATATAGACGACTACATTTATCGAATTTATATTAAACTTTATCTGCACATTCTATACTGGAACCCAGCGGCCCATCTCTCTATGTCATATGCGTTGCGGGATCAGCACGTTCTAGACAGACGAACAGATAGCTGAGCACAAGCTATAAATCGATACATATACATGTATATTTATTTTTATCTTTATATATATAGTCGTCCACATTTTTAAACAGTTTATAGACCCAAAATTTATTGCTAAGGCTCCTGTAATAAATACTCAGATACTGCGAAGCTAAAGAGACTTGAGGATTGGCAAAAACATAAATTTGTATGCCATTATGGCGCTCTCAAAAGATTTAAGATCCTATAAATTATTAATAATTAATTTAAGATAGTACAAAACGATTCAATGACTAATTTCCCATACTAAAATCGTAACGCAGTAGCGAAGCAGAATGTTTGCTTGTGGGTGTGTGTGCGCACTTGTGTGTGTGTGCAAATGTTGCAGGTTATGTATATATGAGTCTATTAAGGGGTCAGGCCATCCCAGTTTACCATGCCATGTGGAGGGATTGAAAGTACTGCAAGGTATTTCCCAGTCAGGCAGAGCCAGAGGCAGCTGCCAGTTTCAATTTATGGTTATTTGATGAGAAAGTTAATTAAAATGACTCTTTCATATTTATAAGTTGTTTGCTCACGTTTCAATATTTTCTTTAAATCATTTGTTTTGTTAGAGTTGTTCTTATTGTTTTTTGTGAGCTGTTGACCATACTTCGTTATAGCCTGTATTTACGCTCTAGTCCTGTTCGCTTAGTAGCTTCTCTCTTCTGCTGCTGCTTGATGTGGAGCATGAATATCGTTATTATTGCAATTATTGGCCATGATATGAGCTTTTCGCAAATGCGTGCTCAGTCGAGTCTATCCGGTCCCCGTTGGCTTGCCTCATTGCAGTGTTTATCTGTAGCACCTTTGGCAATTCACTTTGATGGCTGCCATCTTTAAAAAAAAAAAATACATAAGAGCATATGTAAACATACAGGTATATGAATGTGCGTATGTGTATGGCGACACATACATATAGAGACAGGCTGTGTATTATTTTATTACTTACAGATACCGAAAATTCATTTCCAAGAATTTCTGCACATTTGCTGGCTAATGCATTTGCCAGCCATCAACCAGGCGATATTGCTTTTTGCCTCTGCTTACACGCACGCACACACACACACACGCACACGCACACACAGATATACACATACTGACGAAGCGTCCGAGAATATTTATCAGAAGTAAATTGAATTGCTTTTCGAAAAAAAGAAAAATAAAATAAATAAATAAAAAAATAAAAATAAATGACTGACGAAAAATGTCACAAAAAAGATAATATTTTTATGTAATATGTTGGCAAGAAAAAAATACACGTTAAATAAATTAAATGTAAATTTCTTGCCATAAATTATTCACGAAATAATTGATGAGGCGAAATTGCAAAGGCTAACGAAACGAGACAAAAATTGGAAATTACACAAAATACAAAAATACAAAAAATAAACAGCAGTAAGAGCGCTGTAGTCAGGCCTGCTCGACTAGGAGGTCGTCTGAGCTCCTCTGCCAAGAGCTGATGCTCCAATCACTCCATGCTTCTTGTATGCATGGATAGCAAACAGCATAAGGACAGACAGCACCCACACACGAATAGACGCATAGGCAGGCGCTCAAGACGAGATAATAACGTTCATATGTGTGGATTTGTCAAGGCACGAGTCCTTAATATTTCAAGTAGGGGCTGGATTTGGGGCTGGTATCGGACATGATGACAAAAATCAAAATTATATTAAAAACACATGAATCTGCATGCAAAATTTGGAGACTCTAGCTACAAATGTGAAGGAGATGTAATTTTATATATGACATTTGGTAAGGTTTTTAATGAATCACGATCGAAATTATATATACTGATCTGCCACGCCTCCTGCTGCCTGTTACATACATTCTCTCACAGCCATTATACTCTGATTTGGCATTTTCGATACCAGTACAGGGTATAAAAACGAAAATTAATTTTTATGCTTTCAGATTAATGCAAATAAGTTTTATAGAATTACAACGATTTGCTTTATTTATTCTTTTTGCCTGACTGTAATCTTTCGTTATTTGCGATTGACAATTATGGCGGCAATTGGTGTGCAGCTGATTGATAAACACACATACATATACACATACACATATATGTACACTCGCAACACGAGCCGGCTGCTCCACATAAATACACAATTAAAACATAATCTAATTCATATTGTTCAGATGCATTCATTAAACTCGTGTACTGGCGTCTCTGCTGTATTGGTGCTTGACGCATGTGTGTATATGTGTATGTATGTACATACATACCTGCCCACACGCATGCATTATTGATATAAACAGTTTATTCGATTTACGTGGAATTACCCATGAGGTGTGCACCTAATTCGATTCGCTGGAATCGGCTCGCATGTGAACGTAAGTTATTTGAGACACTGGACGGGATGGTTGATAAGAGATTTCCATAATTTTTTTTATAGTATATGCATTATTATTATTTATTGTTTGTTGATTAACAAAAGCTTTTAAAATATATTAGTGGTAGAAACATAGTTTCCAAAAAATAGTTGACGGTTTAGTTCTTTAATCTCTCACTTGCTGAGAGCAAGGGCCTTTGGTTGTTTTCTTCTCTATTTCAGGCCTTGAGCTGAACTTTTCGTGTAATGATCTCTTAACTCCCAAAGTCAACGCAAACGAACGGTGTTCACATCCACTTACACAGGCCCATGAGATACATACCCATGAGATACATATACACAAAAGTTGTTTCAATGAACTCAAGCGAACTGTCTGGGTAAGCCCAGAGCGCAATAAGAGTTGCTTGCAGATTTTGAAGATCCGACTTAATCGATAGCTCTTTGACTTTCTTTTAGAATGCACTATGCTTAGTGGAGTGTGAGTAAACGGCACTTATTTGAAAACATTGGAAAACTGTCAAAAGTTATTAGAATATCGACAGTGATCCAAACTGAGCTGATCGTCGTGTCTTAATTTCCATTCTTATCTAAACACTTACCCTAGTGGCAAATTTGTGCGCTCATGGTGATCAGTGAAGCTTGAATATCCATGAAATATGTTGTACTTTCCTTTCTCTCTCCCTCTCTCATGTAACTCGTATTATTTAGGACTCAAACTTTTACCTATTCACATGAATTTCTACCGTGTATAATTACAGATTATAGGTACGTTTCTATACTAAACTCAATCGAGTAGACATTGAAGATGCTCATTGTTCTCCCAATTTTTTTTTAATTGCTCCGTTTTATAGCAATCATTTCCTAAAGAAACCTTTGCATTAATCATCATCAGCCTCAATCAGTCAATCAGTAATCATTCATCTATATGGAATATGCGAAAAACCCTTCAATAAAACACATTTGGTTACATTTCAGATGTTTGACTAAATTGTTTATGATTTATTTATTTTATGTATATATATATAGTACATATATATATATATATGTATATATATATATATATATATATATATATATATATATATATATATATATATATATATATATATATATATATATATATATATATATAATGCGAACTGTGTTTTTTTTTTGTCTTGGTTGTTCATTTTGGTTTTTCTTTTACATTCCATATGAGTTTTTTCTTTATTGTTGTAATACACAAAAAAAAAAACATGTTTATATATATGTATATATATATATTTATATGTATTTATGCACACATGCATGTATGTATATATATGAGAGTTCGCGTAGCGCGTATCGTACATCAAAAACTGTTATACACACATAGTATTTCTGTATATATTTAGATGCTTGCATATTACATAAACTGTTATACATAGATGTAAATGCCTTTAACGGTCTGTTAATGAGCATTTACATATATTGGTTGACTAAAATTTAGTATATTTAGACTAGAATTAGTTGATCCTAAATGCTAAAGTTCGACTTACGCAGCTAGAAATCGATCAAAAAAAAAAAAAAAAGAATTCGTATCTAATTATTTAGTTTGATTTCTTCTTGTTTTCCTTTTTTATATGTATTCATTACTATTTAGTGGTATTTCTTACTTATTTATTTACGCTTCAATTTTCTTTTTCTCGTTTTGGATACTTTTTCTGTTTTTATTTATTTATTTTTTTTTTTTTGTAATTCCCTCTTTTGTTTTGATATAGTATTAAAGAGTTTACTTTGAAGTAGGGCTTAATCGTAATTACATGAACTTATGTTAAATATTTGGATTTTGCTTTCAGTTTGCATTGTTTGCTATTTGGCTCGTAAGTGAGTATGACAGTATGACAGTATGACACAATTGCAATGTATAACAAACAGAATGCAACAATGCGCTTTTTAGTAGATTTCTCTATTATGATTATTATTTAGTTTTATTTTTTTCCACTTCATTTGTTTCTCTGTTTGTGCCACAACCCATAAATTTAAAGCGACGTTTTTCTTTTTTTTTTTTTTTCGTTTTTTTTATTGTAATTTTTTTTTTATTTGTATATATATTTTTTTTTTTTAGTTTTCATCCCATTTCAGCTGCTATTCGATTATTTTAATTTAAAGCCACAAATTGAATGTGGAAAAAAATTAACATACACACACACTCTCTCTCTTTCTCCCCCTCTCTCTCTCTCTCATACACGCACACAATTAGAGCCTGCTTGGGTGTTAAAATTTAATTTATTTTCAATTAAAAGCAAAAATCAAGTGAGACACTCAGTTGACAGCCTCGAGTTACAAATTGCGCGTTACCGACGAAATGGAAGCAAAACGAGTTGGCAGCCCCCAATCAAATGCCAAATAAAAAATTGGCGTTCGCCCGCTCAATTACCGGCAATCAAAATACATTTAAAAAGCATTTAAGCCTAATTGCCGTGGCACACGAGCAACATGGCCAACAACAAAGCCAACAAATCGCTAAATTTAATTTAATAAAAAAAATAATAAAAAAATAGCAACTGGCAAGTGACGTGGCAGTCGGGCGGTACCGACTGCAGCATGCCCATCACGGTATATTGAGTATATGAATTCGAATGCCATCAAATGGATGGCATTTATACGGACATATAGGAAGGACAGCCGGGTGTACATACCAAAAACCAATATACCCACATTCACTTTCAAGAGAGAGTATTAAGCGCATAAAATAATAAAAATAAGCAATATATACAAATGGCCAAAATGTCAATAAAAAATAAAATATTCAAAGTGATCCGAATTTTATGCAGCCTCGATAATTGATGGCACTCGCTCCGCTCGGCGAGTTTCGTTTTTAATGGGTTTCGGTTCGTAATTAGCAAGCATTTGGGCAATTGGTTGGCTTAATTAGGACACATGTTAATGCAAATTATAACAGTCGGCTATGGCCGATGGCGTAATACTCCCAGCACAGCCATCTCTACCCTGTATAAAGCGTATTTATTGGTTCTATTTGTGATCAGAGCTCGTTTGGTCGAAATATGGAGCCATTTTGGGCAGTTTAGAAATGATGTTGATATTAAAGTGGCAAATGAAATATAGAAATTGTTGATATTTATATTCACTTATTTTATTGGGAAATTCCCAAAGTGGAAATGGTCAAAGCACAGCTGCTAAACTGTTATACAAAATGTGTGGCAGCCAACACCTGGATGTGCAACGAGGGCTGCTGCACAGCTCAATACAAACCAAATTCAAATGCTGCACATCAATTAAACAATAAACAAAAGCAAAAGAACATAAACAAAGCAAATAAAACAAACAAACAAACAAATGAACGAACGAACAAATCGCTTAAATAAACTTTGCCATTTTCGGAGTGCGCACAATTTGTCATTTCGCATTTTGCAATTTGCCATTTGCCATTTGCAATTTGCATGCTGTTTGCCACCCGATGAGGCGGACTGCTCTTAACCCTTGCCCTTTCGCCCCTCTCCCTCCCCCTCCCCCACACCTCTATCTCTGTCTCGTTTGGCATTTGCATTTCGGGATTGTGGAGTTATTTATTATTCATTGTTTTAGTCGCATGTTGCACACATTTATTAATTTCTCTTTCACTCGTTCAATTATTTCTTTTCTCTCTCTCTCTCTCTCTCTCTCTCTCTCTCTCTCTCTCTCTCTCTCTCTCTCTCTCTCTCTCTCTCTCTCTCTCATTTTGTATTTCGAATTTAAATATGCTATTTTTTTGGTTTTTTGTTTTGTTTTGCTTTTACACACGGATTTTAATAAATGTATGTGTTTTTATAATTATTTGTTTTGGTTATTCTGTATATATATTTACAACAGGCGTTAAATGTTTGCTTTATTTGTTTGCCTTACACCCTGTTACCATTTAAAATGGACTACAGCGGGTATAATATAGTCATCTGATGGAAGTCTTCCGCGAATCGTCTATATGTATGTACACATATATGTATATACATATATATTTATATATAGGTGTTTATATAAGTATTTGCCTGCCTGATCCGTGTGGCTACAGGGTATCCGCTAGTCGTAGACTCTTGCTGTGTGCTCACACGCATTTGTTGCCGAAATATTTACTTGTTGTTGTAGTTGAGCTGTGCACCTAATTAGCCTACACTTTTCCTCTCCCTCTCCCACTCCCTCCCCCCCCCTCTCTCTCTCTCTCACTCTCACTCTTACAGTGCAAGCCAGTTAGAGATGATGGTGGGCGTGGCTTAGACGCGAATCACCTCACCCGGGGCCGGTTTCGGGCAGAGGGCATCGTCGATGCTGTCGCGCAGTCGCAGCGCTGCATTCAGCTCGTCGTCGACGCTGTCGCTGGCATTGGGGCGTGGCTGCAGATCCGTTCCAGCCGTCTGTCAGGTGGTTGGTCACATGAACATGTCCGCCGTGGTGGCGCCGCTCGACTTGCGCGGCGTGGTGGGCACGCCGTGCGGACAATGTGTGCCACCCCCCGCCCCAGCCCCAGCTCCAGCTCCAGCACCAGCTCCAGGCCCAGCAGCCGACTTTGACTCATCCTCGAACGTCACCATCTTCTCGCTGCGCGGCTTGAGGGTCACAATTTGCAGTTGGGCTGGCGGCGGGGCGGAGGGTGTGCTGGCGGCACAGAGCAGCGTCTGGGGCGGCCCCAGCTGGAGGCCGTGCGGCATGCCCATGCCCATGCCCATGCCACCCATATTGACGCCCATGTTGACGCCGACGCCCATGCCCATGGGCATGCCCATGCCGCTCATGTTGGGCGAGAAGCGGCGCGGCGGCGGCAGCGCCAGGTCGCCAACGCCGGACAAATTAAATTCGCTTATGCTGCGCGGCACAAAGTACTCCATGTGGTGCTCCGGTATGCCGGTGGAGCGGCGTATCGGTGTGTTCCGCTGGAACGCCGAAGAGGAGGAGGCGCCGCCGACGCCGACGCCGCCGCCATGCAGGTGGCTGCGACGCGGCAGCGAGCTGTACTGGGTCAACGTGTGCGCCGGGCCAAAGAACATGGTCTGATGCTGGCCTAGACTGTTGGCCTGAGACTGAGCGCCCGTGCCGAGGGCGGCGCTGCCGCTGGCACCCAGCATCTCGGCGCTGGGTCGTTGTCAGGAGGGCTTCGGCGTCACTGCCACCGTAACGAGAGCCAGCTCCTCCACCTTGGGCGTGACATGATCCTGCACGCTGAACCGACGCAGCCACATTACAATCTCCGTCTGTATCAGGCTGAAGCACATGGCCACCACAGCCATGCCGACCAATATGTAAGCGGAGGCCGTATACAATGTCAAGGTGCCGCTGGGGGCCAGCTCGCCGAAGCCGATGGTGCCCAGCGAGGTGAAGCAGAAGTAGAGCGACTCCAGCACGCTCCAGCTCTGCAGCTTGTGGAACAATATCGCTCCGCTGGTCACATAGCAGACGAGCACGCACACACAGATCGAGATCGGCACACTTGGCGAGCCATCCAGAGCGGTTTTAGCTCCCTGCTGCTGCTGCTGCTGTTGCTGTTGCTGCTGTTGTTGCTGCTGCTGCTGTTGCTGCTGCTGCTGCTGTTGGTAGACGGAGGGCGGCACGCCGTATTGGTGCATCTTGCTTGTCCCCGGGTGGCCGTATTGCTGGCCCTTGGCCTTGTCTGGCTTGCGGCTGCCGCTGGGTCCAGGCGTGGGGCCACTGGCGACGCTGCCCTTGGCGCGCTGCCGGCGAAACAGGCAGCGCATGCCCGTGGAGAGGGCCTCGCCCATGGCGGACAGATAGAGCAAGACGATGGGTATGCCGAAAAGGGCGTAGACGAGAGCAGCCACGCGGCCCCACTGAGTGCGGGGCGAAATGCCGCCATAGCCTGGAATGAAAAGAGAGTATGGGTAAGTATGACAGTATAACAAACTTGAAGTAGAGTCGTACAAAAAACTGCTGTAAGTGTGCCCATTATCAACTGTTGGAGAGTATAACAATCAAGCAATAGAACAGTATAAAAGTGTTATAGTACAACAGTATAAAAGTATGCCAATAAAATATTATATCAGTATAACAGTATGCCAGTATAACAGTATAATAGTATACCAGTACAACAGTTTCAATATCAATATCAGTGTAAACGTATTAAAGTAGAGCAGTATAACAGTATACCAATAACATAGAATATCAGTATAACAGTATCAGTATAACAGTATTATAGTACAACAGTATACCAATCAAATATAATAGTATGCCCATATAGCATTATAATAGTATACCAGTACAACAGTACAGCACTCTAACAGTGTAAACGTATAACACTAATATACTCAGATATACTTAACTACATATTTGTACTAAAGTATTTCTATGATGAGTTTATATAAAATAAAATCTGATCAAAGTCACAAGTTTTTTTTTGCTTAGTATAACAGATTTTCGAATGGTACTATACAAGCGCATGCCTAAGGGTTTCCATATTCGCTTAACAAAGCAACTAACATAAATAAACGAATTCTAGATGTTGATTGACTTGAGTATAACAGTTTTCAGCACATTTCTGCTTCATGTTGCATATGAAAATTTGAAAGGGGCTTCGCGCTAAGTATAACTGTTTATATAACATCCACAAAAGCACTTATAGACAACAGGAATAGATATGTACAGAAACTAGCTGGGGCCCAGTATAACAAAGTACTTTTGCTTCCCGGATCTGCATATGGATTGCTTAGAAATAGGTCAGCACCCGAGTAAGAATTCCAATTAGACGTGCCCCATGGCTCAAGTGCTATGCCAGATATTTATTTTTTTTTTATATGCATACATATACATATGCTTTGCCATATTTATATTACAAATGAAATATTTTTTACTATCACTTAACAATTTTTACAACTCTCTGATGGCTTAGTGTTGTTTTTACTCTGTTTTTTACATTTTTTTCTTTTTCTATTTTTATTTTTATTATTTTCTTTTTTTAGGTTTATAGCACATTCTTGTATCTGCACATTACATTGCATTACATTACCATTGGAGTACCAGAGGGTCAGACTGAGTAATTTGCCTGCTGCTGTTGGTGCTGCTGCTGCTGCTGCTTTAGCTACTGTTATACCAACTACAACATTTTTAATTTTTCCTGTGTTGGCCACAAAAAAGAAAAAAAAAGCGAAAAAAAAGAAGCAGCAACTTTTACGGCCAGACGTTTTGCTTTGACTCTGTCTTTGATGTTGTCGCCCATGCTGGCTGGCTGACTGTGGCTGTTCCAGCAGGAAGAGGGCAACCCTGCCCGTAGCCGTAGCCGTTATAGCCGCTGGGCACGACCTAACCCAACACGATGCTGGCAACCCTACCCGAAAAGATGCTCCGCCAACGGCAGCGACGTCCACGTCGACGTCGACGTCGACGGCGTCGTCTCTCGCTTCGCCTGCCTCAGCAATGAACTTTTAATGTGGAAACTTTTATAATTGAGTAAAATGTGCGTCTACATATAAATGGCTTTATATATGCCAGTATGTGTGTGAGTATGTGTGTGTACATGTGTGTGTGAGGCGACTATGTAGCCATGTATTAAATTTTATTACTTAAAAATAAAAAGCTAGCACAGCGACAGCTATAATATCTGAGAAAAACAAGCGCCTGTCCCTAAGGGTCGACGCTTCGCCTATAAAATGCCACGCAAATAGTCCGTGCAGCATTTCAGAGCATTCCATTTGGAAACCATCTGACAATTCTGATGTCAAAGAATGCCAGAAATCAGCATCAAAATTCATGAGACCAGGCAATAAAAATGCAATGCTTAGCACTCAGCGCTGCACAGCTTGCATCGAGCTGCAATCTAACCGAACTGTAAATTTTATGAACCTGTAAAAGTCGAAGTCACGTTTAATACAATTTAATAAAAACATATTTTGTATACAAATTTAATAGCTGAAGTATAACCCAGTATAACTTAGAAACTGTCAATATCATGAAAATAGTTAAAAGAAAAAAAAAAACGAAAAAATATAAATTAATCAAAGTAAGTAAAAAAATAAACAAATTTCCTTAATAACTTTAACATTGTATATATATTAAAAAAAAAAAATTACTTACATCCAACAAGATTATAGGAAAAATCATTTAAGCAAATTTATTATATATTTATTTATTTTTCTTAAACCTTAAAAAATTGATATTCCAATAAAGAGTGAGCAATCTATTAGCAATCTTCCATTAATCTCATGCAGTGCACAGTTCTAATTGTAACTCCCACAGATTGCCGTTTAATAGACTACCAGCTTGCATTTACAGGGTATTAAAAATTAAAATGCCGACACACACACACACACACACACACGAATGCTTTCGGATGTAGCATTAATGTAATAATACTTTAAAACCCGAAGCACGTTTAAGTGCACATCTACCCCAGCAGCAGCAAGAGAAAGGCAGACATAGAGAGAGAGAGAGAGAGAGAGAGAGAGAGAGAGAGAGAGAGAGAGAGAGAGAGAGAGGGAGAGAGCGTATGAAAGGAGATAGCTAAAGCTGGACCTGCAGGGATAAGGTGGACTCTGTCCACTAGCCATGAAAAAGTTGCTAAAAATTATCATCATCCATGTAGTAACTCGTCCTTGTCCTCGTCCCTCCTAACCGCCCCTCCGCCCCTCGTTCACCAGCACCTCTGCTGACTTCTCGACTGTGCGGGGGGGCCAGTACGAAACACGCCTTGGAGACCTAGCCCCGCCGCCTGGCCTCCTCATTTGTATTTCATGAATTTGCACCCACAGCGAGGCACATGGCAAAAATTGTTAGTGAAAATTATAACATTTACAATATGGTCTGCATAAAATTGTATGTGGTTATAACTAACTAACTAACGGCGAGCACATGTCGGCCTCAGGATAAGGAACCATCCCACCAACACACACCCCCATCCACTGCAGTCAACACATGCAATTGGGGAGCAAAAGGCAGGCAAAGTCATAAAGATTTCTGTTTAGGCAACGGCGACCCGCAGGCCATGCAAAAACTGCCAATTATGTTTAGCAATTTTCAAGTTTTTGCTAGTAAAACTATTTGAAAAATGGTATTTTATTATACCTCATCCAGTTGTTGATGTTGTTGGTGTTGGTGTTGTTGCTGTTGCTGTTGTTGTTGGTATGGCTTAGGCTGGGTTGGGTTGGGTTTGGTTTGGGTTGGGTGGAGACAGGGCCAGTTGCTCTTCAAAGGCCGCTCAGTCATCCACATGACATGCAGATGGAAGCAGAATATTTAAAGAGCCAAATATGACATGACACAACGTTTACATTTTTCACTGCCGACTCAGGCGTTCGTGTCAAGGCATAAAAATTCATTTCGAAAATTTTTTTATATAATTTAAAATGGAAATGGTTTACGCATAAATCCATTTGTTTTTATATTCCCAACTAAGTTGTCCATGAATCTGTTTGTAATGTATAAGCTGAGGGGTGTATATATGGAGAGGGAGGGTCTCATTCACTATGACTTAACGGGACTATAAAGAGCAACACTAGATTTAATCTTGTTTGTCCTCTTGTACCCTGACTACGTTGGAAGTGGGAAATCTGAGTAAAATAATGATTTTGCATGTAACATGCAGAAGGAGCAAGCATTTTAGATTCAGTAGAGCATATATATTATTGGTCTAGGCGACGATGAAGTCTATCTATCGGTATTTCCGTTCGTACTTTATAATATGACAGTCAGTGACTTGAACAATTTAACTGTTTTCTAGCCTATAATAGTTAATGTAACAAGTAACGAATAAATTCAAGAAAGTATAACATTTTTGTGACATATTATAATTAATATAACAGTTTTGGTCGACAGTATAACAAGTTTTTATGTACATCAGTCAATATTTCTAGTAATTAAGACAGTATAACAGTATTGGAAGGGGAATATAACTCTTTCATTATATATTTGTAACTTGCTTTGGCTAATATGCACACCAGTATAACAGTTTTTTGTATATAGAATAATGGCTATGCAACTGTTTGTTAAGCATACCAATTCAACGAAGAGGTCCGCATCGTGCAGATAGATCTTTTTCAATAGTCCTCACAGATCCGAGATAAAGCACCAAAATTGAATTTTACCGATTTTCTTGCAGTTCATAAACAACGATGCGGATAAATCGAATCGCTCCTAACTCGGGGCACCCTGTGGACGCATTCGAATGAGCGACTTTTCGGTTTGTTGTGGAAATTCGACTCCCCTTTTTTTTGGTGGCGGAAGGGAGGGTCGTGGCTTCTGGCTTTGAGTTTCCGGCTCATGGCGAAAGTGACTCGGTTCCGCTTTTGCCCAGAGGCTGGTCCAATTGTCGAGGAAGCGGAAATGCAGGGGCAACGAAGGGAGGGCAGGGCCGGCGCATATTGTGCATGCAGCTACGCAACTCGCTTCATTTGATTAGTGGCCATTGATTACGATAGCCAACAACAACAGCAGCAGCAGCAGCAGTAACAGCAGCGAGAACAACAACAACAACAGCAAATGCAAAGCAAACAACGAGCAATATCCGGCCTCACAGGCAAGACCTCCAGCTTCAAAGACGCAGCTAGCCTCAGCTAGAGACCGACAGAGACTAAGCGGGCGTTAGTGGGATGTATCGGGGTGGGCGAGGCCAGAACTCCGACCAACAAATAATAAAATATTTTACAACGGCAATTTTCAGGCATAAAGTAATTACAAAATATACACAGAAGCGGAGGAAGCGAAAGGGAGAGCGAGTGAGAGAAGGAGCCCTGGAGGGGAAGAGAGAGGGAGGGAGTGAGAGACTGTAGGTGCGGGTGAATTGAAACTGTGGCACTGCGGGGCCTTGCTGGTGGGGCTGTCTGGCGCCCGGGCTGCTGGCCACTGGGAAACGTCTCTAATAGCTAAGAAATTAATTTTCAGAAAAAGCCATTAAGAGCGAGTCACAAAAATGGCTCAAATATAAAACCAAACAATTCGCATAAATGCTATAAATGCTTCTCGCTAGGCGTGTGGGTGTGGCCGCCCATGCCCATGCCATGAGGCTCAAATTGTAGCCTGTTGTTGCTATCTCGCTCCAGCACGGTCAGCTGCAGCACTTGCTGGACTTATAGCATTTTCATTAATGTGCGAGTGTAATCGTGTATGTGTCTGTGTGTGTGTGTGTGCTTGAGCAATGAAATTGCGACATAATCATGCGTTGCGTCCTTATAGTCGAGCGTTCAATAAATAATGCGAGTCAAACAGAGCAATGAGGGAGACAGAGAGAGAGAGAGTGAGAGAGTGAGAGGCAGACAGCGGCTGATTGTGGACCTGGAATTTATGTAAATGTCATTAAAATTACATATAATCATCATAATGATATGCAGCCACAAAAGGCGACAGTAAAACATGTCATTAAACGCCTTTTAAAGGCAGCGAAAACAACAGAATCAACAAAGGCAACAACAACAGCAAACACTTTTATGACTTGCCAAATGCCAAACGCTTGAGGAATTAATTAAAAATTAAATGGCCTATTAAAATTGTTATCGAGACGCGGAGACGCCAACGCCGACGTCGACGTCGACGTCAATGCTAGCAGAGGCCATTTAAATGGTAAACAAATGCGCTGCAAATGAAAATAAAAGCCAAAACACACACACACGCACACACACACACACATACGCAGGCACAAGCAATCATACAAATTCACACACATACACACGCAACGGCCATTGCAGCAATCAATCAGCGCCCATTGCTCGGCAAGAGGCGTGGCTGCGCTCGTAAAACGTTGAATGCGCCTTGTCACATTGTGAAGTGACGTCAGCGACGCATAAACATGTCGAAACATGCATAAAAGGCCAGCGAGAAGAGGAAGAGCACAAGCATTTAATGTCCAAACGCACACACACACACGCACTCAAGTGGCTTTCGATAGATAAATACATACATAAATAACGATAGAGCGCCAGCAGGAGAAGGCGAGCCAACGTGTCATTAAAATCACCGTTAAACAGTTTGTCTAGTGGGCAGAACTAATTTCGACATGGCTTGCCTAGTATAACAGTTGCGGACAGCATGAAAATTGAAATTGATGCAAAAATCTTTTGTGTGACATGTGTATGTATGTATGTATGTACACACGTGTATAACAGTGTGCTTAATAGATTGGTCTAATAAGTCAATTGACATTGGCCACGTGTCTATTAGCTTGGACTTGAATGACAGCAAGTCGATGGAATGATTGATGAAATGCATATGCAACAGTTATATTATTACATTACAGCTAGTATAACAGTTTAAATAAAAATACCTACGCCAAGATAAGGTTTGACTTAACAGATTGTATACAAGTTTGTATGACAGTACATAAAACAATTTGTATAACAGTTTGTATAGCAGTATTGTTTGTATAACAGTATGTATCACAATGTCTGTAACCGTTTGTATAACAGTATGTATCAAGATGTGTATGCACGTTTGTATAACAGTTTGTATAACTGTTTGTATAACAGTATGTATAACTGTTTATATAACAATTTCCTCTACAAAAATCAAAGTATGACAATATTACAATATAAACAGTATCACTTATTACCGTATGTCACTTAATTTAACAATTATGTTTTGTATAACACTGACGAATAGTGCTGAACACTAATTTAACCATTACATAACAGCATATGTGTACACAACAATTGAGCAAGTGCATTTTCCTGGATATGAAATGAGTTAATGTGTTTGTATAACACTTTTCTAGCCAGCAAATTGTTCGCATTTCTTAATGCCGAAATACAGACATACACATACATAGAGAGACACGCATAGTTTTCAGCTGCGCTGTGCAGTTTTCTGAACAATTTGTCAGCAAGCAGAAGGTTAAGAGGCCTTGGGGCGGGACGACTTAAGGCGTGGCAAGGGGAGTGGGTTGGCAGCCATGTGACAGAGTGGCCACTCGAAAGGCGCTGGCAAAGGCACAGTGCTTCAAAATGCTAACGGCAAGCGAACTGCTGCTGCTGTTGCTGCTGCTGTTGTTGTTGTTGTTGCTGTCGCTGCTGCAGCGGCAACTGTTGTTGTTGCTGGACCAAATGTTGCTGAACGATGCAGCAACTATTGTTGTTGTTCGCCGTCGTGCAGCAGCAGCAACAACTGTTTTTTTTTTTCTGCAACAGCAACTGTTGTTACTGCAGCAGCGGCAAATGTTGCTAAGACAGACGAGTTGTTGCCGTCGCTTGTTGTTGTTGCTGTTGTAACAATAATTAATGTTATTGTAGTCACAACTCTTGTAGTTACTGCAGCAGTGGCAAATGTTGCTGAAGCGCAATGTTGCAGCTCCAGCAGCAACTGTTGTTGCTTTTCCTGCTGCTCTTGCAGTCGCACTTTTTATGTATTGCTCGGCATTCGTAAGCATTGATATTATTGAAAGCGGCTGCTTCTGACTGGCAAAAATTTGTAGCGTATACGTAACGAGTTGTGCCCCCCACTCCTGCTGCCCTCTGCTGCCTCCTGCTGCCTCCTGCTGCCCTTAGCAGCTGCAAAGATGGATGGGCTGCAGTAAGCTGAAGCAGCTGCAGCTGTTTGCTATTGATGCTGCGTCGCAGATGAAAAACTGCAAAGTCCGGCCAGAGCCGGAGTCGGAGTCGGACCCGGAGCCAGAGTCAGAGTCGTAACCAAAGACAAAAGACTAACGGGACAACGGGGCGTTGATTGTGGGTTGCTTTAAGTCCTTGTAAGTGTGACACATATTGAGCCTGCTGCTCCTAGTATTTGTTGCTGTTGCTGCTGTTGTCGTTGTCGTTGCCCAACAGCAAAGGCATTAAAAAATGCATGCAATGGGGCGAGCAGCAGCGCATAAAGTGTTGAGTGGTTCGTTACGCGCTTGTCTAACTGTATGTGAGTGTACGAGTGTGCGTGTGTGTGTCTCTGTCTGAGTATGTGCCAAAGAATGTGGCATGGGCGTTGTCCTTGTTGCTGGTTCTACGAAATTGTTCGCATCAGCAAAATGTTGACTTATCTGTGATTGTTGTTGCCGTTGCTAGAGCTCGCTCTTGGCATTATTTGTTTTATATTTGACACCACACACACACACACATATACACACAAAGGCCGCCCACGCAACGTTCGGGCCATAAAAATGAGTGAGAATGTCAAATGTCGAATGGCGAGCAGCGAATTGCAATAAAAATAAAATAAACTGCCGCGTTTTTGCACACATAACAAGCAGCAACAATGCGACAGCAACAACACCAGCAACAACAACAACAACTACAATAAGCGGACAAACAATGGGAACAACAACAGGCCGCAACAGCCAATTGGGTCGATGCTATGCCCCAGTGGGTGCCACTCGGACCCAAGTGTCCGGCCATAGATTTTGGCGGCACGTGTCGCAAATTATAGTTGCCAGTCAACCAATAACAACAGCAGCAGCAGCAGCAACAACAACAGCAACAACGACAACAACAACAGACGGCAACGCATACAAATTGTGTAATAATAATATTACATATTACATACAACAAAATGTGACGCCTGTCATAGGTCAGGTCTGGGGCAGGCGACACTGACGAGAATGCGAATGCGAATGCGAACGGGAATCAGAATGCGAATGCGAATGCGAATGTGAATGGGAATGGGAATCAGGAGAAGCGGGAGAAGGAAGTGGAGTATGGCAATGAGGAGACGTACGTACGTATGTGTGAGTGCGGCGGTGGCGAATGAATTGCGAATGTGTTGGCAGCTGCAGCTGGCGTCCATTTGCGGTAATCGTTTCAAATAATGGACAACAACGAAATGTTTAATAAAGTTGTCAATATCAAATGGCAGAGGGGCGGGGCCAGCAATGCAAATAAGTAGACAACATAAACAATATTTAAAGTTGATTATGCGGTTGAACGAAGGCAGATAGCGAGAGTGAGAGGGACTGAGGGAGAGAGAGAGATAGGAAGATGCAAAAAGTCAGATTAAAGAGATACATTAAGGTAATAAGGAAACGGATAAGAGTTAAGCTTACTATAAAAAAACCATTAAGAGCAAACGAGCAATAAGACGAGAGAAAGTATGAATAGAGAGATGCAATGTAAAGGGGGAAGGGAGAGGAACAAGTGAGACAGCGAGAAATACAGATGAACTATTAAGCCGTGGAGTCAGTGGTAAGTAATTGAAATCTAGTGAAAATGAGAATAAAAGTAAACGAAGTGAAGACAACACACAGCATGTAATAAGGTAGAGCGGAAAGGATAAATACAGAGAGAGAGAGAGACAGAGGTAAAGTGCGTTATGAAGGGAATGATTTTGGGAGAAAAGAACGAGATAAGCCTGAACTATCTAGTGAACCCACACTCTTTATATTAATACGTACCATCTGATATTAAGAAATATATATATATATATATATATATATATATATATATATATATATATATATATATATATATATATATATATATATATATATATATATATAAAGACTTTTATTTAAATTTCTAGAGAATTAAACACCCTATTATCTTAAATATATAAATATATACATGTAAAAAAAATTAAAATAAATAAATAACAAAATAAATAATAAAATAAATGTATCTTACATGATACACATAAATGATCTATTAATAATCCCTAAGGCGTGCCATGTACAAATATGAACTTTACCTGAAAGTTTTAGACTGAAAGCCAGAAGAAAAAACGTTACTCTAGACTGGTTCTGAGCTCTGTAGGTCTACCTCTACTAGGAGAGAGAAGATGCGTATAATTAAATGAAGGAAATGAGGAACAAGTCAGAAAAAAGAAACCAAGAAGATAGATGAACAGTAAGAAATTATGAAATTAAACTGTCAGAAAAAAATCATTTACCAAGGAAATCAATGCTCAATAAGAACTTTAAAAGAAAAAAAAAAAGAAACTGGATTTACGGTAAACTTTATAGAAGGAAAAAAAAAGGAATAAAGCCAAGCAGACCTGCAACAAGCGAGCGGAAATGAAGCAAAGTGAATGCAGCACGAAAGCAATGAGAAATAAATAGGGAAATAAAGAGAAAAATGCATACCTTAAATTGATGGAAATTGTTAGAGACAAAGGCTGAGCTGAAGCGAGTTAAGAATGCGAGGAACACCTCAAAAATCAAACGGAAGTTCCAGATAAAGCGCCTTAACAACAACAACAGAAAAGCGAATGAGAAACGAAAGAAAAATAATAATAATATTTATGCTTAATTCGAAAAAAGACTTTTGGCAGTTGCCAAATTACTTGATCCGATGCAGAAATATAAAATAAAATATTTCGATGAAGTCCCAGCGCTGCTGGCCAACACTGAGTGGGCTTGGCCAAGAGGATTTCACTTGAAGCGCTGAAGCGTGTCTAAGCTACGTCCGAAGTGCTGGTGCGTATCTCTGCTTAAGCTAATTGTAGCACAAACGCACGAAATTGCAATAGAGCAACAACAACAAACAGCAGCAGCAGCAGCAGCAGGAGCAGGAGCATCAAAGACTACGTCAGCTGTCGTCTGAGGCGTGAAGCATACCTCAAAATCTGACCAAGAGCAGGTAAATGCACATGTGTGCGTGCGTGTGCGTGTGTGTGTGTGCTTGGTAGTTATTGTGCATTCAGGCTTGACTCTAATGCGCTTTAAGAAATGTGCGAATGAATGTTAAGCGCCAGCCAGAAAAGTTATTTATCTAGAGTTTGGAAGAGCTCAAGTGATTTTGTGAAGGAGCAAAGTTTTATTTTCCTTCTATTTGAATGTTGAGCTGCTTAAGTTCAGTTGCGAGCAAAGTGCTTTTCCTTCTTGTCTCCGACCTAATCATATATTCAGCATTATGGCCACGAAATCCCAGTTTTAATCAACGTCTCAATCGAATTGTGGCCAGCAATCATAAGTGTGACTCAATGGTGAGCACATCAACAGCAATCATCGAACACTTTTCCAAGCATTTTCGAAAGCAACCCAAATTGAATACCAATTAGTCGGAGAGACAAGAAATCGGACGATGCAAGCAAGAAGAGTTTTGTGCAGGAGCTGGGAGCTGGGAGCTGGGAGAGGCAAACCTTGTCGACGCCGGCTGAATGAATAATAAAAGAATCAATTAAGAGATTTGCATGTCGCAGGGCGACTAATTGAGCCCAGACGCTGGGCCCTGGGAGCGCAGTGCGAAGCGACGCAAATTAATTCTAATCAATTTATAATAAGCAGTCAAACAGGTGAAGGGTAAACAAATTTGTGGAACCGACTGTGGGCGTCGCTGGTGTTCGCTGTGCAATGGCAATAAGTGAATTGCCGCTGTCACAGTCATAATTACGTTATGTGAACAGGACTGTGCGACAGACAGGGAGAGGGAGGAGAGAGAGAAGTCCGACTCAGTTGTGTTTACACACACACACACACACATACACATTCTCATTAAAGCCGCAGCACATGGCTGTCAGCAATCGTGAGAGACATAAATCAAAACGGCGACACATTGTATGTGCGTGTGCGTGTGTGTGCGTGTGCGTGTGTAGCACAATCAATAGAGTGTGTGTGCGTACTCAATAGAAGCGCATTTGCTGGCTGCCTAGATGTTTATATTTATGTTCATATGTGTTAATTTTATTACTTTACAAACACTGAGGGCGTTCGCAAAACACACACACAAACACTCGCACACACACACACAAACTCACTCACACACTCTGACGCAAAATGCATGCGTTTACATGGCGTATGCGCGATATTAATTTGCCATAATCTCGACTCGTTTATTAGCGCAAATAAATTGAAATTGTTATTGGCGGCATTGTTGCCGCACGCGCGCCCATGAATTATTATATTCATTTCATGCCGCATTCGGCCCGAATCCTGCCTGCATCGCCTTTGCGCTGTCATTAGTTAAAGCCGCCAGCAAAATTATTGAAACACCAAATGGCATTTTTATGCGACCGAAACAAAACGAAAACGAAGCAAATGTATGTGCAATTTATCGAAAAGTATCGAATGCACAGACTCGCGATTACCAAATGCAGAGCACTGTGTCGGGTATATCAGCTACAAGCAATGCCGTAAGGGAGGGACAACCATCGATTATTTTCCATTCCATTGTCGATTTCATTGCATCACGAAATGAGTTGCGATTAATTAAAACCGTAATCGATTATTCTAAATAATAATCGGAATTTAGAGTATTTTCTAGGCGCACTTCTGTACCTGCTGAGAGGCATCGAATAATGGAAATCGAATAATGGAAATTAATTATCACGCAGCTTATATTTTATTAGCATTATGAGTGAATAATCGATTATTATTGTTTGCCTTCAACCAGTGTGAGAAACACTTTATGATCTACTGGAACGATTGAGATAGGCGCGGAATTGATTTGCCGCTGTGAAGCACTTTGACTTTTATTTCAGATGTTGCTCATATCGCTCACCTCGAGGCTCGATTCCATATACCATACCATATACCATACTCTTTACCATATCAGATTTCCATATACCATGTCTCCATAGCAGTATCTCTGTCATATCTTTCTCCCTCTCTCTCTCGCCCTCTCCCTTTCTCTCTCTCTCTCTCTCTCTCTCTCTCTCTCTCTCTTTACACCAAGGCTGCAAGCAATTTTTTCTCATCGGATTCATTACATTATTATAACTTCGCCTCAGCTCCTTTGCCTTGTTTATTGTTGAATTAGCTGGGACATTTCCTCTGCTATACTTATTGCTATACTTATCACCTTTTCTTGACATTCGAGTCTGTTCATGGTTCAATGCAACCGTAAATTGCCTTGCGACACCACATCAAATTAGTTTCACAGCTCAATCTGTCCAGCTCAACGCTCATTAGCCATTGATTTTGTTTTGGGCTCAGCAGTGTGTTTATTGCTTATCTCTGGCATTTCTATCTAAAATTTGAGCTAGCCAAGAGTTGTGGGTCATTTGAGTAACAGTTAGAGATCGTTTAGGTAACTTAACGTCCTTTGCCATATTCGAATTTGTCGAATCTTTCTTGTTCGGATGATTGCAGCTCTCCAATGGGATACAGAGCTACGAGTGAGATGCCTGAGTTAATTATAAAGTCACATTTAAATGTCGCTTAGTCATCTCAACTCAACACACATATTCACTCAAATTCTATCCAAGTTTAAGCCAACAGATAGAGTATTAAACAGTCCAACAAATACTGCAGCTAAAGCAATAATGAATTGAATTAAATTGGATTGCTGCTTAAGCGATTTAGTGGTTAGCAAAAAATAAAAAAGGAAAGAAAGGGGGAAAAACGGGAGCACAGCTGTCGCCTGGTTACAGCCGTTGCCACCTGGGTGCAATCAATCAGGCAGCGAAAGCTCTTAAACTGCATAAACGGCTCATTAGATGTGGCTGCCACAAAACGTGTCGCGTATAAAACTGTCGAGGCATGACGCCTATACACCGATTCGTATCTGATCTCTGAGCGGATTTACGTGCAAATGCAGGCAGCACTTGAATGGAGGAGACACACACACACACACACACTTACACGCTCCCTCTCTGTGTGTGTGCGTTGGTGTGTATTATAACTGCGACATTGCACTTAAGTTGTTTGGCGTCTAGCTAGCGAGCTCGAAGCCCATAACTTATGCTTCATGTGCGGCAGCCCCAAAAAGTAGGCAATGAAATTTGTTTTATGCGCCAATTGCTGACAAACACAGCGGCCATTAGGCAGACAGCCAAATCAGACAGTCAGACACGCCGGCACTCAGACAGCCAGACAATTTATTAGACAGTTAGTGAGTCGTTCATTTGATTAAAGAGAGCAGAGCAAGAGCGGGCTACGGCTCAGCCTGTGGCCTGTGGCTTTGTCAGGCGAAAAACATTTTAATTGAAAGGTGTATCCGGGCTAAGAGGACTCGCTCGTCAGCTGCCAGCTCCATTAAAAAGAGCTCAAGAGCCCGGCTAAAGCCAGTCAGCAGCTAACTCGAAATACGCATAATGAGCAAATGCCACGGTAATCGATTTGAGTTAACCAATTCGGGCTAATAGCCCTGGTTACAGTTTTTGGCATTGACTCCGAGACTGTGGCTTAGCTCGAGCTCCTTGCGGTTGCCCTAATGCGCGCTAAGCGCATTAACAATAACATCTAACGAATGAGGCAAAACAAACGGAGTGTATTCGAGCCGGGTAGGGTGGGCTGACAAAATACCCTGTATGCAGCTCGAGGGGCTGATCGAGCTGAAGAAATTGCCTTTAAATAAGGTTTCCTATGAGTTAAGACATAAGACATAAGACAAATAAATTTATCGATAAATATGGATTTATTTTATTAAAAGTGTTATTTTGGAAATGAAATTTATCCATATTAACCAAAATATTTATAGTTCTAATTGAAAAAATATCATAAAAATAAATATCGATATTTATCGAAAGATGAATTGCTCAAGCGCCAACTATTTGGAATATACATATATTAACGTAAGATTCTATATATATTTAATTCACAAATAATACATATCTATCGATATTTATCGAAATATCAATATATTAAGAATTAAATATCTGAAAAATATATCACCTTAAGAATCTTTATACTAAATATCACAAAAATTATATATATCGATAATTTTCGAAATATCTGCTGCTCATATACCAAATATTTGAAATATATATCAACGTAAGAATCTATATACTAAATATCACAATTATTATATATATCGATATTTATCAAAATATCAATAGCTCAGGAACTAAATATCTGAAAAACATATCAGCGTATGAATCCACATACCAAATAGCACAAATTTTATGTATATCGATATATATCGAACTATAAATATATATATCTGCCTAAGAGTCTTCATACTAAATAGCACTTATATTAATCAGTACCTTGCAACCAATATACCCTTTGACGGGTATGGGATATAACATACAACAAAACTTTGAGCTGCAACTTTGGGCCACGCAGCAAGGTGGAGCCAGGTGCAGGGGAGCAGAGGAGCTGGGCAAATAATAACTCAAGCTCGATTTAGTTTTCGTAGCATGCGAGTGCACGTGTGTGTATGTATATGTGTGTGTGTGTGTGCTTGAACCCCATGGCAAATCCCCAGACGCTGGCTATTTATTATATTTATAGAAAACACATTAACTCGGTTTTACAGTTGCCCAAGACAAGGGGAGGGGAGGGCGGCTCGGGGCCAAGCTGGGCCAAGCATGAAAACAATCAAAATCCCCACGAAAACGCATTTTGCTTAAATTGTTTCATAATTGATTGATGTGCAGGCAAACACAAACACACACGCACACGGGCGAAACTTTGTGAGAGAGACAGAGAGGGAGAGAGAGCGAGACTGATAGAGAGTGAGACAGTTCCGCAGACGCAATCAGTCTGATATATAGATACAATATACGAGGGTCTGCGGGACAGCTTAGGCCACTCCAATGATTGCTTTTTGGGCTGCAATTCCTGGCCAGAACCTGGCACAATTCCATCCAGTCAGCAGCCAGCATAGGGTAACGTATGTGTACTGGATTGTTTTCCTATTTATACCCTGAACCCATTGAAAATGGGAAATCAGGGTATAATGTTTTTGTGTAAAAGTATGTAACAGGCAGAAGGAATCATCGCAGACCCCACAAAGTATATATATTCTTGATCAGCACGATGAGCTGAGTCGATATAGCCCTGTCCGTCTGTCCGTCCGTCCGTCCGTCCGTCCGTATGAACGCCGAGATCTCAGAAGATATAAGAGCTAGAGAGCTGAAATTTTTTGTGCATACTCGTGTATACCATACGCAGTACGAGTTTGCTTTATTTTTTCGATAACTCATCCGATAACTTTTTTATCGAGAATAATCGAAAAATTGATTTTGTTTTTTGAGCCTCATTGAAATACTATTAGACATAGAGACTTCAGATTTACTGTGTATATATTTATGATGAATACAAACATTTTGTAACCAACAGATTTTGGATACCACGCCCCCTCCGCCCCCAATTCGCAAAAAACGTATTTCAAGTACTAGAGACTTGTGCTTTAGAATGTACACACATTTTGACCATATGATTACGCTCTGAAAATTTCATTAAGATTGCATGTCTACAAAAAAAGTTATTCATCAAATAAATTCTCATACTATTGCCCACACTGCAGCGCAGCCCAAGCGCAGTCGCTGCTTACTGCGCAGTTAGCAGAGCGCGGGCGCGTGAGGGTGGATGCATGTAAATGTATGTGTGCGTGCATAAAAGAAGTGCAGAATGATAAGAATATCAGCTTGGAGGGTTCAGGGTATCTCCTAGTCGAGCAGTCTCGACTAGAGTCTTCTTACTTGTTTTTTTTTGTTTTTTCGTTCTGTTTTACTGTTTGGCTGTATTGCATTTGTTTTGCTTGCTTGTGTAGTTTCTGGCCCAGCTGCCAACCGCAGATCGTTTTGGCCGTTCGCAGTCTGATGTCAAAATAATTTCGCCACACACCAAGGAGGCGTTTTGTCGTGGTAAGGGGCGTGGCCAATGCCACAGCAAGCTGAGTTATTTAGACAGTGACCGATTTCGGATAGCCAAAACCATTCGGCCTCTGCCTCGCTGCCCAACTGCCCCGCTGCCCCGCTGCCCCACTGCCATGGAGCGTGTCCAAAATTGAGTTTTGATTCGAAACCCAATTTCCCATAATGCGATGCGCGACAAATGACAACGGCTAGCTATCACCGATTGTCACAATTCGATTGATTCACTCACAGACTAACATATATATACATTTTATATAGTATATATACACATATATATTATATATATAAATTCTTTGGGGTCAACCGCTTGTCCGAACGTTGGTCAACTAAGCATTCGCTGCTATTGATGTTTCTTTGCGTTTGACTAGCTTCAGTTAATGTACCCGAAATGTTAACAACCGCAGCAACTTGAATGTGTGTGTGTGGCTATGTGCGGTTGTGTGTGTGTGTGTGTGTGTGTGTGTGTGCATTGACCACTTGACAGCGTTCGACGCATGTAATTGATCTGAGCTGCATAACTTAGTCTAGCCACAAATACACAGACATGCCCACACACAGATACTCACACACACACAGACAGGCGGCATACACACACATATATGATACGCTTCAGTTTAAGCACAGTTGATTTCTATACAACTGTCGTCAATAACAAAGCTGTCAAAGCAAGAAATTCTTCTTCTTCTTCTTCTTCTTAAGTTAAAGCCGATTCAGTTTTAAATTCACGAAAATATATATACAGTAGAGTCTCGATAATTCGAAATGGCAAATTATCGATAATTATCTACCAATGTTATTCTGATCGGTGCTGCCTTCCTGTTAAGATTGTGTGACCAGGATGCCACACCGCTCAACCAAGCTTCTCAGGCAACTTTACATATAGTGCGGTCTGGTGTACTTGCATTTCCATTTATTTTTCAATATACAGCTGCGAAAAATAAAATAGCACCACTTGCATATTCAGAGTTTGAGAAGTTCTCCTGGACACATTTATCAATTATCAATTAATTAGTTATTACGGCAAAAAAGAATTATCACAAAAATATTCATAGTTTTTATATAATTCAAAAAATTCTCAAAAAAGCCGAAAAAATGCCGAAAAAAATAATAGCACCACTTTTTCATTTTGCGCTAAAAATTATTAAAAAAATTAAAATGAGTAAAAACTTTTTTGTATATATTTTTTTCGCTCATATTCCTACGTTACTTTGTCTTACTCTGTCTAAAAAACAAAAACATTCCTTCTATACACACCTACACTCATAGACTATCTCTTTCTATCTGCATTATATTGTTAATTAGAATGCCTAATTAATTTAGTTCAGCAATATATTTAATATCTTATTAATGACCTGTCCTCCTCTGCTAATCAGCCGTGTGTGAGACAGCAAATCAACTCAAAGGAATCGTTCACAGGAACAACCGAATATAGAGGAACTACAAAGACTACTAGGACTGCTTGGATCACGGATCAGCAGTTCGGCGAACTGCGTTCGATATGCGTACGCCATGTGCGATTGCTCTATAAATAAGTTATTGGCCGGCCTCTAAGCGCGTTCCATGCTGTAATTTCCTCTGGAACAACAAATGGCTCATGCCCTGGCGAAGAAGGCAAGTCATAAAAAAGGAAAAGCATGCTCATTGTTGGAGTGAGAGAGAGAGAGAGAGAGAGAGAGAGAGAGAGAGAGAGGTAGAGCAAGAGAGCGAGATAGACAGGAAGTTGGAGTCTGCGTTAAATTAATGATATTTTACATACATCTTAATTGCGTGTCTCTGGCTTTTTGTTGGCGCATCCTTCAGGCCAATTGGCTGGGCCGAGCGCTCTGCGCTTGTCAGCCAAATTGCTTAGCCCTCGAGCTGCTTATAATTTATTGAAATCGCGGCCAGCCAACGGCAGAGGCAAAAGCCAGAGCCAGGCCTACAATCGCCAATGCCCAGAGACCCTTCAGCTTGACTGTTCGTGTCGCCAATTTGGGGGAAATTGCAAAATCAACGCGCTCGTAAATTGAAAAATCTTGTCAAGTGGGCGGACGAGACAGAAACAAAAACAAACACAAAATACAAATACCAAAAAAAAAAAAAAAAAAACAGTACACAACAACAAAAACAAGACCAATAACAACAACAGGGAGAGTGAGAGACAAAATATAGACGAGGCTTGGCCTTTGCCGCCCGTTGACAGTTTGTTAATTAAAACCAGCAGCTGGGCAGGCGGCGGTCAACTGGTCATCCAGTCATCCAGTCATCCACTCAACCGGTCAGCTGTGCACTGAGGCGCTCAGTCAACGTCTCAAACGCACACACTCCGGCCCTATTGCCCCGCCCACCACCAACCCACACACACACACACTCACACACCTAACGCCCACAGTGCCTGTTGGAACCCGGAACCCAATGCAAACAGAGACAGAGTGAGAGAGAGATGGAGAAAGGGAGAGCGGGAGGGTGAGAGAATGGAGAAGAGAGCGAGAGCTCTGCAGTTGGCAGACGGAAAACGTCAGTAGTCGAAGTGCTAATAAATTCCCCAACAGTCAGTCGATTGTGAGCTGTGACACCAAGAGACGAACAATGTGCGAAGGGTGGGCCAAGCGGGTGGGGTGGGGCGCTAGCCGGGACCCGCTCGGTGCCCAGTGGCTCTACTCACCTATCGTTGTAATTAATGTCAGGGAGTAGAGAAATGCCGAGGCGTAGGTCCATTTGTGCGTCGGTGCATTCATTTGCACACCGCCTGGCTGATAGACCTTCGATTGGCGCACCGCTCGCAGCAGCGTGTCCTGCAAGAGCAAAGCCAGCGACACACGCGCGTGGATTTAGCGAGGGATTTGGGTTATTAATTGACGTGTAAACGCACCTGGAACAGTTGCACCTCCTGGGCGGCCAGCCGTGTCCAGTTCTCCTTGTAAAGTATGTTCAGATCCTCGGTTATGGACCACAGTCGATCAACGGTTCTATCATAATCGATAGATTGCTCGATAGATTATCGCCTCTACTTTATGCCAAGATTGAACTCACCTGGAACGTATCTCGGCATTCGCCAGCTCGGTGCGCGGATAGGGCTTGGAGGCGGCCACAGCCGTCTCTAGGGCTGTCCCGTCCTCCAGTTCGCCTTCGAGCGTTACAAATATGATGGAGCCCATGGCCGTGTAGAGCAATACCAATAGCAAAACACCTGGCGTAGAGCAAGAGAGAGAGAAGGAGAGGGTAACCCGAATTATTACAGTTATCCTAATATGAGAGACGTGCACCAACACATTAATGGACGGTGTATTTAATATATGCATCTACCCGTAGATTAGCTGAACAGTAAGATAGATTTAGATTTTCTAAGCCCAAAGCTGTTAAAGGGAGGGACTGCCAGAGGGACTGTCGGAACAGTCGTTCAGGCCGTCAGACGCACAGTTGAACGGACTGTCGGGCGAGCAGTCGGACGGAGTATCGGCCGAATATTCGAACGGACTGTCGGACGGAGAATCGGACGGACTGTCAGACGAATGGTCGCACGGAGTTTCGGACGTAAAGTCAGACCAATAGTGGGACGGACTGTCAGACGAACAGTCGGACGGACTATCAGACTATCAAGCGAATTGGCGGAAGGACATTCTCACGAATAGTCGCCAGGATTGTTGAATGAACAGCCGGACGGACTGTCGCACGAGTAGTCGGCAGGACTGTCGGACTAGCCTTAGGACGGACACTCTTCAAAGCTCATATACTCTTGGCTAACATTGACCTTAAAACGTAAATTGGCTGCGACTTTAACGTCTCCCACACTCGAAACGGAACAGGGCTACGCCTAAAGCTCACTCGAAATGGCTCCACAATGCTGCTGGCAGCCGTGCCGAACTGAGTACGGTTTGTGCCACGGCTTGTTGTATCAACGGCAATGGCAATAGAGCCGTTGCAGCTCTGGCTGTACGTTGTGCGGTACTTGAGGCACCGTAAGGGTCCACTCACCTGTCGCTGATATGCAATGCGATTTAGGCGCTTTTTGGCAGCCACAGAGGCCGCCGCCGGCGTCCCGTTGCTTGTCCGCCTTCGATGCGGATGAGCCGCTGGTGCCCGCACCACTGCCGACTGAAGTGCCAGCGCCACTCTGAGCGCCATTTGTGGCGCCGCCTGCGAAGCACATATTTGAGCCGCTCGGGCGACCAATTCGCGAACTGCTGCCAGCCACGTTTTCAGCTCTTGTTGAGATGTTGCTGCTGTTGTTGTTGTTGCTGTTGATGTTGCTGCTGTTGTTGGTGTGAAAGGTAGCCAGGGGCAGTGACGAATTTTTGTTCATTGTCCCACGAAACGAGGCAATCAACGTGAGCTTCGCCCCCCGCAGTCAATCAATCAGGCTAAGCCCACGCGTTGGCCAAATGAGCAACTGGTTAAATGATCAGCGGATCAAATGACCAACACGACCAAACCGACCAGACCGACCAAATGAGAGCGAATGCTCCAATGGACGAATGAGCGCGTATTGCAATCAAATCAAAAGCTTTGGCGCCTCATGTGGCACGTAATTTGCATCCTCTTCGACTCCTGCCGGCTTTTACCGCCTCTTCTTTCTTTTTTTGTCGCAACACGTTATTATGTGACCGTCATAAAACGTTGTCGACAGCAATGAAAATGTTGCAGTTGTTGTTGTTGTTGTTGTTGTTGCTGCTGCTGTTGTTACTGTCGTTCTTGCGCGGAAATGTTTTTGGGTCAAAATTGTCGCCGGATGCTGCAAATGCAAAATATTTTTTGTGTGAAAAAAGAGCGAGCTCTGGCAGAATGAAAATGAAAATTGCTATTCGGGGCACACACAAAAAAGTACACACACTAACACACACACACAAACACACGGACGCACGCACACAGTTGGCTCTGGTGTAGACAAATTGCATGGCAAATGTTGTGTAATTGACTTAGCCGCAAGCGGGGAGTCAAAGTTATTGCAACAACAGACTTATTAGGCCGATACATTTAATGCCCTACACAACACAACAGCAGCATGCCCCAAGGCGAGCCGAGTTGACGCGACTGAAGTGTTATACAATTCATTCCTATTTATTATGCACAATGGACTTTTGGATGGACAAACAATGTGCTAGCTAACTTGGCTCGATGGACTTGAGTCCATATCCCAGGAAATTGTGACAACAGCATTTTATTATTAACAAATCACGTGTGTGGCACTCGTGCGAGCTGAGGCTTTTGTCATCTTGGCAATCAAATTGTCAAATGAAAAACTCAAATTTCGAAATTCCTCACAAGTTTCGCCTGATGCACGGCAACAGTTGACTGACATTTGAATTGCCTGGGAAGCAGCTTCCTGCTAACCTGGCTATATCACATTGTATTAAGCTCAATTGCAAGCATGACACGAGCCGAGCCGAGGCACCTCACACTGCCGGCAGCAGTGAGGAACACAATGAATGCAAGGGCCTTTGTTAACATTTGACAGCAGTTCAAGTCGTTGTTATCAATTATGCTCCAATTGAAAGTTGCAATCAGTTGACTAATTCGAAACTTTATTTGAAAATGGCTAAAGGCGAGAAGAGCGGGAGAGAGAGAGAGAGAGAGAGAGAGAAGAGAGCGAGTAGAAAGGTGTCAGAATATTGTACACGTAGTTAGCGCAAGTCAATTAGGCTCGCATGTTAATGTTAAGTGTGTCAGAAATGTTAACGTGAACAGAGCGCTAAGCTGTTAACTGACAGTTAAACTGACGGAGAGATTTATTCGATGGGAATGCAGGAAGTGAACTTAGTTAAAGTGAAAAGAAGCTAATAAAACGTGAACTTCAGCTTGAAATTAGTACTCTAATTATATAAATATTATTAATATACTTGTTATAGATAAATTATGCTGAGCATTCAAATTTATATATCATATTAAATTAATTACAAATTATTAATGATATATAAATTATATATAACTATATATAGTTATGTATGCATTTTAAGTAGAGTGGAATCCCAGTAATTCGATATTAAATGATATAAATTATTTATGATATAATATATATTTGTATGCTATTTAAGTAGAGTAGAATCCCAGTAATTCGAAAATTCAAGGAGATAAGTTTTTTTTTTGAATCCCACATAAATTCCAATTATCGGGAACTATTGAGAATGCATTTCTTTGAATAGGATAGAATTTTGTTTTATTTATTTTTTTTTGCGATTTTCGATTTAGCGAGGTACAAATTATTAAGACTCGGCTGTATATATGTATATCATAGTTATGCAGCTGTGATCTTGCGAATCGGACAGCAAAATTCATATATTCTTATATAAGACTACATATGTATACACTTATTTATATATAGATAAATGCAATACATTCATATATTTATTTTTCATATATATATTTATCATATATAATTTAATTAATATGTAGCTTCAATAAAATAACGAATATATTCAACTCCAAAAATACCAAGCCATCCACATTTTGTCTCCTATCTAGCTAATATACTCCCAGTTTATAGAGTATCTGGAGCAACAGCAGCAACCACTGTGCTCTGTGTGTTTATGTTAACTGAGTGTGCGGCCGTCTGTGTGGGTAGATGACGCCAACGCGTTATCTGATAAACGTGAAGATGGCCAAACATTTAAATTAAAGATTGTCCGCCAAGCACAAAAAGTTGTCGAGTTGCTGTTGCTGCTGTTGTTGTTGCTATTGTTGCTGCTGCTGAGCACGTGTGCTGCCATTTTCATTCATTCAATGGCACTTCAATTAGGACAGAAAGTTAGCATTTTGCTGCTGTTGCTGTTGCTACTGCTTGCGTGCATTTTTGCTGGCTCATTCGCAATGCTAATTACAAAATACCAACGCATAATCACGTCACGTTTTCCACACATTCACTCAGTTACCTAAAATACAGTAAAAACAAGTAAGAAAGCTCTAGTCGAGACTGCTCGACTACGAGATCCCCTGAACCCTACAAGCAACTGATATTTCAATAATAATTAGCACCCACACACGCACTCATGCAAACAAATACACGCACACACACACACTCACATATACAGGCGATTGCGCTTGGGTTGCGCTGCAGTGTTGGCAATATTTTGAGAACTTATTTGTTGAATAATTTAATTTCTAGACGTACGATCGTAATGAAACTTTTAGAACGTATTCATATTGTTTAAATGTATGTGTATACCGAAGCACAAGTCTCTAGTATTTGATATACGACTTTTACAAAGATTAGGGTGAGGGGGTGGATTTGGGGGTGGGGGGTAAATTTTAACAAAAACCGAAATTGTATGACATGCGTCTTAATATACATTTTAAATTTGGAGACTGTAGCTTGAAAGATGTAGGAGATATAATTTTTAAACTGATCTTCGATAAGGTTTTTTATCGATAAAAAAGTATCGGAATGAGTTATCGTTTTTTAGTGATAAACTCGATATCCGCGTGATATATACGGACATTTTAAAAAAAAGTTGAAGTCTCTAGCTCTTGTATCTTCTGAAATCGACGCGTTCAAACATACGGACAGACGGACGGACGGACGGACGGACGGACGGACGGACGGACGGACGGACGGACGGACGGACGGACGGACAGACAGACGGACAGGGCTAAATCGACTCAGCTTGTCGCCCTGATCAAGAATATATATACTTTGTGGGGTCTGCCACGCCTCCTTCTGCCTGTTACATACATTTTAACAAAACCATTATACCCTGATTTCCCATTTTCAATGGGTTCAGGGTATAAAAACAAGGGACAGAGGTCGACAGATACAGAGAGTGAGAGAGAGAGTGAGAGTGAGACAGATTTGAGGATTATTGCAATGATAGGCACAATGTGAATTATGGCTACAATGAGACGTATATGAAATGAATCAAATGAATTAACAACTGTTTAATAGCACTTATTTTATATATGTACGTGCATATATTCATATCATTGTATTTGGCTTTGAATTTAATTCAGAATTAATTTGCCAATACATTTTAAGCTTTGGCCATGAGCAATGGGCCAACACTTTGCAGTTAATCCGATTGGCTGATGACCGTTCATATTTGAGAGATCTTCAAAAGGCTGCATGGGTCAGAGCATGGATGCTTAGTGCATTCGAGCATGTGCTATGATATATGTACATATATGTATATGCATGTCTATTGTATAGAAGAGATGCAAGCAATCCTTTTATGCATGGAGTATTTTAATCTTTGTATATATCTATATATATATTAATCATATTTATGTACATACATATGTAAGCTGCTTAAATCGTAAACGACAATCAGTTAAAATCTACTGTCAATTATTGCGCCCAGCTAAGACAGCCAAACCAGTCGAGACACAGCCATGATTTTTGATATAAGCGCATTTACAGTGCTCAGAGCGAAGGATTTGAAGTGAGAACTGTCTGCGAACAAAGCGCCAACTGGCAGACAAAGCCAAGTACAGCCATGGATGGCCGGACAAAGGCAGAAGGTTAAAGGCCAACCCAAACGAAAAATGCTAAAATACATGTGCACATATAAATATATATAAATAAATATATGCATACATATACATACATATATGTATATGCATTTAAATTTTGTTTTCAAATATGTATTTATAGAGCTGAGTCCAAACTAAAATTCTGTTTGAATAATAGAGGAAAAACTTCTAATGGTGAGCAGCTTCAGTTCCGTCCAAATATTGTTGACCCTAAGATCAAATTCAAGTTTTAACAACGTCGGCAAACAATGTAAATTAGTTAACTGCCAAGCCGAGGAAAAACGCCTCAAAAAGTGCTGCCCATCAGATCTCCCCAAAAGGATAATCCAGTAGAATTTTAATAAATAAAAATTATTTTAAAAAATAAAAATAAATATAAAAATTATAGAAATATATGTTAGTAAAATAAAATTTAAAAAAAAAATTATAGAAATATATGTTAATAATATAAAAAATTGATATATATATAAAGAAAATAGAATATTAATACAAACCAACAAAATTCATCAATAAATAGTTTTTATTTTAATATTAAAAATAAAAAAAAGGATTAATAATATATAAAAAAAAATTTAATATAAAAATAAATATAATTAAAATATTAAGAAATAAATAAAAATTATTTCAAAAAACTGTAAAAAATAACAAAAAAATATGCAGAAAATAGAATATTAAAACAAAACAAAAATATGTAACAATAATAATATTATTATATGAGTCTAAGTATAGATCATCTTAGTTTTATGTAATAAATTTTTATGTAAAGCTAGAACAAAAAAAATAAATATACGAAATTTAAAAATTTTAGAAAATAAATAAATTTTATTATTTTATTATTTCACTTTCTACAAAGTCGGCAAACAATAACTTTCAAAATTCCAAGTCGAGCTGCTTTAGTGCATACGCCATTCGTTGTTGCCTCTATGATGGCCCGTAAAACAGTTTACTACAGATGTCAATCAGATGCATTGGGCTAGAAACAGTCTTTGGCCATATTTCAGCAAAAGCAATGCAATATCTGAGAGAGCAGCAATAATTATCTAGTTTCTATGAACTATGTACAAATATTGAGACGACTCCCACCTCATGGGCTGCAAGAGAAGCAAACAGTTGCCTCCACAAATATGTATATGTATGGTAGCACAATTCAGCCAGCACAATTCAGTACCCACTGTGGAGGGATATTTAAGGTTCGGTACGTGATGTGCACGTTTTCTATCTGACTTGTTCATTTAATCTGCCTCTCAATGGCTGCGTTGCGCCTGTGAGTACAGATGTCAATCACATGCGCTCAGTCAGAAACTGTCTTGGCATGTTTCATCAAAAATATTTTGGATATTTTCGTTTGGGCCATTATAACGCTTGAATGGCTTCAGTCAGGCCTGTGCTTCAGTCAGTCGTCTGTCAGTCTCTCTCGCTCTCGCTATCGCTCTGTCTCTCTCTCTCTCTCTTTCTCTTCAACTCTCTTTCTGTTGGTTGGTTTGTTTGGCATAATTCTCGATTCTATAAATGAACATCCTTCACATGTGCCGATTAGTGTTTTCATTTCAATTTTATTTTTACATTTCAGTTCAAGCTGCTGGGCCTGGTCTTAATTCAGCTCGACTCAACTCGCTTGAGTATTTGCGATTGGCCCATATGGCTGACAGTGGCACTCTTTTGACACTCGCTGCTGTTTAATCACGCCCATAGACCAGCCCATTTTCACACTCGCACACACACACACACATGTACGGTGGCAGGAAGACAGGAACAGACCGGCAGACAGCTACCATCATGCATATTGAGTGCTCGGCTCTGACATTCGATACACATTCATCGCACCTTTTTAATTGCTGACATTTATTGAACGCTTGCTGCTTGCTGCTTGCCGCTTGCCGTGTGTTAAATCTACCGTGAGCACACAGCAGAAAGCACCTGAATGCTCCAATGTGTGTATACCAGTGTGTATATATGTATTCATATGTGTGTGTGCGTGTGTGTGTGCCTTTGACTTAAGTGCAAACTTATGCCAATTATGTGCAGCTTTTGCCTGCCATGTAGCGCCTTTTCTTTGCTCTGTCATGAAGCCCCACACAGTCAAGCAGCAGGTGTGGCAGAAAAAGTAAGAGTCTTCCACTAGGAAGCATCTTTAGATGAAATACCCTGTACTAGAGCTGTTTAAATTGAAGTTGATATATTTGTGTCTAATTTGAATGAATTCATTTAAATTTTAAAATTGACTTAGGTTAATCTTACGTTATTTTGATATGAAATTAATAGATATATTTTTAATTTGTATTATTTTAAAAGCTTAAAACAAAGCTGTTACGTCAATCGATGTATCGATGACTGCAACCATTAATGGTTTAAACTACCGATCGCTATCGATTGCTTGGCAGATCTAGCCTAGACCTGGATTTTAGGATTGTTGAAAATATATCTATATATCGATATTTATGTATGCCCAAATTTCGGACATTTTTGCGATAGTTTTGATATTTTCGCTGCTCACTCTTGTAACAAGTGAACCAAGCGCAAATGCACAAAAATTTAATAACAAACGTATTATTGTGTCTTTAAAAATGAAACAGCCAAATGTTATTTGTGTTTTAAAAATAAATGCTAACACATCTTATTAGGCGTGAAGCGGTCTTTATCATTTTCAGATAAAAGCAAATAAACGATAAAGGGTAACTCATGAAAAAACAGTCTAATATATTAATACATGTACATACACACGCATACATATGCATGCATATGTGTACTGCTCTGCTCCCTACACAAATAATAAAATTATACTCTCATTTACACGATTCCTTTGAGTCCAGGGTATACGAGCAGAACGCACAACAAAAAGTAAAAGTAGAGAATATTGAAGGGGGAAAAGCTCAAGCAGATTACACGGATCATTAGGTCAGATGAGAAAGTTCATATGTTCTTTTCTTCACACTAAGCACGACGTCCAGCACTTAATCAAATGCAAGGCGGAAGAAAGACAGAGAGGGAGAGTGAGACAGAGAGAGAGAGGCGGAGAGTGAGCGAGCAGCTCAAAGCTGAAAGGAATTCGTGTCGCAGCTGCAGCAAGTTCTTGCCACAGCCCAATGCTCCGCCTGCCCCGCCAGCCTGTCGATTTGAGTGCTCGTCGGGCATTTGTCAATCTGTGGGAGCTGTCTGCTTTGCCTGGCTGGCTGGCTGGCTGGCTTTTCAAAATTCCATTGGCATCGCAATATTCCTGATTGAGACGAAAGTTAGTTTTAGCACAGGACACGCAGGCGTTTAGCTGCAGCAACTATTTGAGGAATTTTGATAGCAACTGGCAACTGATTTGCCCCACATGGCAAATCAAATAAAGCGACTGCTAACAGCATCTTTGCAACGCTAGCGCTCCCACCCCTCTGTAAGCTGTAACAACATTTTGATAGCACCGCATCTCCAGTTGCAGCAGATACTGTGTATTTCGTTAAGTGCTAAGCGCTGTCTCCTTGGAAAACCGAGAGTGCCGGCTGGGGTTGCATCCATCAGTCTCAGTCAGTTGCCCAACAGGCGGCACACAATTTCGATACAAAGAACAATTTCCCAGTGCCAAACGAATTTAATTTGCCTTACATTCATAGCTATCGAGGAATATCCGGCAGCTTTAAAAAGACTTGGTCTTTCAAGCCATTTGGCTTTGGCTTTATTGATGAGCAGCTGCGGCAAGAGAATTACGCATACGCACTGTCTGCCACTGTGAAAATTCATTCGCATTGCAGCTGCTGTCTCGAAATCAAATCCCAGGCGCTAAACAACAACAAGACATCTCGAGACAGAGAGGAAGAGTGGGAAGGGGAGGGGGAGGTGTAGAGTTGTGGGGCTGCAAAGCATCCTGGAATATCCCTTTCGCAGCCTGGGCAATGCGGTGCGTCTTTGGAAGCTTGTTGCACAATTAAACTGCAAATCACGCCTCAGATTTGGTGAAAGGCATCCAACAGCTACAACAAAGAGATATAGCATCAGCCGCACAAAAAGCAGTTGCTAAATGGCACACAAAATTGGAGCATGGCTAAAGGCTGGCTGGTCGACAACCGAACCCAACCGAACCGAACCAAAGCGGAGCCAAGCCAAGTCAAGACCGAGTCCAAACCAAGCCAAGCCAAGCCAGGCCCAGCCCAGCCACCCAAAAGCAAACCAAACGAAGCCAAGCCAAACCAAGCCAAGCCAAACCAAACCAAGCCAGACGAAAACAAGGTTCAAAAACCCTAGAGCCAAATGGCCAAATGGGGCAAAGGAATTTACTGGCAGCTGCGGATGCGGATGCGGATGCGAATGCAGCTGGAGATGCAGCTGCCGATGAAAATGCGAATGGAAATGCGGATTAAGCAGCTCAGCCGCAAAAGCAGGCTCCAGTTGAAACATTACAGCTGCTATCAGTGGATTAGGGAAAGAGCGAGGGAGATGGGGAGAGAGATGGAGCGTGTAGAACATAAAGAGACAGAGGCAGAATAATAGGTTTGTTAGATAGCCGATAAGGAGAGACAGAACAGACGGACAGAGAGAAAGAGAGAGAGAGAGAGAGAGAGAGAGAGAGCGAGATGTAAAGATAAGTGAAATAGAGATAGATATCAATATACAGAGAAGGAAAAGGGGAATCGCGAGGAGAGAGTGATCGAATGAGTGAGAGAAGAGTAGAGAGAGACAGAGAGAAAGAGATAGAGAGGGACAAGGAGAGGGAGTGGGAGACAGAAAATAGGAAGGAGAAAGAAAAAGAAAGAGAGAACGAGATAGTCAAAGAGAGAGGTAGAGGTAGAGACAAAGAGAATGAAAGAGAGATAGAGAGGGAGCAAAATGTGAAAAGAATAAAGTCGACAAGCTGAGCGAAAGAGAGAGCACCGAAGAGCGAAACAGCAAATGAGAAGAGAGCAAACGAATATAAGATATGAATGCAAGAAAATCTTTTTCAAAGCAAATTGAGACTTACATTTATTTTATTTTAATTAGCACTTCAATACCTCAGTATCGCATTATTATTTCTGCAGCAGTCAAACAGTTCTTATGCAACATGAATATCAAGTTAGTCAAACAAACAAAAACACAACGAACCAACAAAAATCGCGAGCTCCTCAAGCAATTTGTATAGAACTTTTTACACTTTAGCTAAGATTTTGTTCAGCTGCAATGGTAAACTTTTTAGCCGAGTTGTTGGCCAGCGACTGATGGAATCACTCAAAAGCTGTTGAACAGGCCGAGCCAAGAAGTGGAACGCCTTACAGCTTCAGAAATGGACAGTTGTTTGCCAAGGACGAGCTCCGACTCGCAGCTCCTTCTACTCCAAATAAATGCGAGAAAGATTTGTTACAGTGATGAAGCGAAGTCTACACACACTCGACAGGCATTGGCGGTACGGGTAAGCTACTATCGCTGGCAACGAGCTGTGCATGTCTGATTCTGCTTACATAAGTCTGTCCAATTGTTCATCGTCCTGCTCCGGGCAGCGTCTCCTGCTGGAAGCTCCGCACTGTCCGGCACATTGGTCAACAATGAAACGAAAAGCCTCACAATTTGCTGGCCAACAAGTTGAACTTGAGCCAGGCGGCAGTGAAGGCCTGGACGGCCTGGACGGCCTGGAGGCTTCAATGGCCCAGTAGTCAGGCCTTTGAGCCGGGGGCGTCGTCAGACAAATGCTTGGGGCTTTGCCCACTCGAGCGGCCCTTGGTTTAGATTGTAACCAACTCAAGTTAACCCATTAGTGCTTCGAGTGGCGTGGCCATATATGGGCGTGTGGGCGTGGGAGCTACACAAAAATTGCAGTCAAATGGAAATAAAATGGGAGAGAGAGAGAGAAAGAGGGGGAGGGCGGCAAGTACATGGCAGATAGTGAAAGTGTTGTAAACCCAAATATGTGCTACAAATAAACCGGGAGGCAAAATGGAAATGAAAAAACAATTTCAACGCAGTCACGTCTGACAATGAGAGAGTATCTCCTTGTTGTTGCTGTTGTTGTTGTTGCTGTTGTTGTTGTTGCTGTTGCTGCTGCTGGAAGCTGGTGATTTTATAGGGCAAGCAAATAAATTGAAAACAGAAAAAAATAACAAAAAACTCTAGAACAAATGAAAGAAAAACAAAACAAGCAAAAAAAAAAAAACAAAAAAAAAACTAATGCGGACTGCGAAGTCGGCAAACTGAATACCCTTTTAGAAATGGAGACTTGATCAAAGCACAAACTAGACAAGAGAGCATTGCCAAGGGAACTCGTTGAATTTATACTAAAATAATACAAGATTGTTGCTTGATTGTAGAAATTATTATTTACAAATCAAATTAACGAAGGACAAAGAAGGAAGAGAAAAAGAATTGCACAGGGTGGAGCAAAAGTTATACCGAGTTTACAGCTAAAACTGGCTAGGAATATATATTTATACTATATATATATATATATTTGTACTCTCAAGAGTAATTCCTTGTTATGGAACTCTTCTTAATGAACTTGCTAGCTAAATAAATAGAATAGTTATTCGACCAAAGGCATTATTATATGTATATCTACATATATAGCTACCTACATATTTCCTTCGATTCGAGCCTGTACAAACTGTGGCAAAGTGAAAGGCGAGTGGCAGCAGCCAAGCTGCTAGCCAAATCGAGATTGGGCCAGATAAAAGCCACTCGGTTCGTTTGATTGATTAAGCGTATATGCATACCTAATGGGCTCGGAAATGCCTCATTCAGTGCGTTAGACGTTTTATAAAGTACACACGGCTAGGGTATCGAAATAGCGTTGTAAGAATACAACAACAACAACAAAAAATTGAAGGAGAAAAAATAAATGTAGAAAGAGCTAAAATAAAATGTGCAAGAAAATCGACCCGGAGCAGCCCTGAAAACGTTCTAGCCAGCCAACTTGGGTTCTTCGTCAATTTCGAGTCCTGCAATGATTGAATGCCCCTACACAAACACAACACATTCATGCGCGCGTGTGTGTGTAAGTGTTTGTGTGTGTGTGTGTGTGTGTGTGTGTGGAAAAGCCTCAGCTCTAAATTCAATTGAAGCTCTTAGCTTGGGCTCAGCTTGGCTGGCGTCGAAGTTAACGTCGACGTTGACGTTGACGTCGACAGCGCCGCTGACGTTCCCTGTAAAAGCAAATGAAGAATTTTGTGTGCATTTTTCTAGAGCAGCTGCACGTACATACAAAGCAGCCAAAGCGAGACGTGAAGGGGGGGCGGGAGGCGTTGCTGCAGGGCGACCAGATATCTTGGCATTGCGGCCAGGCAGCAAACCAACATGAAATTGTTGTGCTAAACATAACAGTAAAAAGCAACTAGCCGAAGAGTCAATTCCCTACGAGAGTTTTAAGGTCCGTTTAAGCGGAAGATTAATTAGAAATAGAAATAGATACATTTACAGTAACCATAGTGTACCAATATGGTATAGCAGTCTTCAGTACAAGCCTGACTAGTTCTTAACTATATAAACAATAGCTGTATATATAGCCTTTGGCTTCCCTTGTTACATACTTCCTTACATATTGAGAGTATCTTCTGCTACTGTACAAAAGCCAAACTGAAAGTAGAAAAACCTGAAAAAATAGCTGAAAAACTCACAGAGCACACACACACACACACACACACATAGACACACAGGCACACGTGCTGGTAAAAATCATGAAATATGTAAGGTAAACTAAGTGAAAAAGAAATGGAAAAGCAGACAGAAGCTGAGACTGAGACTGCAACTGAGACTGAGACTGAGACTGAGACTGAGGCTAAGACTCAAACGGGCAGCAAAACAAGATGCAAGTCCAAAGTGTTGTGCCACGAATTTTGATGCACTTGCCAAGCGTCGTGCATCTTACAGATTTGTCTACACACACACACACACACACACAGAGAGAGAGAGATAGAGATGTGTGTGCGTGCGTGTGCATCACAATAAAGATGCCAAGCACAACATGGTGCACGTTGCTAAGCGGTTGGCTGGGTGGCTCGGTTGGGTCTGGGGGTTGGGTGGCTAAGAGTTTGGGTTACTGCCACAAGTGGCGCTGCGACGATGAGACGACGTTGACGCTGCCGTTGATTGGCACAAGGCCAGACGATGTGCTGAATTTTCATCTCTGCTCGCATCTCTGCTCGCATCTCTGCTCGCATCTATTTCAGGCGCCCTTCTAACAAGCTCGCAACTCTCGAGTGCTGTTCAGCAATGAATGCGCATGTGTATCCACAGATAATGACCGAGTGCCTTCAATTAGCAATCGGCCATTTTGGCATTGAGACAGCTGCCCAAAGTACGTGTTTGAATAGCTATGGCTTTGCCAACACAACCAGCTCGCCAAACAAAAGGCGAGGAGCACAAACACTGAGTACTAAGTACATGCCCATTGCTAGCTGCGATTAGGCGCTCCGACCATTCGTTAAAGACTTTCGTTGCCAAATCTGGTCATAAGCGTGCTGCAAATATGCTCGTTATATATAGGGGAGAATATTACTCGGAAACTTAGAGAATCTTTTAATCTTCGAGGACTGGGACTACGTTGGAATACTCGTTAGGCTTACTCAGACAAACAGCAAGCCACATTGCCAATAGCTATATTATTGAATAGAGGCAAAGAATTCATCTTTTAAAACTGATCAGATATTAATATGGTCACTAGATTTATGAAAAGAAGCAGCAGAGTTCTAGTTGGTAGAACCGTACTGGGATCGCTAATTTTGAGCAACAGTAAACTGCTTTCACAAACATTGCTCCAGCATGCTAATGGAATTTACGAGCATCCTCAGCTTTCACTTGTGGCTTCTACCTTAATTAATATTAATAGACATAGGTTATTCGATAGTAAATTTAAAAGAATGTCTTTGCTCTTCGGAGCGAGAATCAGTTCAGACTGCTTCAACTCATATATTAAGTCTCTATAACTCAGTCATCTCGTAGCTCCGCATTGATCGATCTTACTCAGATTTCGGAACTTATAATGGATCTCTATAGCTCATCGGAGTCCAGCAAAGAACTCAAGCATGGGAGCTTAAAATAGATCGCAATACGTACATATATGCACATTTCAAAAGTTTGCATCAATCGCTCCAACTCAAATATCAAAGCTTCGTATGGATCATTCTAGCTCAAGCAGAGGCGTTCTGCATAGATCACTCCGGCTCAAACATCAGAGTTTGAAATGAATCGCTATACCTCATTCATATCGTAATAATACATCTATCGCTCTAATTCAAACATCGCAGCTCTAAATAGCTGCAGAGACTCAGCTTAAACATCGGATTTCTATCAATGGATCTCCTGTGTATGAATCTAATACAGCTATTCAATTCAACTATTCCTGGTTTCAATAGCGCCCCCATTATCCGTTCTTTGTCGATTCATAAAGTAAGATTCATATAATCGCACTCATAGTTATTCTCTCTGTGAAGAGATGGAGATTAGAGATAATTGCACTTACTGTCTTCGTATAGAACAGTTAATGCGGAGTTGAACTCATCCGCTCGTCAGTGCTCATCATTAAACAGTTTGATTAACCCCTCGTAGCATTTAATTCACAATCAGCCATTGCAAGCTGCTCGCATTACATCATATCATATCATACTATATCGCCCAAGAGAAGCCAGCAATAGCTATTGAGCTCAATGCGCTGGCAAATACCGCATTCCATACGCGATATGCTGCAATAATTCAGGGCCTTTAGTATTGTTCACACACTGCCTACAGATTGTGGCCCTGCGCTCTCATTATCCGTGGCATTGGACGTGCATCAGTTAAGTAAATCACTCATCGAGCTCGTGAGGCCGACGCCGCAGCAAAACGATAACTGGCCGCAGTCGAAATGCCGAAAATCAGAGACAGAGAGAGAGAGATCCAGACCCAGACCCAGACCCAACTCAAGGAGCGAACTTAAAAGCCGCAATAAATAAATCTTTTGGGGCAGCCATGGATGCAAACCAAACACGGCCATAACTGACGCGTCGCTCTGATGCCGTCAGTTCGTGTGCCAGCGGCTTTCGGAAGCGTAACGGAACGTTGCCGGAAGGGTGTCCGGATTCGACGTTAGCGAAGGGAATCGGTGGCGAGGGGAAGGCAGCCCTGTCTGCATAATGACCCACAAGCATAGAAAAACTTTTCTCTTCACATTTTCTCTTCTTCTATTTTTTGTGTTGCTTTCATTTGTTGTTGTTGTTGCTGTTGTTGTACCACATGCCAGCAACTTGGTAATCTTTTGCATCATCGAGAGAGAATGAAGTACGTGTCGTGGCTAGGACGATTCCAGGACAAGAGGCAGCTGGAGGCTGCGACTGGCTACTGTTGCGTTCGCTGGCGTTACAAATGCATAAACAACAACAACAACAACAAGCCCATTCAATGACTGACTGACTGAGGCGAGCGACCAAGACGACTGACCGACAAACGAACTGAGCTCAAATTGCACAGACACGAATCCCTGGAATGGCAATGGCAATGGATATGGGCAACGGCAACGATGGGCAACGGGCGATGGGCAATGGGCAATGGGCACTGAAAATGGAACCAAGACTCCGCCGAGGGGATTGAGTATCGCGCGTCTGTTCTCACGCGGCGCTCGCATATGTATGGGCGGCCAACACGTTCATTCATGCCTCGGAACGTGTTAAGGAGCCGGAGGATTTTATTTTCAATGCAAGAGCCGCATGTCCTTTATCTCTAAACGTGCGTCTGTGTATATCCTGTGTATGTGTGTGTGTGTGTGCGTGGGGTAAATTTAATCAGTATAGCATTTCCAACCATTTCGACATACAACCTGAATTTAGATAACGAATTATGCAATGGGTCGACATCTCAATTCGTTTCTTTTTTTTTTTTTGAAGGGGGTTGTTACAAATGGAGATGGACTCGTGACTTACGAAATGTGCAACTTTTTCACTTCATATATAAGAATTGGTTTGGTATATAATCAAGGGAAATACCACGCAATTTCAAGTGTTACAAAAGTCATGCTTAATAGAAGATTGCCTTTTAAGGATGTTGAGAGCCTTTAGTAAGCTATTCATCAACGGTAATTGTCATCGCATACGGTCATCCCAACCGCCCTATTTGCAATACTAATAAAATTAAATGGTATGATCCAATGCTTGTCGGATTGGCTAAATCCCATAATATATATATATGAATGTGAACTATATATATTATATATATATATAATATATATCTGAAAACTTGCAGTAAAATGATACAAGTTATAAAAAATGACACAAGTTCTAAAAAGGGGCTTGAACTCATATATACGCAAAGTCGCAATCATGTATTTAGTCTTATACCTAATATCTACCTTTAAGGATTGTATTCATTTTATTCTTCTTACTATTCATACTAGTAATATTCATCGTATTTATGCTATGAATCCTAATCATAGTATTCGCATATTGATAAAATTCATCACATTCACTATATTCCTCGTGTTTATCCTATTTATCCTATTCCTCATATTCATCTTAATCATATTATTGATCATATTTATCATACTCATCGTATATACATATCTGTATATATCCGGTGCATTATTAATATTCATCATATTAATTCTATTCATCATATTATTTGTATTCATCCTAGCTTTTGTATTGATCCTATCATATTGATCATATTCAATATACTCATACACACTCGTAATCTTTGCGTTATTCATATTTATAATATTCATCATATGTCGTATTCATCGTATTTTTCGTATTCATCGCAGCTTTTGGTTTTATCCCGTTTAAATTAATATTCATCGTAATAATATAGTTCACATTCATCCTCATCGTACACATCCGTAGTCTTTGTACTATTGATCCCATACTTCGTATTCTTTCTTTCTATCGTACTCTTCACATTCATCGTATTCAGCGTGCTTGGCTTACGCTATGCAAGTCCGTCTAAGGCTCGTGGTTAGAATTGCTTCTATTACCGTTTTCCGCTTCGTGTTTCGTTGACAGTCGCAGCACGCATCCAGCTCTAGTTACAAATACAATTGTTGCACACACATTTGTAAGTGTATGTGTGTGTGTGTGCATGTGTGTGTTTGCCACTGTCTGTGTCAGCTATGGTGGCGCCTCTGAGCGCACGTAACGTGTGCTTGTGCCTCATTTGTGGAGCCTTAGGCTCGTTTTGCAGAGGTCAGCAAATTTTCATTTTAGCCTCTGCGTTTTTATACACACTCGAGAGCACGCTCACACTCACACGCTCACACACTCACACACTTAGACACACTGCCATTCACACACTCACACGCACAGCCGTGGCGCACAGTGGCACAATTTAGTAGGTCGCCAGGAAATGACAGTTATTGCCTCTGCCCTTCGCCTATTGCCGAGACCAGAAGATGTAGAAGAAAAAAAAATGTAGGCAGTTCAGATCGTTTTTACACCACAATTACGAGCGATGAATGAAAATGCAATGGAAATGCCTTTTTAAATGGCCCGTCACACACACACACACACACACACACACACACACAGAGAGACAGAGTCGTCAATTTGCCACTTCGTCAGTTCGTCCATTCGTTCATTCGCTGCTACCCATTTCGCAAAAAACATGCAACGAATGTGGCACAAAGCGCAATGCCCAATTGTATGCAACGTTTTTGTAACTTGCCACACAATGGACGCCGCAGGGGCAGGGCAACCCAGGGGGCGGGCCAGAGCGAGCGAGAGAGAGAGAGAGGCGTCTGCGTCAGCCGCATCACGTGTTGACACTGTGGCCATTTTTGGCCTCTTGTTTCGCATAGCCTGAGCTTATTCTGTTTGTTTGGGCATTGTTCTGTTTCGGTCACTTGTTAACAACCAAATTAAGTTATATGCTCGAATCCTTTCCAGCCCGCCGTGCAACGGATCTGAGCCGGCACGGCCACGGGTCAAGTAGCTCACCGGAAAAAAATGAAATGAAAGGAAATGAAAAGGTAAACTGGGTGATGTAGGCACAGCAAATTGGCAGCAAAAGAAACAATTCTTGCCCGAAATCAAGAACTCAACAATCAAATTCAATGGCATAAGAGCTTCGTCAATATAATATTGTACATACTTATATATGTATATAAACATATATATTCGATTGAAAGCGTAGCAACTCTGAGTATTAATATTATTAAGAGTGTATTAGTTACACAACTTCAACTTGAACATTTTAATGGTCTAGGACTTTATTAATACCATTATCTTAAATAATTCAGAGGAAAAGTAGCATCGTAAGAACAAAGATGGCATAGCATATTAAAAATTGTGCATTTTTACTGAGACAGGAGGTAATTCAATCGACAACATATTCAGATCACAGATCAGGGTGATTGAAAACCCATCTGAAAATGATAGAGTTCATTCTGAATCATTCAGAAATACAGAAACACCAAAGTATTCGTTTCGTTGATCTCAATATTTGCTCGCTGATTATCCCTAGGTTATACGTAAATGATCCTGAATGATCTCAATCATTCTTAGATAGGTTTTCACTTATCTGGTACTCTGAATATAAGCTATCCAGACATAATAGTGATCATTCAGGACATACAGTGATTGTCATCAAATACGTCATAGATTAGGGGATCCTCAGCGGGTAATATAAGTGAAAAGCAAAGGAAAACTAGCTAGAGAGAAATAATAGTAATAGCGACATATCATATCATATCATGAAATGCTCATAGAGGAACCTGGAATAACATACAAAATAAAGCTCAATGTGAAAAAGGTACAATAACCGATGGGATTCTCAAAGCAGAACTTCAATATCGTACACATATTTTAGACTAAAAGTTCTGAAAACCTCATCAGCTTACACTGCACAATTCTTTAGCTGCAACTCAGAGAATTATCAACATCAAATTTTATTGGTTGTTCCACCTATTAGAACTCATGGAGCAATGACAGAAATCTCGAATTTATGTGAACTTTAGTCATTCAAAGGCACTTGCAAATTTGACAACTACCTAAACCACCTAGTAATAAAAGTTGAAAAGTGCGAAGTAATAATAATAATACCTATAATAGAAATGCAAACTTCGTTGCCTTTACATAAGCATATAAGCCGATTACATTATAACAATGCTGAATCTTATGCTCCAGCAACTATCTCACTTAGCCCAAAAGAAAGAAGCAAATGTACACCCACACGGAAAAAAAAAAAAATATATATATATATATAACCCAAGTTTTAAGCTGTTTCTATTCACACGCCGCCCTTATGAGGGCGGTTTCATCAGCCCAACCAACTCCCCGTAACCTACGCCATTTCGGTCGCCATCACACTTGCCCAAACTTTGTCATAATCCAAAGCCAAAAAACCAATAGACCAATCGACCAATAGACCGCGAACCGAAAAACCCCCAAAAAAAAAACCAAAAAAAAAAACCCAAAAAAAAGTGAAATGAAATGGGAAAACTGAAAGAAAAACCACATGTGAATGACGCAAAGCGACCGGAGTCACCGAATCGAGGCTTTGCTCACACGCACGTGTGCAGTTTTTCGCATTGGGTGCGGATATTCCTTTTATTTTCGGCTGCGGGGTGCAAAATAGATGAAATGAAATGAAACATTTTAACAATAAATGCAAATTTAGCTAAGCCGCCTATTGCCGACAACAATAATAAACAACAACAGCAACTAACAACCCAATCCGACGACACAAATAGACACCCAGCTGCACACGCCCTAACACCGTCCCGCCCATGCCACCGAAAATTGAAAAGTTTATAAAGCAACTCCCAGCCAAACAACAAAAACAAGAACTTTTATAAAAATAAAATCGAAGATAAATGTGGCATGCGCACAACGAGCAGATACCCAGTAAATATAAGCAAATCCAGCCTGATTTTACATGATATCTGAAGCAAAGAATATGTTTAGTATATTATAAATACCAACATCTGCACAGATGTACATGGTAAAAGTAAAGATCAACGGGATGAACTACGCTTCAGCTTTAATATACGTCATGAGCGAACTGATTGATCGACAGAAATAGATTTCTGCTGTAACATTTTTCGCCTTTCGGATAAGTTTTCAAACGATTTCCAAACGATAGTTTTGACAATATTTTGAATATTTATATATTTCAAAGTACTCAAACGAGTGCTTTAGCTTAAATATCAAACATACAGCCGGAATATAGCTACATAGACCTGGATTCATGTAGCTCTAATCTGTCAATTGTGTATTGCCTACATATTGGGTTTTATAGGGTATGCTAAGCGCACGCAGGCCATGCAAATTTTTCGCTTTATTTTCACGCGCAGCTGATACACAAATCGTTACGCTTCGCTGTTTGGATATGTATGTCATAGTGTATGTATGTATGTGTGTGTGTTTGTGTGCTTGTGTGCTTGTATGTTTGTGTGTGTGCGAGCGTGAAAAGTGAATGTTTGCTGCTGTGCATGCAAAATCTCTATATGTCTGTGTGTGTGTGTGTGTGTATGTATTTCTATTTGCGTATGTATATATGTGCGCACAATGGACTGGAGCTAAGCCGTTATTCAATCACTAAACTATACACAGACCATCCAAAAATAACAAAATAGCTTTGAACTCACTTTGCATTCGCCAATGGAACCTACCGAAGTTCGTATGCTCTGTCCACTGATATGAAGAAGTTCTTTAATAGCTCTATAAGAGTATTTCCTATGGAAAATGCGTAAGATAGTAAAGTTTGTTTAACTTTAGGATATGGTAGAACGCTATCGGCCATTGGTTGTTTTACACGCTATTATATACGATATATCAACTGACTATATATGATAACAATAGTTAGATATGAAAGATATATTATACATTAAACAACTATAAACGATGTGTATACGATATAGTAACTTACTATATACGATACATGAATTAACTAAATACGATATATTAGCTAAATATAAACTTTAATTAATTGAGCTGTATACAGTATGTAAAATAACTACATGCGATATGTTAGCTAACTATATACGATTAGTTTCCTTGCTATATACGATAAATTAGCTAAGCGATACATTGACTTGCTATGACTTTATTAATATATCGCATATTTCTAATGACTAGCATATCATATATATCGTTTATATTCACTAGCTAACATATTGTGTTTATAAAAAATAAATAATTCGCTAGCTTACATCATCACATCATCAGCTAAAATATCGTATATTTCATGTAACTAAACTAACTATCGTATATGCTAGAAAATCAAAAAGATTTTCATATCGAAATATTCTCAACATTCTTTAAGCTTTTCACTCAATAAGTTTTCCACTTCGATAGCAAACAGGCGGTTCAGTCGATATTTTATTTATATTTACATATATAAACTTTTTTTTTTTTTAATATTAGAAAGCTCATCCTGCACTCAGGTTTCATGAATTAGTAAATATTTCATAAATAGAACAGCGCAGATTAGAATCCATAAAATTTATGAGCTTTGCAAGTTTTGAGCTCGGCTCTTCATATAGCTGAAGGAGTCGCAGTTGTTGCATTAGAAGTGTGTAACGTGCATAAAAATAAATGACTTCAAATTTTATAAAGTAAACACAATAAACACACATACACAAGCACGCACGCACACATACATACACATACGGTTTGGTTCGCTTCGTTTGTGTTATAGATGACTGCATATAAACTGAAAATCGAAAACCATATTTCAATTTGCGGCATTTAGCGCACACAAGCACACACAAGCACACACTCCCACACGCACACACACACACGCACGCACATATATGTGTGTAGTAAGGACACGCATGATGAAATTGATACGCTCTGCCGTAACGAGCATCCATTTCTCTCTTCTCCCCTGCCTTCTATTTTTTTCATTTTTTAAATACCCTCAACAATTACAGCGACGGGTATGTGAAGCCAGCCCATAAGCTGCTTACATTCAGCTGGTATTTTAACAATATCATTGCTGCTGCCTGCTCCAGCAAGACTTGTGGCCATTCAGCTGCTCCACTTGCTTCACTTGCCACTTGGCACCAGATTCTGTTACTCATTTTGATCGGCATCAGAACCACTTATATCTCCTTGCTTCATACATAGAGCTGGCATCGAGACGGTCGCAAAGTCAATTCCCAAAGACAAACTCGAGCTGACTCTCGACACACTCTCCACGTCGCTTCAGCTGGGCACATTCATCACAATGAATACCCTATACAGAGCACACACACACATGGCATATTTAATTCGTAGTGCTGCGTGAAATTCCTGTTATTTAACATAGAATTGTTAACTGGGCAACAATCTCGGCGATTTTGGGGCCATTTTGTGGCCGTTAATGCTTAAGTATTTCGGGCTGCGGTATGGGCGTACGTGTGGGTGTGGGCGTGGCTGGCTGTTCGAATACACGAATACGACGTGGATATGTTTGAGCCAGCGCTGACCAGAGCCAACTAATCGAGCCTTGTACCAAATAAATTACAATTCACTCTGCGTATGTGTGTGTGTGTGTGTGTGTGTGTGAGTGTGTGTGTGTGTGTATGTGTGTCGACTTGGTTGCCTGTTGGATGCTGAAACACGATTTTACACCTCGTCTGCAGCGGCCATACAACATTTTGCGGTACATGTGCGCATAGGTATGCTCTCTCTCTCTCTCTCTCTATCCCGGTCACACTCACACTCTCTCTCTCTCTCTCTCTGTATATGTGTGCATATGTGTGGTCCGCTTTAGACATAAGCTGAAGCAGCTGCAAGGCACCCCCGGCTACATACATCATTCAACAATGAACGATTTACGCTATATATGAGGGCATATACATGCAGGCACAGATGTGTGTGCGTGTGTGTGTGTGTGTGTGTGCATGCCTGCATGTGTGTGTGTGTGTCTGTACCGGATGTCATTTGTATAAACTTATATGGTGGGATTTTCGACTGGCTTGGTTTGCGCGTTTGCTACTCTCTCTCACTCTTAATATATATATCTCTCTCTCCCTCTCTCTCTCTCTCTCTCTCTCTCTTTCTCACTCTGTGTCTCTGTCTTGCTCGCAATCGTGTGCACTGGTAGCCAAGTGGAAAAGTGAAATAAGCGCAGCTTTTATGCCCGAACGTAGCCAGTCAATTTGGGCAAACGGATAACGGATAACGGATAATATATAATGGATAATACTTTATGGCATACATTACGCCCAAAAGTAAACCGCAGCACGAGCAAATCGGCAAGCCAACGCGAAAAAAAAATAATAATACGATAAACACACGTTAAAGGCGATAAACTAATAAGCATAATATATATACGTGAATATATGTCTGAAGTTTCAGATATAAATATACGTATATATGTATACGTTGAACATGCCGATGGCCATTTCAATGAGTTGAATAGTTCAGCCTATAAAAGTTCATACTATATTAAGCAGAATATGTTGAGAAGTAAGGAACAACAAATGGCAAATTAGTCGTCTTCATTTTTCGGTAGAGCACTTCTGAGACCGTCTTCGTATAATATATGGATAATCTATTTTCCTTTCCTGTCATTCACAATCAAAGCCCAAATTGTTCTTGAAGAGAACGAACAATCAGAGCTGAATTGGACGTTAGCCACAAACAACATACAGTGAGCACACGCTAAATGCCATTTACGTCATTCCAGTACAGACAATATGCTATTGAGAGGCATATGTGTATGTCAAATGTGGGTGCTGTAGCGCTTAATACCCGTTAGGACATTTCGACTCACATTAAATCGAAATAAAATGTATTGTAGTTCAAAGTTCTGGCCTACGCATCGGCCCAAAACTTGATTACACTATTCAAAGCCTCTCGATATCCATTTTATCGCACTCCCTCTCTCTCTCTCTCTCTCTCTCTCTCTTTCTTTATTGATTCGGCTTTTATTTGGCTTTTTTTCGTTTGATTTTGAAAAGTTTTTTCCATTTGTTTTCTCGTTTTTTTATTCCTGATTTTCTGTTGTTGTTGTTGTTGTCGTCGTTTCATTTGATGCAATATAAACTCATTGTCTATTCCGCAGGTTCTCATTAACCCCGTTTGCTATTCTTTTGTTCTCGGGGGGACTGCGCCTCGATTGCTCGCCCGATCCCAATTCCATTTACCTATTATGGGCACAACCTGACATTTTTGCTTAGCTCAGTTATCGCATCGACGCACACGCGGCCAACTTCTAATGGCCAAAAGCTGAGCACCAGAACCAGCTACCCCAGTACACTTTCTTTTCCCCAGCCCTGGCCCACTCTCTCTCTCTCTCTCTCTACCCCTGCCGCTGTGTGACCCCTCTCCCTTACGCATTGAGCCACAATTATGAGCTGCCTTTAATCATATTAATGTGACCGCTGCTGCTTTCACGATAGTCAGCTTTCCGCCAACTTTTCACCCGTACCATTTGCACGCACCGCTGCCTGAATCCGTACGGCTTTGCCCACGCCTTTGCCTTTGCCTTCGCCTTCGTCATCGCCTTGGCGCCTCTTGGTCCTGCTCTGATGCTGTGCTTGGCGGAGCGAGTCGCTTTCCTTATTTTATATGCAGTTTTGCTTCTTTTGGGGCCATTTTGGTGTTTTTTTAGCCATTTCTTGAGCTAAACTTGACCTTCAATTGTATATAATCCATATTCCCCTTCCCTCTCTCTCTCTCTCTCTCTCTGTCTCTCCCTGTCTCAATTGGCAGTCTGCCTGCGACCTTTTTGAATGACTCTCCGTGGAATTGAGGCAGAGAAACGCTTATCGCTTTTCTATTACGGGCGGCAGCGTCTTGCCCACTAAGCACGCCCCCTTTCGCAGCACACCTCAACGGCCGTGGGAGGTCGCTTTCTCCTGCTGCTCCTGCTGCTGCTGCTCTCGTCTCTGCTTGCGCTTCTGCTGCTTAGCTTCTTTGCTTCTCTGCTTCTTATCTGTATTATTGTTTCAATTGTTCGCAGGCAACTTCTGCAATTTCCAGCCAGCCTGGCCACAAACAATTCCGACTGCCAGCTCCCAGACACGTTGGCAGCAGCTTCATCTGCCTTAGCTTAAGAGCTTGTTGTCTTTTGTCTCAGTTGTTGTTGTTGTTGCTGCTGTTGTTATTGCTGTTGTCCCCGTACTTAAGTAATTCATTTGTGCTTAAGATACAAAATGATTTCGTTAAATTCACGTTCAGAGAACTAAGTAAATAATCATCCAAAAGTTTGTCTGCTCCACAATTGTTGGATCCCGAAAGCCGCAAAATGTAAAGTGCGCATAATTTTACGAGCCAACGAGATGACAAGCAGCTGAGGCAGGGGATCTCAGGCTGAGGGGGGCCACAGCTTCAGTTACTTGGCAAACAGCGCAGGTATCTGCTGTATCTAATTGACTGAAGGATGAGGACAACCGTTGCTGCCCCTACCGCACCCCTCAACTGCTACCCAGCCAACTGACAACAGGCAGCAGTTGAAGGACATGCGAAAAGCCAAAGTAACTGACACCGACAAATAATAATATAATTTAAAGTATATATACAGAGAGAGGGGGAGGGCAAGAGAGAGACAGCCGGAGTTGAGCTCAAAGTTTGTCCGCGCAACGGCCTCGCGTCAACACAATGCGAACGGGAATTACAAAGATTTTCTAATGAGCCAAAAACTTAAAAGCAAATGACCGCCCAAACGGACAGATTAACAGGCAGCCGGGCAGGCAGGCGGAATGATAAATCGACAATGACAGACAGTCAGACAGACGGACGGACAGACAGATGGTTGACAAAAGTTTTTTGTAGTCCCAGCCACGCCCACAAGTCCCAAATACAAAAGAACGAAAACAACTCACGGGCCCGTGCGCTAAGCTTGTCATTGCCAGCAACAGCGAGATCTAACCGAATATTTAATACCCTAACCAGACCACTGGATTTTCAGGCGTGAACGAACGTGCTTTTATTTCGATATTTTTCGCCTGCATTTTATATATTTTTTAAGTCTGCTTTTTATTTGATCTATTGTGTGGTATTGCTTGTTTTTCGACATACAGTTTTCTGCATTTTAATATTATCATATTTTTAATGCCCAGTAAGCTCTCGTCAAATATGCACATTCATAAAATATATTTCAAATAAATAAGGGGCAAAAAAAGTGAATTGAAAACCAATTACGTAACTGGGATTAAATATTGCCAATCATTTTTTAAAAACAACTAAAACATATATTCAATATATCTATAGCTATATCTGCCCATTTATTGTCTATTTATCTGTTTCATTTCTATTACAAAAAGTAATAATGCCCAGAGCTGGGGCGAGAGCGCTCAAGGAAGGAGTATCTGAAAGTTATGTACGACTTATTGGAGCGATAAATACATTAATTAAAGTCAAGTTACTCATAAATAAATGAAATGCGCTGAAAGGCAAGCCCAACAACAACAAAAAGTACAGCAGCAGCAACAGCAGCAGCAGCAGGAGTGAAAAGTGGTAAAAAGTCAAGCAAAGCAAAGCCTGGGCAGGAGACGTCGACGGTCATTAATGAGGCAAGCAAAACGCGTAATGGAAACGCACTGGAAATGAGGAAAACTGAGAAAAGGACATGCGGTCGAGTTGGATATTGCGAAACTTGAAAGTGCTGCAATTGAATGTGTGTGTGTGTGTGTGTGTGTGCGTGTGCGTGTGTGTTTGTGTGCTATGCAATGCTTGACTGAAGCTGAAGTGTGGTCAAATTGAGGTCAGCCTTAATGAATGGCAGTAGGTAATTGGTGGCAAGCAGTTGAATAAACGCGAGTTCTACGCATCCAAGAGCTAAGGCTGAGCTGAAGCTTAGTTAAAGTCAGTCCACATTAGATGTTGACAGAGATAAACCCCAGCCAACAGAGACTATGGCAACAGAATGGCGAAATGGTCAGAGCTTCCAGCATTCATCTTAATTGATAGGCATTTATAATGTAAATTATCCAACATCTTGTTGACTTAATGTTCCCAGCAACATCAAAGCAACTTAAATGAATATTCACTTAAAAATACATATGATTCTTAAAAGCTCGAGTGCGCAATGGCCGGAAGGCAAAGTTTCAAATGTTGACAAAAGAGTTAAGTGAGCAAAAACGGAATGAAAAAGCGAAAGTGAAGAAGGAGCAACAGCAACGGCAAAAGGAGTTGCATGTCCTCGCACGCTCCTGCTAGAGCTGCTCATGTTAATTGAAGCACATGTTTAATGCATGTTACGCAATAACCTCATGTTAAAGTAAAGCTCCAAAACAACTTGACTGGCATGTAAATTGAAAACATATTACGTTATGCTGTCATGTGAGTTGAGACCTGAGAGTGCGAGAGAATGACGAAAGTAGTTGCAACAGCTTTCAGGGTAACATTCATGTTAGGAGTCATGTTAATTGAAATACATTTATAATGCATGCCATTTAACCGCTTGATGACTCGGTGTTAAAAGTTTTAGCGAAATGAAATTCGAAAAATCCATGAAATTCGCCTCCAATCTGTGCGTTGGCACACGCATTAAGGAAGCCAAAGAGAATGAAAGGAAAAATAAAGATTAGGGTATTGAACTGACGAAAGCACAGTCCATGTGCTCTCATCTTAATTAAATGACTTATATAATGTATCATCATGTCATTTAACCTCTTTTTGACTGCATGTTAAAACTTCAAAGCAACTTTCAAGTTCCTTTGAAAAATTCTAACATTTGCGAAAGGCTTGAGCGTAGTAATTTGAAGATTAAGTTAAAGTAACTTGAAGTCGATCAAAGTTTAGGGCATAAAAAAAAAACAAAGTAATTCGTAGGGTGCTATAAGAGAAAGGGAATATTCTTCAAGTCAAGTCGAAGCAAAAGCTGCAAAATGTTTATGAAATTTTGTATTGATTTTACTTTTTACTCTTGTTAGCGTCAGGTCAATTATGTAATACAATTCATACATATCAGCCTGTGTTTCTCAACTTACCTTAGTCGTAATTGGCCATGAAAATCTTATCAGTCTGCAAAGTGCTCATAAAATCAAATCTGGAGAGCTGTAACAAAGTGAAGAAAAGAAGACTTATTAAATGTCAAAATAAATGAGCTAAAGATTAAAGCAAGAAATAACCTTAGAGTCGATCTTATCCGACTGCAAAAAAAAATGTACACTTATTACAAACTCTATATATTCCGATAATTACCAAGTCTAAGGCACAGATTAAATCAAGTATAAATGTCACCGTTAATTTTATCCAACTGCATAATATCATTTCACAGTTAAAAAAAAAAAAACTTTCAACTTATAACAAAACATGTATATTCCATATGACTGATAAACCCGAAAATTAATAAATATATCAAATGCAAAGATCATTCAATGTTGAATGCGAATCTTGTTGAATCTAACCTTAAACCTGCTTAAGAATGCTCGAGCTAAAAGGTCTGTGAGGCAGGTTTACGTAGTATATATGAGTAACTTTTAGAGATCAGCAGTAATACATATCTAGAGATCCGCAGTTAACCAGCTGATCATTGCTTATGAATAGATTTACATCAGAGCAAAATATTGGATATTGCTCGTTTCATTGCTTATTGCAATATTTTTCAGCGCCCATATATGCTTTCAAATACCTCTAAAGTTTAGGAATACTAAATGTATAGATATAAATATTTACTGTGTTACTTTACTCATATACAGTGTGTCCTTTAACCTCCCATAATTTATAACAAAATAATATAATCCAAATACCATATAATTATTGCCGAAAAGACATTACACGCTCATATCTAGTCCATACGAAATATCTATATACTATATGTGGCTATGCACCAGAGAGCATATATGTACGTAATATATAGTATATGCTACATTTATACATTCGATTTATACATATATGCCATTATGTATTCCAAATGTCAAATCTGTCTTATTTAAGCTCTATTCAGCTAGAAAAGCTGTCTAATGTGTGGATCTATATGCACGTTAACGTCAAAGCTCATGTCAGCTGACTGCCAGAGCCAGCTGTCAGGCTGCTGTGCCCCCACACAATTTGGATGGCTCTCGATATTATTTATAATGATGAAACTTAGCACCGGCTATTATGAGCCCAAATTTGCACAGTTTGCCAAAGGGTCAACAGGCAACGGCCAACGGACAACGCACAACGGTCAATGGCCCTAGTTTACGGCCAACAATGGCTGAGAAATATTGGTCGGAAATGCTATAAATACATATATGACTGTGGGCGCCATTTGAATGCCCTTTGCTGTTGTTAAGGAAATGCATGGAATACCATGTGAGAGCTGGCATTTACCTTTTTTGCCAGCCGTAGAAAGTTTCAACTTTTCCATGGGGACTGACGCCGGCAGGCGAAAGAGTTTTTAACGAAAATTAACACCTTGTTGGTAATGTCTCAGGTGTGCGCTGCGCTTATTATGGCAGGCTTTATAGAATCTTTATCAGCGGCTTCTTTGCAATCCAAACCAATTGCCAGGCGGCTCCTGCCGGCATCGTTTTAATGAGCTAAAGTTTTTGGCCAAAGTTCTCGAGCTGCTGACAGCGCCAGAGATAGAGAGAGAGAGAGAGAAAGAAATAGAGAGAGCTTCAAAGCTGTCGAGCTCGATGCGGTACGGTGCGTGTAGCAATTGAAATTATCGTTTGGTTGGTAATGAAAAATACCGCACGCCTACCGCAATCTTTGCCAGCTGCTTACATGGAATTGGGCATATCGGATGTGATGTCACTTGGCCAACAGAGACTTGGCGCAAGTAGTGCATATAAGCCATATATGCTTAACATCAATTAGGGGCGCACAAAACGAATATGCCCACTTAACCCACAACTGTCGCTGATACGAGAGAGACAGAGAGAGAGAGAGAGAGAGCAGAGAGAGATAGGCCGCTGAGAGTAAAATATATCGTGCTAAAAAGCTTCTAGGGGCAAACTTTGCTCGGCAGACGTGTTAAAAGTCATAAACGAAGCAGCTGCCTGGACAAAGTGCGGGCTTGCAGGATGTGGAGCGGGAGTCTCGGCTTACCCGCTTGATAATTATAAGCTTGAGGCAGTCGCCTATCTTGATGTCAGTTGTTGTTGTTGTTGTTGTACTGCTGATGCTGCTACTGCTGCTGGTGCTTCTGTTGAGACATCGCTCGGTAATGGCAACGACGACAGCTGAACAAAAGCGCTGAGAGACATCTCAACAGCTCTCCCCCGCGCCATCTCTGACGACGACGCCCCTTTGTTGCGCTGGGTATTATAAACGCAGTCGAAATTGGGGTTAGGTGCTACGTTCTTGACTTGATATACGCTAACCCGTCACTCTGCCCTAGCCACCACATTATCATGCCCAAACCGAAGCCCATGCCCATGCCCATGCCCATTTCCATTCCCGTTCCCATTCTCATTCCCACGCAAATGTAATTAAACCATACATCAACGTGAAATATGTCGACGACGACGAGCCCAGTTAGTATCTCTCTCGTTCTCGCTGTCTCTCTCTCTCTCTCTATCTCTGTGTGAATGGTTATGTGTATGTGTGTGTTGACTTGAATGCCGTTAAACTTTTATCAGAGGTAGCACTGCGCAGTCAACAAGCTTGCGACACACAGTCAAAGCTAGAAGTGAATGAAGTGCGCCCACAGAGAGACCTGTCGGAAAAATGCGGGCAAACAGAACTTGTCTAAGTGCATATGTATGCCAGCAACTGGCTTAGTCCAGGCACGCATTCACATTAATAATAGATCATAGAAAAAAATGATGGTGTTAGCTAAAACCTGTAAGTATAGCCCGGAAAAAAAACAACAACAACTTGAACTTCCCATAGAGTAACAAAAGTTCGACTTTGATAATTTCGTCGAAGTTTTCGCACCAATGGCGCGTCATGGCTGTTGTGGAGGAAAAGGTAATATAAATACACGTAAATATAAAGCAGAATTGTAATTATGTGCTTAACGCAAGCGATGCTTTAGACACGCCCCGTCTCAACGCCTCCAAATGAATGTCGTGTATACCCAGTAAATACACACAAGAGTTGTTGAAATTGGTTTGGGTTAGATATTCGACTGCCTCAGCCTCTACCTCCGCCTCTACCGCTGCTGAATGGCAAGAAGACAAGTTGCTACTAATTTAATTCCAGCCCCCACATCGCCGCCCCCCAAAGGCAACAAGGAGTCTGCCATTCGCTGCGGTCTGGCCAGAGAGCGTGCGGTGCCAAGGTGAGGGCGGCGACACGAAGACTGAGATGAAAGGCTGTATGCGCTGCATGAGCAATGACCGAGTACACAGCCCAGGCACTATTTAAAGATCAAAATAAATCCATTATCTCGCTCTGCTCATCAATTTGAGCGGTTCCAATTGACTGATGACGACGACTGCCCAAAGACAGAACGAATAGGGACAGTGGGGGCGGACGTTCTGTATAAGCGTGAGTTGGAACTGTTGCTGTCCTTTGGCCATCAGAATCTTGATGTTTCGATACACTGTAGGGTATAACAAGCAACAGTAAGCAGTGCTCGACTTAATAATACCCTGAAATCAGCGAAGAGCAAGAATCAACAGGAATATGATAGGGAGTGCTGGACTTATTGATACCCTGGACTCAGCATAAAGCAGTAAATAAACGATGGAAGGGAATACACGACTCAAAGATACCCTGAAGCAAAAAGCAACCGGGATCTGGTTCGGAGTACCCGACATTATAATGCCGTGAGCTCAACCCACAACATAAACAATATTGCTATGGAAGGTAGTGCCCGACTCAAAGATATCCGGAAATCAGCGCAGAGCAAGCAGCAGCAGATATATGGTAGGGAGTGCTTGACTTAATAATACCCCGAACATAACACAAAGCCATAAACAAGAGTTTTATGGAAGGGATTGTCCGACTCCAAGACACCCGGGAATTAATACAAACACCTCAATGTGTATCCTGTTCACATAGGAATGTTGATTTTTATCGATAATTGGGAAATAGCAAACCTGTGCTACGTGCTCAAGCTCTTGCCCTTGTACTTTAAGAAATCGGAATACCATACGGACGGAAGAAATGCCGCATATGGCTAAACTGACTTACCTTATTTACTTTAATCCTGCCCTTTCCTGCACGCATAATGCGGTCTGGGCAAAGGAATTATATAAATAAAATGCTCTGTATCTCTCTCTCTCTCTCTCTATCTCTCTCCCACTGTCGCTCTCTCTATCTCTCTTTCTTTCTCTATCTCTCTTTCTCTATGTCTGTCTCTCTCTCTGTCTCTCCCTCTCTTTCTTTCTCTCTCTCTGTCTATCTTTTGTCTCATTTCTCTCTCGGAAAAGGTGCGAAGTTTTACTCATATTATTTTGGTTTACCGATAATTACTTTAAGGTGCTCGCAATTTGTTACTAGATATTGCAAAGTCTTGGGTCCACTTTGTCAATATCTGTTTAAAGACTTCATTTAGCTTAATTCCAATTTAAAACAAGCTTTTTCTTTAGTGGAAGCACGGCTGCTTAGCCAGCTGCAAGAGGTTTATGTACGCCGACAGCAAACGTCGAGCAAAAAAAAAAAAAGTAAAATATAATGAGCTACTTAAAGGAAATATATACATATATATGTATGTATATATATATATGGGTGGGAGTGAGCAGGTGAGCCGCTGAGCAGGTGAAGCAGCTGAGCTAGTAGTGTGTGCACGCCCAGCTGCTTACGGCGCTGAAATGCAGTCTGAGCACGAGGCACAAGGCAACAAACAAAGTTGAGAGTGAAAAAAAATGCATCACGTGCAATTGGGGCGAGTAGGTGGGCCGGAGGCAGTCGCTGAGCGGGAGTGAGGCGTTGATTGGATGCTGCTGCGTATCGTAGCACAGCTAATGCGCATTTACCTACGACCCTGATGGCCACCGTCTCAGGACTATAAATTTCCGACAGCCCAGCGGAATGGGTAGCTGAATGATGGGTGTGCATTGGGTGGCAAGGAGCCTAATGATGGTTGCTGCTGCTGCTGCTGCTGCTGCTGCATTGAACAAGGAGCCAGGACTAAGACAAACTAAAGGAAGACATGAAAATTTTCGATATCCGTGCCTAACGACTGCCGGCGAACAGAGGCAGCAGCACGCAGCAGGAGGAGCACGAGAGGGAGGCCGTATAGCTACTGCTGGTTAGGCGGCAATGAGATTTTAAGAGCTTCCACTTCCGTCTAAGCAAAATTTGTTATCGCTGCGACAGGCGGGCCAAGTGAAAACTCTATGTACATATATTACGTATAAGTAGTGGCGCCAGCTCCCATCCAGCACGCCAGCACGCCAGCACGCCTCCATGGCACGCCCCGGCCAGTGCCTCGGGAGAGGCCTTCGAACGATTTGCTGCTTGTCTTGCATTTAATGTCACACGCTTCATTATTTCTAATTGGCAAATTTTCAATCAGCGACACGGCCCCAGAGTGGAAATCGGGGCGGGGACAGCGCTGCGGGGGAATGGGGGTGGGTCGAGTGCGGGGGTCAGGATGTTTAGGGAATGCGCTGCGCGTAAATTTGGTTGCGCTCTGACTTAACAACTTCAGAATTCAATTATGCGACACAGAGTGAAATCAACATTATTGATAAGCCGCAAGGACAACGCCAAAAGGAAGCACCAGAGACACAGAAAAAAAAAAAAAAACAAGAAAAGTAAAAATAGAAGAAGCTGGTGGGCAGCCGCTGGAGGCAGAGCAGCAGCAGGAGGAGGAGGAGGAGGGGAAGGACAGTAGATAGCACGAAGGAACGGCGCCGTGGGCAAGCAAAATCGCGACTGCTGTCATCAGCAGAGCTGGAGCAGCAGCAAAAGGAGAAGCAGAAGCAGTGCGGACGGTGACCAATCAGCGCCCCCTGGCGGCGAGCAGGAGCAGCCAACTAACCAGCAAAACTTTTGCCAAGGGGGCTGGGCTGGGCTGGTGGGCGTGGTCACTAGATCTGTCGAGCAACAAAAGAAAACGTAACGCGCAAATTATCGTAATTATAAATTAAGTCGACTTTGGTCAGCGGCGGAGAGCCAAAAGCTGGAGATGGAAGCGGTTCGCATGACGACTACGGATAATGAAGAATGGGCCGAACGGCATTGGGGGAGGCATCGGCGGACAGGCAGGCGGACGGACGAACGGACGGTTGGTTGGGTCGTTCGTCTGTGCGTCTGTGCGTTGCTGGCGAATGTAATGAAAAATACTTTTTGTAATGCGCAGAGGGCTGAGGATGATTGAATGGGGAGGAGCGAAAGGGAAGGTGGGCGGCGAGCGTTTTTGGGCGATTGGCGAAGGCAGTTAGAGAACAAAGCTAACACTGGACTGACAGACATTCGAAAATAGATTTTCACCATATATATATATATATATATATATATGTATACAGTGGGCGGCAGGGTAGCACGGTCCCAAGATTAGGCTGAGAATGAAAAATAGAAGTCGAAGCTGGAAGAGAAGTGGGAGGGAAGCGGAAGACAGAAGCAGTGGGAGCAAGCTGGGCGCTTGACTATAACACTGTAAAGTGGAAAAGTTTTGCACGACTTGGACGGAGGCAGTTCTTTGAAGGAATAAAAAAATAGAAATGAGAACAAGGCAACAAACTAGGGGAAGCTGAAAGCAGACATTGCGGACTGCTGCCGCTGCCACACCCACTCATTCTCAAGCGCCCTCTCTCACTCACATACATATATTCACAAATAAGCTGTACAAAAAAAATAAATAAATAAGACAAACAAGTAAAACTAACAAACAGACAAGCAACTGAGATTTGCTGTTGCTGCTGCTTTGCCTGTTGTCCCGAGACGAAATGAAGCTATTTTGCGTAGGTAACCGAGCGAGAGCGCCCTATTGAGCGCCAGCCGGAAGTTGAGGCGTTGGGCGTGGCCCGCTGCTGTTGCCTAATTGTTCAGAGTCGGACGGAAAGTTATGCCCAAAACTGTTGTCAGATAGACGCCATCGTCGTCGTCGTCGTCGTCGTTTTGAGCAACATTTCTTGGCCATAAAACTAAGCGTTAATTGAGCGCCAAGCAAAAAGTTTTTGGACAAAATGCCCAAAGCAGTTATATTAAATAGATATAATATACGACGGAAGACGAGCCGGAAATGCAGAGCAAACGAAGTCCAAATACCCTTCAAGCCAAAGCCGGAGAGCTTTCTAGCCATGCCAACAATGTTGTTGGCCATAATTGGGTTTGGTATACATACTATGGGAGGTACATGGAAGTAATCAAGAAATTTTTAGAAAAAAAAATACAACTTTTCATACTCTACAAATAAATGATGGTAGAATATGTATACATATATATAGGAAAATATGAAGTTTTAATAAAAACAAGTAAGAAAGCTCTAGTCGAGACTGCTCGACTACGAGATCCCCTGAACCCTTCGAGCAACTGATATTTCAATAAAAATTCGCACATACACACGCACACACACACACGCATACAAACAAACACACGCACACACACACACACACGCATATACAGGCGATTGAGCTTGGGTTGCGCTGCAGTGTTGGCGATATTATGAGAACTTATTTGTGGAATAATTTAATTTCTAGACGTACGATCGTAATGAAACTTTCACAAAGTAATCATGATGTTTAAATGTATGTGTATACCGAAGCACAGGTTTCTAGTACTTGATATACGACTTTTACAAAGATGAGGATGAGGGGGTGGATTTAGAGGTGGGGGGTAAATTTTAACAAAAACCGAAATTGTATAAAATACGTCTTAATATATATTTAAAATTTGGACACTCTAGCTATAATGATGTAGGAGATATAATTTTTTAACTGACTTTCGATAAGGTTTTTTATCGATAAAAAAATATCGGAATGAGTTATCGTTTTTTAGTGATAAACTCGATATGCGCGCGATATATATGGACATTTTAAAAAAAAGTTGAAGTCTCTAGCTCTTATATCTTCTGAGATCGACGCGTTCATACATACGGACAGACGGACGGACGGACGGACGGACGGACGGACGGAGGGACGGACGGACGGACGGACGGACGGACAGACAGACGGACAGGGCCAAATCGACTCAGCTTGTCGCCCTGATCAAGAATATATATACTTTGTGGGGTCTGCCACGCCTCCTTCTGCCTGTTACATACATTTCAACAAAACCATTATACCCTGATTTCCCATTTTCAATGGGTTCAGGGTATAAAAACTAAAAGATATTTACTCTCTCTTCTTTCTGCTTTATATTTGAGTTCTACTTCTAATGGTAATGGAAGCACAGATCCATAGAAAGTCTCAAGTTGATAGCTAAAAACATAAATGAACATATATAGATCTATAAAGATATAGTTTATACATATATAGCCAAGTTCGCTTTTATGCGTTGCAAATTTCATCACGAAATTATAGAAATTCTCGGCTAGTGTATGAAAAACAGCCAGAGGGAGAGAGAGAGAGAGAAAGACAGCAACAAAGATAGAGACCGAGATACATAGAGAGGGAGAGAGTGGAAAAAAATTAGATGACAATGGGCTAGCAAAAACAATTGAAAGCGCCGTTGGCATTAGGCGGGGAGTTGGGCTGCTTTGGCATTAGACGACGCGAATGCTAAGCGAATGGAATGAGCTGGGGACTAGGGGCTCCGCACTGGTCTCCGGGCTGGGGCGCCACTAACCAAATTTACAACTTGTGTGCAGATCGACGACAACTCCAACCACTGACAAAATGGAACAAAATGGCAACCATTAAAAATGCCGCCGACGCTGCCGTCAGCATAAAAACTAAAACGGAATTTCAAAATGAAAAGCTCAAACAAGTTCAATGGACGAAAGCACAACGAACTCTAAATGCCCTACTACCAGCACGCCTCGCTGCATTTAATTCAATTTATGAGCCAGCGTGTATATCTGTGTGTGTGTGTGTGTGTGTGTGTGTGTCTGTGTGTAAGTCGATTCTTGTGAAGCTGATTTTAAAGTGGTGCAGCAAGTGGTTCGCCATGTTTATACACGTGTCGCAGCAAATTGCGTGGAAATTCTGTGAATCGTTGAATATGTACTGAGCGGAGATGAAAATAAAAATCAGTTTCTCAGTGTGAGTTACATGATAAAATGTAATTTGTTAAATGCCTTACGCGAATTTAAGGACGTGCACAGCTCCGACCTGACGGCGCACATCACACGCTTCACACTCCGCACAAGAAGTCACATATTTTATATATAAAATATGCTATTAAGTTAACCACTTCAAAGCTGATTCGCAGCTAAGTCAAGCCTAAGACGGGGCGCACATTTCATTTGATAATGGCTGCAATGTGGTTTAGTGGTTCGCAACAACAACTACAACAACAACAGCAACCACAACAGTAAATTCTCACATAATTAGTTAACGAACTTAGAAGCGGTCCTAATGAAAGGGGAACAATATGGAGGATACGAACAAGAACTTTAGGCACTCAAAAAGTTATGGATAACAATTTAAGGCTTGTATTAAAATTTAATAGTTAAAGTTCTCAGATTTGTGGCTCATAAGGCGTGGCAGCAATTTGAGCTAGTTCCTTTGAATTATATTACATATGAGATATGATATAAAAATATATATTCTGTTTGCAGCAGATCGTTAGGAACTAGTTCACTAGTTCATTAAAAATATATTTTTTTTTTAAATAATTATAGTTGAATACAAAATTTAAATCTAAGAATATGGGAAATAATTGTTTGACAAAATTTGTTTTTATGAACTAGTTCATTTTACAAAAAATTGTATGAACGTATCATAATGAACAGCTTGTTAAAGTCTAAGTATGCAGATATAAGGCTGCATTAGAAAGAAACGAAAATGTAAAATCGGATGTGTTCCGCCAATGAGTGAACTAGTTCATGCACGAAAAGCTAAGCACTTGAAACTAAAATAACAAACAATAACATGACGAGTAAAGTATATAAAGTATAAGAAAATATGCTATATATCGGAACTAGCTCATTTAATTTGGAACTAGCTCACTAATCAGTTTAGCAATGTTGCAAGCAGCACGACAAAGTGAACATGATCGATGGTGAGTGTTGTGCATGAGACCGCCCCAAACAATTGGATGAATTACCAAAAGTTTAGGCCGCCTCATTTGCAGAGGGCACTGAAGGGCAGTGGAGGAGGAGGGTGGGTGGATTGAGCTGTGGGCCAAGTAGCTTGTCGAATGTCTTCTTCGACGCATAAGTAGCTGCTGAAATTAACACTGAAAAATTGTAGTGGCGAATGCGTGCGAATGCGCAAATGAGCAAGCGAGACGGCTTAGGAGCGAACACCCTCCCCTGGGGTGGGGTGGTGCTGGTTGCTGCCCCAAGATAAGCCCCGAGAGTTTGGCAGTGTGTGGGCGTATCGCTTATCCTCGATTGGGCAGCGTGAAAACAGAAATTACATTTAATGGTTATAAATTGAAACTGACTAAATGAAATGCGTAAATATTGACTTATTGAATGGACTGTGCGCCGTCCCTGCTGTTTGCTGAGGGTCACTTCAAATTACATTATTGGCTCCGGAGCCGCACAATGGCCACAGCGGCATAGCCACAGCCCAGCACACACACACACACACACACACATATACACTTACCCAAACGAACACCCACACACACACAGCACCCTCTGCACTTTGGTATTTGACAGCGCTAATTTGTTGATTTGCTGAATTTGATTTTTGGTTTTTCTTTTTTGGGAAATGCCTCCAATTTTTTTCTTCTTTTTTTTGGTGGATATCTATCTAATATTTTGCTGCTGCTGCTGATGCTCTTGGTATTAATGCTGTTGTTGTCATTAGCAAGTCGAGCGGCTTTAAGCGTTAGCCAAAGTTTTGCGGTCTAATGAGCTTAGACTCTAATGGCAGCAGGCCAGGCCGTGCCGGAGCAGGAGCAGCAGCAACCAGAGAGGAGGAGGACACCATTCTCACCCTGCCGTCTCAGTGTCTGTGTGCGGCACTCGAGTTCAGCTGAAAGTCCCGCAGTAATTAGAATTGTTTTCGACATGATTTTTGGCATTCTAATTGAATTGTACAGTTTTTTTCTCTCTTTGTCTCTCTCCCTCTCTCTCTTTTTGTCTGCCCACTCTCTTTCGGTGGGCATCGCTTTGAGCCACAATTAATGATAGTTGATTAGACAACAAAATATTCATCCACCTGACAACAGCAGGAAGCTTTGTTTAACAATTTAGTCGGACCCTTTATTGCGTTACCCTCTGGAAAATTGGATTGTTACATCTATTCAGTGGGCCCAAAGCAATAACTCATTTTGGCCATAATTTATTTGCTATTAACGCAAGTAAACAAACGAATACGAATATAACGAACATCTATTAAAGTAGCAGGGGATATGGGATTGGGCTGTATATATAAGGGAAAACGACATAAAGAGCTTGACTTGACTTTTCATTATTATTATTATATATAGTTTTTTCAAGTTTACTTCTATCTTTATCTAATTTTACATAAAGAAAGATCAAAACAAGTCAAGATCAAGATAATCTATTCAGAGATTTACTTTAGCATATGTATATAGTTATTACTACAACATTTTTATTTTAATTTTATCATCAACATTATTATCAGTATCATTAGATGATCCTTTTAAGGAGTTCTAATAGATGGCAAGTCTTCCTTTCCTCGGCTTGTTAGAATGCCCAATAAGATATTTAAACTATCTTGCTTCCATCGTTTTGAGCAAGTGAAATTGCATGTAAAGTACTTAAGGTGGAAGTGTTTAACTAAGTAATACCCGAACCTTGCGAGAACTGTAATTGCAATTCATTCTGCGCTTTCACCCCTCTTGTTTGCATAAATAATACTCACAGACACACACAGACAAACACACACGAACGCTGCGTTTGCTGCGCAGTTTACACAGCGGCTGAGCAGCCTGATGCACTTTCCTAATGAAATTTTCAGAGGTTGAAATAACATCCAAATGTACAATTTAAGATAATGGAATGAAGAAAAAGCAATTAAAGAAAATAATCCCAAAATATTCATGAACCAGGAATTCGTCCAAGAAACCTCCACATATAATCGATTATTGAAATCTCTAGTTTCCTGTTTTCAAGCTAAATTTGAAAATTCAAGTATAAGGAATCACTTTTATCGATAATAAGAAGAAAATGTCTATCGATAATTTTAAAATCTTTATCTAAAAGTTAGGATGACTCAAAAACAAGTTTTCTCAATCATATGAACATTGAATAACTAATTGAGCAAAATAATATAAACTTAAGCAAAGCATGATCTACAAGAATATATGCTTAAAATGACGTATCTCTAGAGTTTTTAGTTCATATAAGCTGACATGGCTCAATCGGCCCAAATTGTGCTGAGCTTACACATCATAATCGAGTGCATACTATATATAGATATTCTATTTTCAATCTAATCTAAAAACTTTCCATTCCCATTCCCATAGATTTGTCATATTTCCTACTCAAATATTCAATTTTTATCTATTTTGCTCTCTCAATAAGTTTACATAGCTCTTAAATGTTCTAGCCCTCTATCTCCAGCTCTGCGCTTAAAACAAATGCCAAATTGACAAAACTTCAATAAATGAAATCAAATCAAATAAAATGGAAAAAAAATCAATGCATTTGTCGCATAAAATTGAAATTCAAATCAATTTTGGCAAATTGATCAAATTTCAATTTCTAAAACCCAAGCGGCAGACAATCCATAAAGACATTCCGCATGCCATTCAATTGAGCATTGTTAGTGCTGTTGTTGTTGTTATTTGGAAGAACTGAAATAAATCCAGTATACAGTTTTGGTATTGAGCCAAGTGAAGTGTGAGCTGTTATTGGATAGGGCAAACAACCGCAAATGGTAGCCTCCATTTAAAATGGTCGGCTTCGGGGCTGGCTGATGAGATTCCCCTTCAAATGCACATCAATATGGGAGCAATTACTTCAACTACACGAGGCGCCAAGAAACCCTCGAACCCCAATTTCAGATGAAAAAATACAAATCAAATGAAATAAAAATCCATTTGGCCAAAAACTTTTGCTGGGGTTCTTCGAGCATTGACAACGGGTTATAAACAAAAGGGGACGCATATTGAAAAGAAAGTACCCAAATATACACAACTAATACACCCATTACACACACACACACACAGAGTTAATGGTTGTATATGTGTCATAAATATGGGCCAGAGAAAGAGAGAGAGAGAGAGGGGCCTTAGACATATGCGACGCGTCTGGCAGGCTCAAAACTCGAGTCGAGTCGGGTCGAGTGCGAGTTCGAGTTTATCTGCGCATCTAACTGAACTATGGGCATATAAATATATAAACACACACACATTTATGTATGAGTATTTGTGCGTGTAGGCCATGGCGATATAATAAATCGAAGTCACGACAAATATAAATAATAACATTTATTTTATTTCATTTTATTTCTATATAGAAATTTCGTGTTTTTTCGACGTTTTCGCTATTTTATTTTCGCTTTTTTTTTTTTGCTCTTGTTGTTGTTTCTTTTTGCATTTCAACGTACTTTCAGTACATAAATCTCGAGCTTAGCAGCGGACAGGACCCCACACAAATGTCGAAGGACAATAACAACAGAAACAGCAACAGCAAAAAAAAGAGAAAACAAGAGAGGAGCGAGTTTTTTTGCCTCTTTATTTTATTTATTTTTTTTTTTTTTGTTGGGCGCCTGAAACAACAGACACGAGCCGCGGGATTCGGGACGGGCGTGCTAGCCGCCCTACGCTTTATACTCGTATGAATATTGTTTGTGCATATATATATATATATATATATAAATATATATGTATATAGATATACGATATGTGTACACACACACACACACACACACACACGCACACATTTATGTAAAAAATGAAAAACAAAAAGCAAAAGAAAGCAAAATCGCTGCGAACAGAGAAATAACAATAACAAATCCAATATTAGATGGCTATAACAACAATGCGCTCAAGTACAAGCCAGCGCACTCTCTGTCGCCTCTCCATCGGCCACCTAGAGGCAGCCTAGCGCCATCCCATGCGGCACCTAGTCGTGGCACGGCTTGGCGTCGCGTTTGCTAAGGTTTTGCGGCAGCAGCAGGCGCACAAATTTTTGGCCATTCGGCAAGGTCTGTGTGAGCTGAGCGCACACAATAAAAACTGAAGCAGTGGAGGGGAGAGGTGGGGATGGGGGGGAGGGATGGAGGGCAACGACTGGCTCTATGAAACAAAAAGTGGAGGCGTACTACAAGCTGTGAACAAGCTGAGTGTGTGTGTGTGTGTGTGTGTGTGGAACGCATGTGCTGCAATCCGATGAGTGGGATGAAACTTTTACACACACACACACACACGCGCACACGACTAAAGAATAGAATGAAATAAAGACACAGATATCGGAAAACTTTGGAATGTGCATTGGCTAAAAGCAAACCACTCGAATTGAGTCAAATTACTTGGCATTCGGAATGGGATTACTTCCAAGCATTGGATTGGAAACAATTTGTCGAGATTTTGGCATATACATATACATATATATAGATTTCATAGAGCACGACACGGCAGGGCACGGCACGGCTTGGCAGGACTCGGCACACGAAAGCTAATATTGTCGCATGAAATATTTGACCACATTACATTATGATGGTATTTGCTTAGGATTATGACGACTGCCCTAACTATGGGTCAATGGGTCGGCCATGGCGATAAAGCGGTATGCACAGTTATTTTGCAATGCAATGGGCGAGTAGGCGGAGGAGCGCTGCTCGTTAACTGACTGCCATTCACCATGGGGATCGGGGAATTTGCGGAATGAAAATGTTTGAAAATGAAAATGCCTGAGTGCCGCAACAATATTAAATGACACGCTGCAAAATGGCTTTCGAGTCGAGACGAACAACTCAGTCGGCAGCTGGACAAGTTTTAATTAACTGTTAACCGAACCTTGAACTGATGCTGCTGCTCCTGCTGCTTCAAAAGGCCTACAGAATTAGTTAGTGTAACAAGTGAGAGTCGGGAATGAACGACTAAGCAATACGCTGGTAGAGCTGACATGGCAATTATTCTATGCTTCTGTTTTGCATACACAGTAAAAAACACAAAGATAGAAGAAGATCCTTTTCACATATCTAAACAATCACTCAGAAAGTCTCGACTCCCAATAACCAAAGATAAGCTATCGATTTATATCGATAATAAGAAAATATACTATCGCATTTAACAAATGCCGTACATAGTATATATGAATCTACACATATGGTCAAATTAATAGGTGTGAAATATTTTTTGTGAAAAAATGGTGATAACGTCTATATTTTTTCAAATATTTTAAAAACTCAACTGGCATTAAAAAATAGACATATCTTAGAATAATAAAAGCAAAAAAAAGTTTAAAAAAATAATAACGGTTGATATAATTTTGGCAAATATCACAAAATACTCAAAATTTTGCTGGCCACATTAATAGGTGTGCCTAACAAATTAAAAAAAAAAAATTAAAATTTTGGAAATATTGTGAAATATTTATGTTATATTTAGATTAAAGGGGATAATACCCCGTATGCCCGCTTTTATTCGCAAAGATTTTGTTGATCCTTGATGGCATAGACGGCATTAGCTTTGTACACCTTTCCACGGGAATGGCGCTCCATTTCTCTTGAGTGAGATCCAATAATTGGGTGTAATTGAAGCAGGTAGTCTTAGAAATGAGTCTTTTTAGGTGTCCCCAAAGGTTCTCAATTGGATTGTGATCTGGAGACTGACTTGGCCACTCATAAACATCAATTCTATTTCCATGAAGCCAATCCTTAGCTACTGGGGAGTCCTATTTAGGATCGTTATCCTGTTGTAATTTCCATTTTAGAGGCATGTTGTCGTGGCCATATGGTAGCATAACACTACTCAATAATTCATTTTACAGGAATCTGTCCATTATGGAAATGGGTGATGGTCCGATTCCAAACCCATGCCATGAAAAGCAGTCCCAAACCATTATGCCGCCTCCTACGTGCGTAACCGTATTTTTTGTATATCTAGGATCCAATTCTTTGCCTTTAGGTCTTCGAACATTTATATTTGAGACATTCCCAAACAAATTTATTATTGTTTCATCACTCCAGAGAATATTCTTCCATTTACGCTCTCCCTCTAAGCCAACCCAGGCCTTGTGAGTTTGAGCAAAATGTTTGCTCATCTGAATATTTGATCCACGCAGAAGAGGAACTCTGCGAACAACTCTCCCAGGTAGATCCGAGCTTAATAGCCGTCGACGAATAGTTTTTTTCTGATACCATATAGCCCATTTCGCCTGCAATCGGCCCCGACGACTGAAAAGGACCCGTTTTCGCCAAGGTGACTATACGGGAATCGTCGGTTGCGGTAGTTTTCCGCCGGAAACCTAGCTTCCTTTTGTCTTTTTTTGATTTAAGGGCATTTCTGATGAAGTTCTCAGATAGTCCCATGAGTGAGAAAATGCATTCACAAGTTTTATCCTCTTCACGAAGCTCGCGAACGAGGTTTCTCTCTTCAGCACTGCAGTGAACTCTACGACCCATCTAATTTTGTTAAAATGTTGCAAATAAAAATTTTTATGCTTAAATCTAATTATTTTTAACGAAAATAATATCTTTGCTTACTTAAAAACTCTTTGATTTCTTAATATTTTTTTTTTTTAAGAAAATACACCTATTAATGTGGCCAGCAAAATTTTGAGTATTTTGTGATATTTGCCAAAATTATGTCAAACGTTATTATATTTCAAACTTTTTTTTTGCTTTTATTATTCTGAGATATGTCTATTTTTGACTGCCAGTTGAATTTTTTAAATATATGAAAAAATATAGATGTTATCACCATTTAAATAAAAAAAAAAAATTCACACCTATTAATTTGACCATATGTGTATATTTATATTTTCAAGTCCCTAGCACTGCGAATGTACGAAATGGATGAATGCATACGGATACGGATGGACAGACAGACGTATAGTCGGACGGATGAGAAAAGAGGCAGACATGACTTCTCATTCGTCGTCCTGATAACGAATCCTTATACTTCATACCATCCGCAACGCCTCCATACATTTAGCATAATCATTCCATTTATAAGGTTCAAGAACGCTGGAATTGACTTGAAAATAATCAGAAAAGCAAATTTGATGGTGTAGGCATCAAAAAAACAAACAAGCACATATTTATCGTTATTATGCAAATAAAAGAAAACATTGAGAAAAATAAATTTCGTTTGCGCATCATAATACGAGGCTTTATAGACTTCAAGATGGTAGCATTTACTCAGTTGTCGATGCTAATCAGGAATTTATTTATTCAAATTGTCAATGGGATTTCATTGTCATTTCAGTTTTAAAACTAAAGTGAGAATTAGAGCGAGGCAAGTCTTCACAGTACTAATCTGATTAGTTTCGAAAATTCTCAGATGAGTGCTAATTACTTTAGGGAACTTTGCAAACGGATTCAATTTAATTGCATTATTTCGGTGCTAGTGATAAGCTTAAATTTGAAACTGAAAACTTTCATGCCTGTCAATGAATAATAATCAATGGACTCAGCAGGCGGCAGGCAGACATATAGGACATAAATCTGAAAGGGTCTGTTATTGGGATTTGAAAATAATTATAAATCACCTATATTATGGTTGGGGCCAAATTATCCGCTCGGCTAGAGAGTAAGCAATAAAATATAATGCCCTTGGGACCCAAGCAATATATAAAAAAAAAAATAGAATAGATAAAAATAATAATAATAAAAATAAAAGTAGACCCAAGTCCAACTAATTGCACAACATTTTGGGGTCGACCAATGTGTGATAAACTTTGAGTTGAGCTGCCGAAGTGGCGAGGCTTTGACTTACATAACTTTCACTCCAATGGCAAGGGGGAACAATATGTCTAACGAGTATGACACACACACGCACACATACATAAACAGGAGCTATGCCCAGCCAGCCAGCGAAAGGACCCTGCGACCCGAGGGCCGACCATTAACTATGCCAAGTGTTGCAAAGTGTATCTAAATTTTCTGCACTAACACCCAAAATCTAATTTATATCACGTTAATGAGCTTTTACGTCAAATTTTTCGGATTGTTTGGGGACGGGACGAAACGGAATGGGACGGGACGGCAAGGGACGTCAACGATTTGAGGGTGAAGCTATGGACGGGGCCTGGCGCAAGGGGTTGACGGCAAAACTTTGAGGCCAAAGTCGAGTGGGCTCTCGGCCGTCAGACGATTCGGGCAGTCGGACGTGGCAAAAACTGTCAACTGTAAAAAGTTGGCCGGCTTATCAAACGAAATTTTGTGGCAATAAAACGAAACGAAACGGAATAGAAACGAACGGAGCGAGACAGAAAGGGAGCGAGCGAGCGAGAGGGTGAGGGAGGGCAACAACTGTGCGTCGCGAGTGGCAGCACGTGGAGCGCGCTCATGTCTGAGCCAATAAACGAAAGGTTATTTAATATTTGGCTACAGCTTTGGAGCACCCTACCCCGCCCCCACCGCAGCCCATCGGAGAATTCCCGAAGATGCCGCACGACTCCCCGACGTTTCCTGCAAATATATTTAACTAACAACTTAGCCAAGTTGGCACTTTTGTTTTCGGGCTCTCGATTTTGTTGTTGCTCTCTTTTTCTCTGTTATTATTTTTTCTCCACAGAAGAACATCAAAGACGCATGGGCGTGGCTAGGAGGCGGCTAGGGCCGTGAGTGTGGAGTGGGTAGGAATTTTTTTGTATTTTATTTCATTTTATTTTATTTTTTGCCCTGGCATCCTGCGGGCGAATATTAAACAAATCTCGGCATACGCAATGCAAAAGTTGTCAACTTGCTCTGATAACACGCCCCCATGCCAACGCCTACACAAGGAAAAAAGCCCCTCTTTGCCCCAGCTACTATATATCGCTAGCTCTCTCTTTCTCACTCATGCGTCTCCCCTGTTGTTCCTTTTGTTTTGGCAACGAGCGAAAAGGCAAAACATTGGCAAATTTAAATGCAAATCAGCAGACAGAGTGAAAGAAAACAAGAAAATGCTCAGCGCGGGGGGTTAGAGAGTGCAGGAAGAAAAAAGTATAGACTATTTGGGAAATTATGGACCCGAGCTAAGTTCGGCATTGAGTCGAGTGCGGGCGCACAGGCAGGTGCCCATTTGCCAAGCTAAGCAAATGCAGTTTAGCTGCCACGCCTACAGCACACACACACACACACAGCGACATGGCATGTAATATGAGCATTCACATTATTACTTAATTCAAATATGTCGGTATCAGCAGGCAACCCACATGGCATATAAACAAGTGAGCCTGCTCTAGCCGGCAGTGCACGACTTGCAAATACCCTAGCCACTTGCCAATATGCTGACAGTCAGTGGCTTCTGACTCTATATGGGTGCTATTCCCAGTTGTCAGACTTCAAAAATATTTTATCCTCAGATTTAATTTTCTGTGACATACACTGCCACCGAGTGCATATACCCGGTTTGATAATTTGCACAGACTTTAAGCGGATAATTTAGAAAATTATATAGCACAGATTTGGGCGCAAACATTTTGAAGCAGGTGACAAACATGTCGTAAAATAAATGCTTATGAGCATGCCATATATTATAATAGGCTAAAGAAAACATCAAACTTATATATAGATATATATATTTATATATACGAACGTGAGAAGATAATGATATGTCTAAGTTATGTGGACAGCTGTAGAGGAGGGGGATATTACAAATTGTGTGAACAATTTATTTAGGCCCCAAAAAGAGCTGGCTACCGCATGAGCCAAAAACTTGTCATAAAACTGATATTTATGGCAAAGAAGATGAGAAGAAGAGCAAACGTTGAGATCTATTTTAAAGGATATTAGAAGATTTGGGCGGAACATAGAAATATATGAATGGGAATTGAGTTGTACAGATGAATATGGGCATGGATAAAGCGCATGTAGTTTCTAGAGTTCTGATATATGCACATATACATATACTTGACTCCATCTGATCTAACTACCCTAGCCATATGAAACAGACCTTAACAAACTAACTTTTACTATTTGACTTTAATATATTAATATCAATGTTAATAGTCAATAGAGTCTCAAAATGCTAAGCTATTGGCAAGCTTAATTAAGATATGGTCATTGCCAACTGCTTATCTTCATTATCTATTTCACATGTCATACGTGACGTAAACACCCTCTTTCGGCCGCCTCAACAGGGTACACAAATATGCGTAATACATGAAACGAGAAATAGTAATGAGAAATGACACGACATATGGCAATGCAAAGTAAAAGATGAAAGACTTATTATACAAGCTGAAGACATTGGATCAGAGTACGCCGGAGTAGCTGTAATTGCATATGATATATATTATGATATTCGCTGTATGAAAGCAATTTGCTTCGCATTTTACAGCACAAGGAGATGATGCTCAGCTGCAGCACGTGTCACACATGGTGACAGCAACATGAGTGTGTGAGTGTGCGTGGGTGGGTGTGCGTGGGTGTGCGTGTATGTGTTAAGGCAGTGAGGCACGCACAGACGCAATATTTTGCAACAAGCTTGCGGCTCACCGAATTATTTCGCTACTGTGCACTCCCCGTGCACTCCTGAACCTGAACGCTGGGATTTGTCTGGCCACCGAATGTGACAGCCTGACATAGTCCACTTTCGAGCAGTGAGAGGGCAACAACATACCGACATCTTAACATCCCAGCTGCCAACTGGCCTGGCCATAGCTGTTAGCTGCCAGATAGATACCTGTACTTGCCTGTACCCCTTTTCCCTTTGCCAGCCACCCAGCTATATGTGTTGTGCCAGCTCAGGTGTTGGTGCCAAAGGGCCGCTCATGTATTTTACTCAGATTCCCCAGTGCACAGCTCACGGCTCAAGGCGCACAGCGCACAGCGCACGACGTACGCCGTACGGCCCAAGGCTCAAGGCGCCCAGCTTACGGCTCAACTCTCCAGGTTTATCTGCTGTTTATGATTAATTGTTGTCTGCCTGGCAGACAGTGAGAAGTCGCCCGACAAGCCAACGGAGATTGCCGCCAGCACAGAGGACTTGGCCAGAACGTGACTTTGTTTCCCTCTAATATATGTGCATATATACCCGCATATATATATAATGTCTTTGCCTCGCCTGCTTGAAATATAAGAATATAGTTTACCCAACACACTTTTACCTAATTAAAAGTTTTCTGCTTTTCTACGTGAAACATTGTTACGCGTAAGAAACCTGAGATATTATCGATAGGCATTAAATAGGTCAAGGTTGATTGGAATCGAGTATATGGACAGATATATTTCCTTATATTATAAAAACTGGAATATAATACGAAATACATCTAATAAATAGCAAAAGCTAACTAGCTCCATAAGCATTTGAAATTTACATATATAGGACCCGATATAACTAATATATGATGAATATTAATTATTATACATACATGCATAGTACATACTCGTATTCACCTTAGTAATGTAATACTAAATAAAAAGTTCATATAATGTATCCATTTATTGATTTTAGAGTTATCGATAAGTGAATCGATAGTTAAATGCTTTATATTTTTTTATATGTATATATTGCTAATTATTATGTATGCTAATATGAAAATATACATGGATATCTATACATATACATATACAAGACCATTAAAATGTATATCGATAAAAAATCGATAAATAAAATTTGTACATATTAAATGTACATAATTCTTGTGATTAGTCCATAATAAATAACTACCAAAAAATGGACATCGCAAAACAAAACAAAAATCGATTAATAATCGATACACCATATATATATACCATATATATATAATTTAATAAATTAGCTATTGAAAAAGAATTAATAAAATAATTAATGTTGCCAAAAATACATCGAATATATCGATGAATGCAAATCGTTATCGCGGAATAATTAATAGGTAAATATATTGTAACTTTGACTAAATAAGTATGAAATGTATAATTCGATAGATTATCCATTAAAAATTAATCTATTATCCATTAAATAACCAGAAAATTGATAATTTCAAAAAGTGCATCGATAAATATATCGAAATATAATCAATACACAATCAGTTGAAAATAAATCATTAGCGCACAAAAATCGATATTGCAAAAAATTGCATTGATAAATATTTGTCGATAAAAAATTTAACTTCTTTTTTGATAATACTTCAATGTCACTGGCATACACTAATTTTCATATATCAAACAGTGAAGAATGCGTTTTTTCCTATATGTATATTGGCATATATGAATAAATCAATCATTTTATGACTGCAAACATGTTATTGATGTAAGTCCTGTCCTATCGAAAGAGAATTACTTGAAAAATAAAAGTAAATTAAATAAAATGGTTATTACAATTTCGATAGACAAGATTGCGGTTGGTAGAAAATATTATAAATAATTGCCCACACAGCGAGAGTCCACTTGAAAAAATTTCAGCGCGAGTTTCGCATGTGAGTGAAGCTCATTTATGCGTCCAGTGAATGAATGCACTTTGTCATCCACTGAGTACTCATTGTTCACTTCACTTTAAGTGGAACATTCGTTGGTCGCTTTGGTTTGGTTGGTTTGGTTGGTTTGCCGGCAGATAGCACCGACCGACCTGCACTTCAGCTCGGATTTTATGAGACAGTTTCGGGTGCCCATAACTCAGTGGGTGAATTGTCAGTAGGGTGGCCCTGCTCTCTATTTTTTATTCATTTCATATAGTATATTTCTATACATGTATATGTATGTATATATTTGGGTGGGTATAGTCACGACTAGTCCAATTTCAAAGTACATTTTGTGACCCACACAGAATTTATGAACTCGTTTTGTTATTAAATTTGAACTGGCCAACTGGCAGGGAGTAGTGCCCAGAGCGGGGTTTGAGCCACTGTTATCATGGGCAATGGCTTACACACATACATATATACATATATGGCTAACAAACTTCATGACAGTCGACTCGAATGGTGCGTGCCTGCAAACGAGGGGGGGTGGGAAGAGCTAAGGAATCGTGCGAGACGCTGCGTTGAAATAAAAATGAAATTTATTATTTATTTATTTCGTTATCACTTTGTATGCGACACACAAAAAATGCGATAAATAAATAAATAAAAGAAAGAAAGCCGCAGCGCAACGAAATGAAATGGAACTCTGCTAGCTGAGCTATGGGCAGGGCGACAATTCGACACGGGGGCTAAGGAGGGTTAAGGTTTTGCGGTTGCAAACTAAAACTCGAATTTAGATTGAAACTCGGGCGAACGCTCCTAAGCCCACAACATTTATGAACTAAGCCAACGAACCAAACCACAAAACTGACAACAGCCAGCCCCCTCGCTTCGCCCCCGCTGACCGTGCCTATGCAACCAAGTTATGCCCGCTCACAAAAGGAAATAAATGTAATAGTTCGTTGCGTATCGCTTACGCTCGCACGACGCCATCCCCGAACACACCGAAATGCCGTGGCACGCAGCGGCGATTAGAAAAAGGATACACGTAATTTTGTACTTTCCGACATGGTTTTTACGAGCTAGCGACCAGGATCAGCCCCGATGGCCGCCCCATAATAAAGGTTGCCGCCGTGCCGGAGGTGAGGTGACAAGTTGGCGGTTATTATTATGCCATACGCTGCTGTCGCACCGTTGCCCACTCGCATTTACAATGGATTTGCCTCACGTTGTTTTTGTTGTGTCTCGTTATTCGGGATAGGAATTGGATTTGAATTGGTTGGTTTGGTTTGGTTTGGTTTGGTTTGGCTTGGCTTGCTTTGGTATGGTCTTCGGGGCTGCAGCTGGAAACGGAAGTGGGGCTGGCTTTTGGCTTTCGGCCTTTGGGAGTTGACAGTTGCCAGTTAAGGGTTTTTTTCCTTGCCCTACAAGAGGGTATCATCATGTTATTGGTAGATGTGTAACGTGTTAAACAAGTGAACTTTATCTGTGTTAGCTGTCGGTGAAGGCATTTCGCCAACTTTCATCGGTTTATTTTTATGCCAACTTCTGAAAGTATTCCATCGTAGAATTCATATAAATATTGCGATCACAATCTCAATATCGTCTTTGATCAGCTTCGTTTTCCTCTACATCTCTATGTCTACTTCGTTCTCCCTCTATCTCTGCCTCCTTCTTTCCCTCATTTTCTTTTAGTCTCTCCCTCTATCTCAGTTTCTTTCAATCTATTTCTCCTCTCTTTCTCTATATTCTACTCTCTCATTCAGTCTCTTTCTCTCTCATCTTCAATCCCTCACTCTCTTTCTTTCCCTCTCTCTCTCTCTGTCTCTTTCTCTCTCTATTTCGCTCCCTCTCACTCTCATTCCTTCTTTGTCTCTCCCACACAATCTCACCATTAATCTATCGGTGTGTCAAATTTTTCTCCCCCTCTCTCTTTCATACTCTATCTGTTCCTCAACTTAGATTATTTACATATTTTTCAGAGTACCTAATATTCGGCCCTACATAGTCTCCGCATCTTTTTCTCTTTCTTTATTTTATTTTTCGTGGGCCTTGTGCTTCGCTTGCGGCGACTCGCATTGATGGCATTTTTAATGGCTTAGCGGTGTCTAACTCGTTGCCGATTCGTTCGTTAAGGTTTATTAGGGTCGAGTCTGTCAGCTAAGGTCATGCGTGTGTGTGTGTGTGTGTGCGAGTGTCCCGTGTCTGGGGTGTGGACATGTTAAGAGTGGCGCTAAAGAGCAACACATTGTGCGACAACAGCAGAAAACAACGCTCATAAATCAGTTTCAGTGGTTTGGTCGATAACGATTATTACATTCAGTCGATAGCAAACACACACACACACATACCCAAGCACATATGGGAGCAATCACATTACTGTTAATGCATTGAAACTCGCATTCCAATTGACTATTTAAGTTTGAGCATTCAGATTGAAGCTACTAGAGAATATCGAATAGGCCCATTTGATTTTAAGTAGCTAACGATAAATGAAGTGTGTTGGCCATTTATCGATATAAATATATGTAGCAAGGCATTAATCGATAACACAACCATTTTTGTAGCAGGGCACACAATGAAGAGTTCGTGGAGTGGAGTCGAGTCGTGTCGAGTCGAGTCTGTCTAAAACTATTTGGGCAACAAAGTTTTCCTCTAATTACTGTCGCGCTACATAACTCAGGCAACTTTGACATTCAGAGGAGAGTCGCAATCGCCGTCGCAGTCGCCGTCGCAGTCGCCGTCGTAGTCGTAGTCGGAGTTGTAGTTGACGTTGCAATGGCAATTTCTTGCCCCAGCCCTTGCATATGCCGGTTGATTAGCATGGCATTTGCCGGCTGCCAGTTGAGTTCACTTTGTCATTTGGGTATTTCGGAGACGACCCGCAGCTGCCAAGAGGCGGACTCAAAGTTGAGGCTTTGCTGCAGCTGCAGCTGCTGCTGGATGACTGCAACTTTACGCTAAACGTGAGCGCGACGCCAAATGAAAAGTTTTCAATAAGCTAAACACTTGAAGCAGACAGACGCACTGACAGCTGACTGGACTCGACCGGGGGAGAGAGAGGCGGGCAGGGCAGGGCAGGGCAGGGCAGAGCTGCTCCACTGAAAGGTAGAAGGCGAAAGTACTCAACTGGCATAGCAGCGGCTGGCAAACTTGACTTTTGCGTGCTAATGAATTCGAGCGTGGCGCATAAAAATGTTTTTGCAAGCGCACAAAAGTATGCAGCAGTTTTTTGGCCACCAAATGCCTGCAGAGAGAAAGAGAGGGAGTACCAACTGAGGGCGAGACTGAGACGACACGAACAGGCTGACGAGGCTTGTGTGCGTGGGCCAGGCCAAAGTGCAAACGGCACTCGAGCAACTCGAAACTATGCATTTAATTGATTTCAAGCGCTTTAAGCAAACAAATAGTGAAAAGCAAACCAATCAAGCGGGCGGCCAGGCGGCTGGGGGTGGGCCTGTGGCTGTGGCTGTGGCTGGGCGTCGGCGTCGGCGTAAAGGCAGATGCGAGTGCTGGGCGCTGAATGCAGCTCACGCTTCAAGAAACAAACATATTAGCATAAGACACACACACACACACACACACTTACATATATATATATATATATGTACATGTATATATGTAAATGTCAATGGGTGTGCTGCAGCAACAACAACAAAAGTATAAAACAAAAATTTTCTCTTAGAGCGCAGCGCAGCAAAGTCAAGCCAAGCACGCCCAATGAAAACTTTTGCGTGTGTGTGTCTGTGTGTGTGTGTGTACGTGTGTATATGACTGTGTGTTAGTGTGTGTGCTAGCTGTGCTATGCAAATAGAATTGCATTTAAATTAATCATACGCACCGTGTGACCATGCTTCTGTGCGTGTGTGTGTGTGTGTGTGTGTAAGCACACGTGCGCGTGTGTGCGTGTGTGCGTCTGGAGGTAACGGGCAAAGCAAGCGCTTACACTTGCCAACTTGAGCCTTTCACCCTCTCTCTCTCTCTCTCTCTCTCACTCACCCACTCTCTGTCGCCCTCTCTTTCGCTCTATCTCTGTCTGTTTGGCATGTTTGTGCAATTTGCGAAATTGCATTGCCGTCGAAGTCGCCGAGCTTCCACTGTCATAGATATGTATGTATGTATGTGTATTATTATCAACATGATTATCATTATCAAGGCGATCATCGGCCAAACGGACATTATGATGTTGCCCATCAGGATCATCATGATGATAGAAGGCACTGCACAAGCTGCTAAATGCTCAAAATTCAAGTGGGTGCAACTTCATTCGCCTGCCAGCAAATAAATGTGTGTGTGTGTGTGTGTGTGGATGTGTATGTGTGTGTGCTTACGAAAATAAGGTTAAGAAAATGCTGCACTTATACACAGACAAACCATGAGAGAGAGAGAGAGAGAGAGAGTAAGGGAGCGATGTTGAGTCGCCTTGTGCGAGCGACCCCAGGAGTTGCTTTACCTTAATTTATGTGTATGCACTGCTTACAGTTTGAGCAGCACTGCAGCATGCATGTGTGTGTGTGTGTGTGTGTGTGTGTGTGGACTGTTTTGGGCGCATAAATCAGGAAAGCAATGGGAAACGCTTAGCTAAGCAAGCAGCGACTGCCACAACAACAATAACTATAAATTTAAGTAGGCAACAACAGGAATCTCACAACGACAGCCTGAATACCCTAACTTGAGCATAAGTCATAATCAAACATAGCCTAAAGAGTTCTTAAATGACAGCAACAAATATCTAGAATATGGCAGAGCATAATACGATATAACGAAACGCAAATATGAAAAAATTAACAAATTATTGCCTGCAAATTCTTCGATTATAATCGATAACAAAACTAGTTGTCAGCTAATGCTGATGCACTTATCGATTTAGCTATACGCTTAGCGAATTAGCAAATTCTCTACTCAGTGAGTACAGTAGGCATATTCCTTAGAGTAACTTTTAACTTACTAACTTTTTTTTTCAGTAAAAGTAGATATGAAGAAACGTACATCGATGTATTCCCTAAGTCATTATTTGTCTTCAATATAGCACTAGACTTTTCAACCCATACGATAGGAGCACACTATCTCTCTCCCTCCCTCACTCCTTCCCTCTCTCCCCCTCTCTCTCTTTCAGCTATGACTTACTACCCACATATAATAAAACAGAGTCTACACCAGATGCTACCTCACATTTGATGAATGTATTCAATATCTCAGTCAATTCTCAGATCCATTGCTCTTCATAAATATCTACAATGTTACAAGCGACTGTCAAACTAATTGTCTATTTTGACAGCAACATTTCATGAATTTTCCAACGATGATCGAACAGAGCCTTGCCTTTGCCTACGTCACGTTGCGTGTCCTTCGTAAACGTTTCCCTGTAATCGCCCATGCTTGGCACTTGATTTTCCTGCAACTAACAGTTAAGACTCAAGTTAACTCAACTTTATGGCTGCACAGCTCAACGTCTGCCAAGTGCTTGACGTTTGCCTTTTTGTGTGTGTGCTGCAAACGCATCGAGAAAGTTGTGAGACTTCTTGTTAATGCATAACATCTGGCAGCTGCCTTTGACAAGCAGTTGTTGTTGTTGGTGTTGTTGCTGTTGCTGTTGCAGTTGCTGTTGCTGGTGTTGTTGCTGTTGCAGTTGCTGTTGCTGTTGCTGATATTATGCCAACAGTTCTAGTCGGTTGTCATGTGCAGCGATTACCGTTAGTTGTAATCGTTGTTGTTGCCGCAGCTACTGCCGCTGCTCCTGCCGCTGCTGCTGCTGCTGTTGTTGCCACTTGACACTAAACGAAAATGAAACCAAAATTGTTTGGCCGGCTCGTCAACAACACGACCAACTCGCGCTACAGTTTCTCAGGCACTTCTGCGAAACAAGTTAAAGTACGTTGACCGGCAGTGGACGACCAGCAAATACTCTCTACCCGAAATAAACCCATTTAGATATCAATAGTAGAGCCATTAGACCATTTGTGTTCATAGTTCATAGTAAATCTTGAAAAGTTAAGCGTGCAATCGATTAAATTCTTATTAATATCGACTTTCGATATCAATTATCATGTTATCGATAAAGATTATTTGATTATCTATATCGACATCATCGTCTATTACTTGACATATGACCAATATATTATATTACCGATATAGATCATAAGAATTTCGATATCAATTATTATATTATAATGATCGATTATCAATATTTTGCCGATATCGATTAATTTCATTTGCATATGATTTATGATTATAATTGCATCAATTTTAAAGGTTTTTGTTGCCGGCTCTAGGAGACTTTCTTCAAATCGATACTTATCGATTCTTTAAGCTTAGTGAAATAATGCAAATACATTAAATAGGCAATTCGACTAGGCCTTTCTTGCAAGCTAGGCTTTTTTTTGCCTACTATCTTCAGTTCACACAAAACTTGTATACCCGTTTCCGCTTTAAATGGACTACAGGGTATTATAAAAAATTTGTGGAGCTTTACTTTAGTGCAACGGCCGACTGGTTTACTCGCTCCCACTCGCTTTGTCTTACTCTAAAACTGTGCGTCTCCACCTCTCTCTCTCTCTCTCTCTCGCTATTTTTGCGTCTCTCACTCTTAGTCTGTCTCCCTCTCCCTTTCTATCTGCCTAGCTGTTTGCAGTTATTTATAGTTGTTGCTCGTTTGTTGTGCGTATTTTTAATAAGTTGATTTTGCCGTCGCTTCGGTATTATTTTGCATAAATTATGCAAGCGCCTGTCATTTGTCTGCTCTAGCACAACAAGGACAACAGCATTTTAAAGTTTGAACACCACTGAGAAACTGTTGACGTGTGTGTGTCACTGCATGCACGCATGTGTATGTGTATGTGCGTGCACGCGTGTGTGGCTTGGTCGGTGGGTGGGGTGTTGTTTTATTAATGAGCTGAACCAAATTAACTTTAATATATGTGTGTTTAAATGTTGAACAAGTGTATACTACTTTATGCCCACTCTTCACTCTTAATACCCTGCACTCATTAGACATGGTCAGCATGCGAGGGGTATATTGCATATATAGCTGACATGGCATACCCTCGAATGGACGTGTATGCATATTACTGGATCACCCTCGCCAGATGAGTTGCACTACGCGTATTTGTCGCTATTTTCTGCCATCGATTTAGTTGTTTAAACATCCCACTGCCTCTTCGATATTTTGTTGGAATTTTGGCATTTATTTTGCTTTTTATTGTATATCGATATTTATCGATCAACTAAACAGTTTTGTATATATGTCAATCTCGATTTTTATTATTCACCTGATCAATACAGTAGTTTTCCTCTGTATCTCGAAGGCTTGTAATACCACTTTAAATTTAGATAATGTTTAAATATTAGATATATGTATATATACCTCTCAAAGTGAGATCTACTTGTCTACACAGTCTTTACTTGGTGCAGATGCAGCATCACAGAAACTACCAAAAATATGGCAGGGTATCTTCGAGTCGAGCAGTCTAGTGTAGCGCAGTATTACTTGGTACTGTTTTTCATTGGTCTGGCATTTATCATTTATAATTGTTTGGCTGTGTGTCAACCATTTGGCCATTGCGGTCTCCTGTCCACTTGGCGCGTGGCGGAGCTGACGATGGAGTGGGAGGCATGGCAGATGGCGGATGGCGGATGGCAGAAGGCGGAAGGGGCGTGACCATATTCTTTGTGCATTTCACATTTTGACACTTTGACATGCATTAAATCAGTCAAGCGTTGGCCACTTTGAGCTCCATGACTTTGCGGTACAGCTGTCTGTCTCGCTTTCGCCAACGCCCTGTAACTATGTAGCTGCCCTCTCCATCCCATATTCTGTCTCTCTCGCTCTCCCTTTCTCTTTTACTCATTTCATGTCTCCCTTTCTCGCACTCTATATCTTGCTGTCTTGCTCTCATGCGCTGTCGGTGCTGCAGCAGAGTTTTAAGGTGACCACAGTTTGCATATTTAATTGCTGCAGTTTTGGGCTGACCATCATTTCATATTAATGAGCCAAACCAATGACAACTTTTGGCCCAAATGAGCATGTAAATGCGTCGAAATCATGTCATTAATATCATTCCGAATGCAACATCCAGCAGCCAGCACATATGTATACAAACTAAGCCCGGACTTAGCCCGCCCACACGAATTGCAACTGCATTTCGTATTCAAGTTGATGATAAATTAATCAAAGGAACAAAAGCTTGAATATGCTAATGTGGGCTAACCCTTTGTTGTTTTGCGAGCAACTGTCAATCGCAACCGATTTGTAATCTGCATGTCAAATAGAAAGCCCAACATTCAAATCATAAAGCACAGCCAATTAAAACTCACCCTGATTGCACCTCGAGGAGGCGTTGCTAACTTGACGACATGCTCCTGTCACAATTACATTCAGTTTTAACATGTGATGGACAAGCACTTATCAAAATGCGGGCATTCATAGGCAGATATAAAAGTGGTTGCATGATGACAACTACTTTTTGTCTCTCTTCCACTAATTCCTCTCTCAGTCTCGCTTGTGCATCAGGTGTAAATGATGTATAGCTATCCCTACAATCAGATGTATGTATAATATGTGTGTAGTGCTCAATATTATAATAGATGTGTAGGCCCTTTGACTCCTGCTCTCAACTTAGACTGCTCTTCAAGATTGGTGCATACATACGTTGCATCTCCAATGTGATACATACATCGCATTCTCATTATCTCTCTCTCTCTCTCTCTCTCTTGCTATATCTCTATCTCTTTCTCCAGCTATCCCTGTTTGCGCCTTATCGAACTGAGCTCAATATATTATAACCCATTTACTTCGCTCTCGTCTTCTTTGTGTCAATCTCCTTTTTCATTTTGCCGTTACTTATGCTCATTCACTCTCACCTTTCATCTATTTCTCGAATTCAATCAGTTCGCTCCTTCTTTTATCCCCATTTCCCCTCTCTCCCTGCATCTCACCCTACACTTTATCTTGTCTCCCTAGATTTTTCTATCTATCAAAATCAATTACTTCACTCCACTATCTATTTCTCTTTCTCGCCATCTCTATCTCTGTTTCCTTCCCTCGCTCTTACTTATTCTGTTTCCCCTTTCCTATGTCCTCCTCCATCTATATCTCTCATTGTATATCCCCTTACATCACTCCCTCAATATTAAGAGCCCCTCTAGCTCTCTACCTCCCAATTTCGCTCTCCCCCTGACTTTTTCTCTCTCCCCCTCTCAATCTTTACCTTTTGCCTTACCTCTCATTAGCTTCTCTCTCCCTTCATCCCCCTTTATTGGCTCATTGCCACACACTTTTGCCCCTCTTCTCTTTATCTTCGCCCAATACGAGCACCTGTGCTACCGACTTCTCTCTTTTCGTTTTTGTTCTCGTTTTCTCTCTCTATCTCTCTTTCGCTCGTCCTATCCCTTTCTTTGCGAGATCGTAAAGCCGAGGGGCAAGGTTTTGACCAGGCGAAACGTTAAAATTTATAACATTTCGCTTAGTCGATGCTTTGTAAATTTATGTGCATGTAGTTTCGAAATTTGTGTATATGTTAATTGCGACAAGGGAATAACGGTGCCAAAATATGTACACGAAATTTATGGATAAAACATGGCAATTGCTTTACTCGCCTTATTTATTTATATATATGTATGTATATATAATTTTTTTTGTCGTCTTTTTTCTTGCTCTTCTTTTTTTCTCGCTTAACATTTTCGACTTGTAGCAATTTATCATAATTTTGCTTGTTGTTGTTGATGTTGTTGTTTTTGTTTCGCCTTTGGCATAAATCAGGCGAAAATGCAAACTCCAAGACGCAAGCAAAAGCGAAAGGCCAAATGCAAGAGGGGAAGGAGGATAAAGGGTGGGAGATGAGGGGATAGACTGTGTAGCCTGCCTATAGTTGTTGTAACTGTTGTTGCTGCTGCTGCGGCTGAGACTGCGGCTGCGGCTGCGACTGCGGCTGCGGCGGCTTCTGTTGTCGTTGCCTTTGCCTTTGGCTTTATTTCTGTAGCTACCACAAGACGACATTAAATGGGGCTAAGCAAAATAGAAAGAGGCAAAAAGGCCAAAAGCTGCAACATTGCGTTTGGCTTTCGTGTCACTGCCTTAATGCTAATTACCGTTACCCTTCGGCAGATCCCAATTACAGCGCCCAAATTGAATCTGTTTCAATTAATATGCGCAGTCGCATTATATAAATTACACGAAATGAGAATGAAATGCGTGACGTTTTTGCCGTTACGAGCTCCTCGATCACAGGACCGTTAGCGGCTAACACGCTCTCGCTCTAAAGCCATTCGTAGCTAACGGTTTTTCGCTGCCACTGCTGCTGCTGCTGCTAGCACTTGTCGCCTGCTCATTAAATTCGCGCTGCCTAACGGCGCTTGGACCACATGAAATATGTGAACGCACAGTGGGATCAAATGCGAGCGTGAGGCGAGCCAAATGTATGCAATATCAGATATGTATATACAGTTATTTGGAGCATGTCAAATGTAGGCACTTACCCTAGAGCCTGTGGACAGTGTGCGAGCGGCGCTGCCAACTGTTGGCAAATTTATGCGCTGCTGCTGCTGCTGCCGCTGCCGCTGCCACCGCTGCTGCCACTGCCGGCGCTGCTAGTACTGTCCGTGGGGGACAGCGACAAAAGGACACGGCGCTAAGGACAACGTGTGCAAATGAGTTTTGTTTATGCGCGCCGTTCGCGGGGCCTGTCACTTGATTTATGGTGTGACCAAAACACTTTAAGATGCTGCGGCGCCACTTTCAGCTTATAGGTTTTATGACCAACAACAGTTGTTGCTTTCACTCTTGCTTTTGCTCTTGTTGTTATTATTATTATTATTATAATTAGTGTTGATGTTGTCGGTGTGCGAACTATAGTCGCTGACTGTGGCGGCGACGCCGTCTGCACGTGGCGTCCAAATCTGTAGCCATGGCATCGGCCAGGCTTTGTTTTTGTTTATGGTTTGGCACAATTGCGATTGTCCACCCACAGCTGGACACTTCAGATGACGACACCACCGACACCACTATGTGACAAACTATTTAATTGATTTATTTGTGTTTCTGACACTGCACTCACACTCACACCACAGAAACAAAAAAAATTTATAATAATAATTACATATGCACGTGATAGAAGTCTTATATTTGATGTAGGCGTGTTGATAATTTATTTCTCTATTGCGTGCGCAGCATCCGATTGGCGTTGAGGTTTACAGCTAACTGTAGTTTAGCCGATTCAAAATCAAGCTGGCTCCATCGGAATTCGCAACACAGCAAAATACCAAAAGTACCCGTATCAATAGTATTTGGTATTTTTTCTGTAATATCGATACATAATAGTGGTATATTGCTGTTAAGTGTCTTGTATGGCATGGCGCACTCTGTTAATTTTCAATTATATAACATTTATGACTTATTTAATTGATTGTTCATCACTCTTCGAAGCGAAAAACAATAAATTGCATAATTGTAAACTAACATGTAATTTATAAAACAAAATTAGGCCAACCATAGATTCAAGCAATTAAAATTATGCTGTAATTTTTAAATTTTCATTTCGATTTGTGTGTGCCCGTACGATATACCAAATACTAGTATTTTTCTCTGGTGATTCGCACGATAATCAACACACAAGTCGATAACAAGTTAAACACGATAAGCAATTGCGATTGGCAATCGACACAAGTACAACTACGTGGCTGCCGCTGTTTAGAAAATAGTCGTCAATTTCCACGCAAGATAGCGAAAAAAAAATCGAGTTAAACAAAGACGCCAGAATGCAAGAAACGGTTGCCAAAGTACTGTTAACATTATGTGGCCTATTACTCCTATCAAGAGGCAGCCAGGCCTTTATCGTTAGTGTTGATGCGCACAATGAGGAATGTTTCTTCGAGAATATCGAAGGTGGCACGAAATTCGGTGGGTAAAATATTGCACTTAAACGACATTGCCCCATTAACAGTTGACGATTGCAGGCGTTACGTTTGAGGTGATCGAAGGCGGCTTTCTGGATGTGGACATCAAAGTAACCGGACCCGATCAGCACATCATGCACGAAAGCGAAAAGGAATCGTCGGGTAAATACACGTTCGTTGCGCCCACTAAGGGCGTGTACACCGTGTGCTTCAACAACGAGCGCAGCAGCATGACACCCAAGCTGGTCATGTTCTCCATTGAGATGGGCGACTCACCGCAGCGCTTGCCCGGCGCACCCGGCGAGGAGGAGGTGGGCCACACCAAACTAGAGGACATGATCCGTGAGCTCTCCGGCACGCTGACCAGCGTCAAGCACGAGCAGGAATACATGCACGTAAGTACCATATATACTTGCCCAATCCACATGGAGCATTCCTCCACTCACACTTGATGCGCTCGCTTGCAGGTGCGCGACAAAATCCATCGATCCGTCAATGAGAGCACCAACTCGCGTGTTGTCTTGTGGTCCACCTTTGAGGCCTTGGTCCTAGTCCTGATGACAGTCGGCCAGGTGTATTACCTGAAGCGCTTCTTCGAGGTCAAGCGCGTGGTGTAATACCAGCTACTCCTCCTCGTCCTCGTTTTTGCGTGTATAGAGCGAATGTGTTGCAGTCTCAGCCTAATTTTAATACAAATTATTAAATACTTTTTTTCGTAAAAAACATTAAGCAACATGCTAACCATTCAATTTTTCAACTCATTTCAACTTTGCTGACCCTTTAAGACATTCATAACGGAGAAGAGTATTATCCATACTCCACACTTTTCCACATATTCCTGTCATTTCCCTCGTAGACTGTTTAAGAACTTTATAGTGTGCTTCAGGCAGGGCACGCGGATATGATGAAGTGCAACCTAGCATAAATTTGGATATGATGTGAATAGCAGTAGCCTAGCAGGAATGGATTTCAAACTTCTTCCATATCAGGCGCTTATACTTTATAGATCTATTTGTACATTTTTGATTAGAACCATTTATTTATATGTGAAATATATCATTCAAATATACAATCTAATGTTATCCACTTATAGCATAAATTCCAATCACGTTTCAGCTTAGCTTCAATTCAAACATTACAAATCTTTCACAGTCAAAGCTAACAATTAAATTTAAAATGTCGCGCTTAGTCTTTGGCATAGTTGCACATTTAAAATGTTACATAAAATCGTAGTTAAATTTGAGCAGATAAGAATAGTTGACGTGACTAGCACAAATATGACAAGGATAAGCATGGGAGACAAGAGATAAATAAATTAGTATGCCTGCACTACATATATATAGAGTATATATGTATAACAACAGTAGAGTAAATACATTTACATCTACGTATGACTCCTCAGAGATCGCGGTTAAGCATCTTCTCGGCATAGTCCGATATGTGGAGCACGCCATGCTGCATGGAGGCAATATGCAGATTGTTGCCACTCATGTAATCCTTGTTAATGTGTGCATTCAGCAGCTCGGTTATGAGCGTGCAGCAGGCGGCAGCCGGATCGCTGCTGCTGACGAGCGATTTCTAGGGTAGGCAAATGAGAGAGTAAGGGAGAGCGCAGATTCAGACAATATACTTCAATACTTGCCGACCAGAACTCGTTGCCCGGCAGGGCGTTGCCATCCCAGGCATAGGTAACAATGGGTAGCATGGGCTCCTTGAGCTTGTCGGCCGGATTGCGTACAGAGATGCGCACCTGGATGCCGCCCTGTGGATGCGTGGGCTCCTCTATGCAAGCGCCATCGAACAGCCCACCCCATTTGTCCAGATGGAACCAGGAGAAGTGCACAACGCCAATGTGGGTGAGCTTAGCGCTGAGCGCACGCAGACGCTGCTCAAAGGTCTCCAAAAAGATTTCCTCCTGCTCGTCCAACACCTTCCATACGCCCAGGCCAATGCCCACAACATGGATGTACGCCGGCTTGCCGGCGGAAGCGGCACGTGCCTCCGCCTCCAGGAGCAGCGTATCGAAGCTGATGGCGAAGCGCTTGCCCATCACCTGCTTGTCGAACTTGATGTCGTGTTTCAGCTGTATGAAGCGTTTACCGTCTGCCTGCACATCGTTGAAGCGAAAGTCTTTGGGCTCCTCGTAGAACTGGCGCCAGAGACGGCGATAGTCCTGCACCCGGTTCTCAGCAGATCCCGAGTGGCCGTAGCCTCGCTTGGCCGTATTCTGCTCGCGCGTTATGAAGATATCCTCGCACTCCATCACATTACTGCGTCCGAAGCGCGACCCGATCAGCCCCATGATGATGCCGTCCGTCTCAATCCTCGACTTGTCCTGCTCCACACGACCGGCATTCGTGCGCGAGCCATCGTTGATGAACTCCGAGTACGTGGAGGCATAGAGTAGAGCCGATAGCTTGATCTCGTCATAGCTCAGCACGTTCTTCAGCTCGAGTGGAGCACTCTCGCTCATGGTGCCAACCTGCTCAAAGCCCCCATAGCCCATGCTGCCGTCCAGCAGCATAAAGGCATCCAACATGCCGACGAAGTAGACGCAACGCTTCTCCAGCAGCCGCTGCACAAATTGCGGAAGCGTGATGTCCTTATAGACGCTCAATTCCTTCGGATTGCCTGTCGATTGATAGAAACACACATACATACATAAATATAGGAACTATAGGAACTCTCCCTCTCTCTCTCTGCCTCACTCTCTCGCTGTTAAGGACTAACCAAACTTCAGCTTGTGCTCCAGAAAGTCCATGTAGAGAAACAAGACCTGCTCGTGTATGATGGGATAGGCAGATGCTATTTGCTGTCGTATGTGTGGCCTTCGCTCCACTGGCTGCGACTTCACCCGACCGGCATCCGTGCCGAACTGCAAGCAAGGAATCGATGAGATGATCTTTGGAATTTCATATTCGTTGCGTGTGTTTACCGGAATGGGAAACTTATCGGAGATGGACATGAACGCTTCCAAGTCGACGGCATCGGGCTGCTGGCTGGGCTTGGCCAGATCCTTGCACAGGACCAGCTGTTGCTTGACAAAGTCGCTGAGCACAGGCAAATGTCCTGCCGCCGGGTTGGGCCAAAACTCGGATACACTATAACCACTCATTCTTCTGAGTTGAATTTTTTGACTCAAGTCCTGAAAGAATTTCTGCATTTTTCACTAAGTTTTAGGAAATTGCGAATTTATGCACGAGTCTCCTCGAAGTCTATGAGCGAAAATGTGAAAACAAAGCAAATAAATTTGAATCATTTTCTTATTATACATGTACAAGTACTGCTGCCCTACGTCAGCCACTGGAAATTTCACCACACTGTCCAATCTATCGATATCGATATCGACCAGACTATTGCATACCCTTAACTGTAAAAATGCTCGCAGAGTTATTAAATTATGTGCAAAACGAAAAGATATGTGCATATTACGATTTATTTTACTTGCAAAATATATATACATATATATATATTATTTTTCTTGCCACACTTACCACGATGAGTCAAGTGGCAGCAAGTGGACCGTCGATCAGACCTGTTGCCATGCAGCAGCCAGCAACAAGTCGATATACCCGCTGTGAGCTCTGCGTTTGCAGCGTACGCTTCCATTGTTTATAAAATGCCGCACGAAATCGCATTTGCTATTAGTTTACTATTAGGTGTGATTGTGAAATTGACGAATTGACAACATGTCCACGTTCGGAGCCGAAGTCGATGCAATTTGGCCAGCAGTGGAATCTGCGCCACCGGCGCTGAGTCCCTTCGGGCGACGGCTGCTGGAGCAGTGTAAATCCGTGGAACAACCGGATCCTGAGGCAACTGTCGATGTCTGCGCCTTTATGCGGAAGTCTACCCAGTTTCCGCTGGAGGTGCGTAGTACTCCACACAAGTCATTCTCAATTGAAGTGAAATTGACATAATTTCAACAATTTCACAGTTCGGCGTGGAGACGTGCCGAGTGCAGAGTCAGCCAAGGGATCGGCACGCGTTGATTGGCAAGCAGATTGCCTCCGTCTACCCGCTGATACACGAGCGCACCTTGGCGCTCTACCTGGCCTACCTGGAGCACAAGGGGCAGTGGGGTAAGCGAGTGGGTGAATATTATCCGCTGCTCACATTGTTAATCTGAGCTTTCGATTGATTCCGACTGAGCGCAGGCAACGCTGTGGAGCTGCGCGTCTATCGACAGCTGTCGCTGGTGGACTTTGTGCAGCGTCTGCTGAGCAAGCGCTGCGCCAGCTTCTTTGCGCGCAACGACAAGTTCTTGCTGGTGACGGGCGAGCGGGGAGCGAGCGGCTTTGAGCCGATTGGCAGCCTGAAGGAGCAGGCGCCGCTGCAGCTGGAGCACGTGCTCAGCTATGACGAGATCAAGCTGTCGGCCCTGCTCTCGGTCAGCTCGCACACGGAGTTCATCAACGAGGGCGAGCGCACCAATTGCGGCCGTGTGACCCACAACCGGAAGAGCCTCGAGACGGACGGCGTGATAGTGGGTATGATTGGTGCGCGACTCTCGCGTCGCAATCTGATGGAGTTCCAGGACATTGTGATAGCGCGCACGCAAAACACCCCGGAGAATGGCTACGGGCATGATGTTGATGCGCCCGCCAACAGCCGAGCGGAGGACTATCGCCGGATCTGGCGCAGCTTCTATGAGACGCGCGACTTCCTGCGCAACGACGTGAACATCGACGGCAAACGGTTTGGGGTGTCGGGCAACAAGCAGGATGTGTTCGATAATCTCGTGATGAAACGTCGCTACGCCATCAGCTTTGACATGTTGCTGCTGGAGGCGGAGGCACGCGCCTCCAGCGCCGGCAAACAGGCGTACATCCACGTCGTCGGCTTCGGCCTGGGCGTGTGGAAGGTGGCACCGCAGCAGGAGCAAATCTTCCTGGAGACCTTCGAGCAGCGTTTGCGCGTGCTCAGCGCCAGGCTCACCCACATTGGTGTCGTCCACTTTTCGTGGTTTAAGCTGGAACGCTGCGGCGGCATTCACAATGGCGCCATAATCAAGTCCTCGCACCATCCGGACGGCGGTATTCGTGTGCATCTGTCGAAGCGCAATCCGGCCCAGAAGTTGACCATGCCGGAGCACGCCAACATGCTGCTTGTCGTATCCTATGCCTGGGATGGCAATGCCTTGCCCGGCAATGAGTTCTGGATGGTAAGTAGGCCACCATAGCCATTGCTGCTCCAATGATCCTCGACGATCTTTTGTCTCTTCGCGGCAGAAAATGCTCAAGTCAACGGGCGACTCATCCACGGCCTGCTCCACCCTTATCGCCGAGCTGCACAATCCCCACATCAACGACGACTACTGCAATGGCCGTAATCTGCATATTGTCTCGCCCAAATACGGCGTGCTCCACATATCCGAGTATGCCAAGCGTGTGCTGGAGACCAAATCTGCTTAGATGTACCTCACACCCAATCAAAAATAACTCTATATTATGTATATAAATGGCATTGTAAATATAATGACTATATGGGCGTGCATTATGTACAGACTTAAGACAGTTAAAAGACTAAATTTAATTATTTTTTGTTTGAATTACTTTTTATCTAGACTATCAAATACTCAAACCAGACAGCCGCTAAGCTGATGAATAGGTTTGTATCTTTGCTGACTCTAGGACCACGAACATTACACGAAATACAACACTGCCTAAAAGCGTTTTTATAAGTAAAGCTTAGCTGCTGAATTATAAATACAAATGCGTGTGCGTGTCTTTGCTAACTTTGAGCTAGAAAGTCCTTTGACATTAATTGAATTTCCTTGAGTAATATATTTTCCTTGTTTTGGTTTATAAAAAATATTCTACACTTCTAAAACAAGAGTAATTGCTGTAGCAGAGCTATTATTGCCATAGTAGGTGCGTGTCTTTGCTAGCTGTTAGAAAGTCCTTCGATACAGTTTCGCGATAATGAATTTTTTAAAATTATCTTGTGTATCGAGGCATACATTAATAAATAAAACACATGTATGCCTGAAATATAAATAGAGTAGCTATAATTACATTTATTGTGCTATTTTGGCTGGCTATTAGATATTATAAGCTTACTGAATTTCCTACAATATTTATGTATTTCACCAATTTGTACTAATTAAAATATTTATCACATATGCAAACCACACACGCAATAAATACGTATTATGGTTGCTGCAGCTAATATGGAGAGCGTGTCTTTGCTTGTTCAACAAAATAATGACGTTATCAGACAAACTTCGCCTTATAAAAACCGGAAAGCAGGACATATAAATAATATGCCTAGCAAGCCGGTGCTTGTCTATGCTAAGCAATTCGCCGTGGTCAAGACGGGGCTCAATCAGTTTTATAGCAAGTGTGGCCCTGCTAAAATCCTATTTGCTATAAATGGAATCGATGCATCCACACGGACAATAAATTTATAAGAGTAGTTGCCAGCTAATACAGGGTGCGTGTCTTTGCTGGCTCAACAATATATTCACAACTTATAAGACAAACATCCTCTTAGAAATATCGGGAAGTATGGGGTTTGTGCCAGAGCTGGTCTAAAAACAAGCCGGTGCGTGTCTACGCAACGCAATTCGCCGTGGCCTAAACGGAGCTAAGCCAATTTTATGGCAAGTGTGCCCTGCTAAGATCCTAGTTGCTATAAATAGCATCGCTCAATGCGGGCAGAAGCTAAGCTGCCGTATCACCCGGCTCTGAAATAAATCTGCACTAATGTCTGGTTTCTTTTTTATTAACACTTAGTAGATGAACTCATAGGATTGTGCAGCGGCGTCTCGTCGGGGTGGGCGTGTCGAATGCTGATGCGTTGGCGTCCTTTTTCAGGGCGCGATGTGACCTCACCGCTGGACTGAGCCGCCGACTGCTGGACTAGCTAATTCTTCTCGCTGCCTGGACTCTTTTTCGGCATGAATATCTCCAGAATGCGAAGGAGCCGTGACCGCGGCGTCGGCCCCTCCTCCTCCTCCTCCTCCCCCTCCGCCACTGCCTGCGCCATCTCATCTACCTGCTCCTCCATCTCCTCCGCATCCTCGCTCGCTTCTTGTGGGGCATTGTGCAATATCACTGTCAGGTCACTGTGTGGCGACAAGGAGTCGGGTATCGGTAATATCAGATAAGGTAAGTTCTTAATACGCGACTTCAACAACTCACTGGGGGAGGCATCCTCCTGGCGCGCCTGTATGCGGGTTGCGCCCGGAGCACGTGAGACTATCGGCTGCACCCGTATTGTGTTCGGCAATCCTGCCCGTGCCCCAGCCAATCCAGTCTGACCCTGTTGCGGTCGCAAGGACTCGGGCCTCACCCGCGAAACGGGCTGCGTCCTTGTCGCCTGGACGGACCCCTTGGGCGCGCCAGTGCCGGTGCTGTCCCTCGGGTTGCCCCAGACTCCTCTCCATGGCTGTCGCTTCGGGAGTCTGCCAATGGCGGCAGCAGCGCCGGACGGCTGAGGGTGCTCGCCCAGCGGCTGCTCAGACCCATCGTCCATGATGAGCGTCCTGCTGCGCGTCAGTTTGATGAATCTCGGCTCCTGTGGCTTGAGCGGCGAAATGAAGCGGGCACGATTCCCGGTAAACAGGTTCGACTGCCCGATCCCGATGGGCATGAAGCCGCGAGCCGCAAATGGATCATATTTGGGAGGCATCCCCTCGAAGTTCCTATCGAAGAATAGCTTGAACCACTGGGCGAAGGCGTAGTTGTCCTGGAAGCGTCCCTTCACCAGCAGCTCGATGTCAATGGGCGTGTTGACGTTCACCGCATTGAAGCTCTGCTGGAGCACGCGAAAGTTCTCAATGAACTCCACCGACTGATTGCAGACGAACTTCACCCTGTTCATGCGGACAAGGCCCGGGAACAGAATGTCCATCAGGCAGCAGTAGGCGGCGCCCGTGCACAGCTCCTCGATCTTCTGCACCTCGCTCTTCAGGGTCTTGTTGATCCACGAGATGATGTACAGGCGCGACCACTGCTTCGAGTTCCGAGTGCAGACCACGTTCGTGGCCCTCAGACGGTGTGGCGCCATGACTCGAATGGATACGCTGTATCTATATATCACTGGACCGTTAATGGTTTCGGCTTGAAAAATACTCCAGGAGGTCGAATTTACTCGTATAATCCTTGAAGAGCTGTAGAAGAGAAGGAGTTGTCAGAGATAAGCATTCAATTCTCTCTCTCTCTCTCACTGCACTCACCTCAACTTGTTGTTGTGCCGTGTTGTTGGTCCGAAACGATTCAATCATTAGATATATCCGATATATATTTGATATATCCCTACACTATCGACTATAATAGTTAAATAAATCTATATCAAAAACTTGCTATAAAAACTTGTATTGAAAGCCTAAAATGTAAATGACTTATCCCAAATTTCTATCCGAAAATAAGATTCGAAATATTTGATATATAGTGAGATTCCAATTGCTGCGACTGGCGTTGCCAAATTCTGCAAATGTAAGCGAAGGTTTCAGATTAGTATATTGTTATAGTATTGTAAATGTAGATATATATCCCCCCCTGCCCCCTTGGAATGACCCACTTTCCCCATTTGCCGAAGCAACGAATTGCACAAAAATATACAAATAAATATTTGTTCTGCCTGGAATAGATTTCTAAGTAAATATTCCAAATGGCTGCAATAACTGGTTAGCCTATTGCCCTCTCTCTCTCGCTCTCTCTCGCCCTCTCTCTCTCTCTCTCTGCCTAAGCAACTTTTTGCGGTTGACCGACCAAATTGTTGCGAATGCAATTTAATTGTAAACCATTCCCGAGGCTCTCTTCAAGTCAAGCCTCGCCACGCCCACACTGCCGCCCCCAGTGCCGCCCACCTCTGGCTATCTCTCATCTTTTGGTTGAGTTTGCTTTGTTTGCATTTGGCTTTCACTTCTGTTTGTATTTATAAATTTTAATTGATTGCATTCAAAAACAGAAATTCAATTTCCATTTCAGCCCTCGCACAGAGGGGGAGTGAGCGAGATGGCGACAGCGGGTGGGAAAATATAAATATGTATGTATATGTCTATTTGCACGCACTTCATCTGCCATTTGGTAAATGCGACTCTTTGTCGCCTCGCCGCGTCATAAAAACTAAAGCACTAAACACACCTGCTCATTGTAAACACCTGCTCCACCTGGCTTGACCCGGCCCAATCGATATCTGGCACAATTTAACATTACTATTTAATGGGCATTTATGCAAAGACTAGCCCTAGTTTAGCTGGCGTCACCTTACAAATCCTATACTCGCACTCCTATAGCTGATCCCAGCTCTTTAAATAACTTCCCCGATCGAAATTCACCTCTACTAGAGACTCATATCTATTTCTAGCCAACCTCTACTCGAAACTCAAAGCGACCCTCTTCTTAAGGCCTCCCTATTTAAGGTCTACTCACTCCACCTTTACCAAACTCTCTTCTGCTCTAGACTCTTTCCCCTTCCAGAATCAACCTCACTTCTGTTCCACACTCACTCCTATTCCATTCTTACTTTTTATCTTGTCTAATTTAGCTCCTATTCCAGATTCTTTCGTATTCCAGACTTACTTCTATACCAACCTCACTATTATTCCAGGCTGACTTCTAATGCTAGACTTCTATTCTAAACTCTTTCCTATCTCAGTTTTATTCCAAGCTCATTTGTATGCCAGACTCACTCCTATTCCATTCTCACTTTTATTCCCGACTCACTTCTGTTCCAATCTATTCCAAACTCCTATTCCAGATTCTTTCCTATAGCAGACCCACTTCAATAACAACCTCACTGTTATTCCAGGCTCATTTCTTCCAACCCTTTTTTATACCAGACTCACTCTTATTCTAACCTCACTCCAGACTCTTTCCCATTCCAGACCCACTTCTTCCAATTTCCAATCACCATTATTTCAGGCTCAGCTCTGTTCCAATCTAGCTCCTATTCATAACTTAATTCTATACTAACCTCACTATTATTCCTGACTTATATTCTAGACTTCTATTCTAAACTCTTTCCAATCTCAGTTTTATTCAAAGCTCACTTGTATTCCCGACCCACTTCTGACTCAAAATCTTTCTTATTCCATATTCACTCCAATTCCAATCTCACTCCAGACCCACTTCTTCCAATCTCCGATCACAATTATACCAGGCTCACTCCTGTTCCGATTTCACTCCTATTTCAGACTCACTTCTTATTCGAACTCTTTTCCATTTCAGATTCACTTATATACCTCATATAACCTCAATTCTTTTCTAGACTTAATTCTTTTATACCACACTCACTCTTATACCAATCCCGCTTCTGTATGAATCTCACTTTTATTCCAGGGTCATTTTCATTTCAGGTTAACTTCTGCTCCAGATTTTCCCCAATTCCAATCTAAGTCTTATTCCAGACTCACATCTATACCAATCTCATTTCTGTTCCAGCTTTACCTCTATACCAACCACACTTCTGTCCTAAACCTACTTCTTCTATAACAGACTCACTCTTAAATCGTATCTTTTGTCTACCAAATTCTCTTCTATACCAATCGCGCCTCTGTTCCAAACTCTTCAGCTAGCTTAGCCCAGTTGAGGGTCGAACCACCGACCAGTGAAGCTCTATGAATTTCGCACTTCAATACTCACCAGAAAAAAGTTTAAATTTGCCTAATCGAAATATTTTATGTGCACGAAAATGAATGTTGAAAATAAATAAATAAAAAATTTTGTTTAGAGCTGTGTATTTCTCTATGTTTCCTTGTAGACTGAAATAAAAATGGAGCTGCCCGGACTGCCTAGGAAAATCTCAGTGACAGTTAGGTCAATGCTCACTTGATCGAGAAATTTTCCGACGTCCCCTTATGCCAACTAACCGAAATTAGGAGAACCCGAAATATATATGAATTTCACACCTTTAATACTCACCAGATGAAATCGAATTGTCGAAAAATCTAACTATTTGAATGTGAGCGAAAATAAATGTTACAAAAAAAAAAATATATATATATATAAAATATATATATAATATAAAATTTTGTTTAGAGCTGTGTATTTCTCTATGTTTCTTTGTAGACTGAAATAAAAATGAAGCTGCCCGGACTGCCTAGAAAAATCTCAGTGACAGTTAGGTCAATGCTCACTTGATCGAGAAAATTTTCAATGATTTTGCGACGTCCCTTTATACCCACTAACCGAATCGAGGAGAGCCCGAAATATATATGAATTTCACACCTTTAATACTCACCAGATGATATCGAATCGCAAAATCGAACTATTTGAATGTGAGCGAAAAAAAATCTTACAAAAAAAAAATATATATATATATTTCTAAAATTTTGTTTAGAGCTGTGTATTGCTCTATGTTTCTTTGTAGACTGAAATAAAAATGGAGCTGGCCGGACTGGCTAGGAAAATCTCAGTGACAGTAAAGCCAATGCTCACTTGATCGAGAAATTTTGCTGATTTTCTGACGTCCCTTTATACCCACTAACCGAATCGAGGAGAACCCGAAATATAAATGAATTTCACACCTTTAATACTCACCAGATGAAATTGAATTGTCGAAAAATCTAACTATTTGAATGTGAGCGAAAATAAATGTTACAAAAAATATATATATATACAAATATATATTTATAAAATTTTGTTTAGAGCTGTGTATTTCTCTATGTTTCTTTGTAGACTGAAATAAAAATGGAGCTGCCCGGACTGCCTAGGGAAATCTCAGTGACAGTTAGGTCAATGCTCCTTTGTTCTGGGCATTTTCAGTTGTTTTGATATCATACAGCAATTTCAATGCCCAACTGATTGACTATATATTTACATGCCTTACTAGACATGGATATGTCGTAACATTCATATTATTCTCGCTTTCCATTGTAGCTCTGCACAAGAACAAGTTTCTTGATTCGTCAGCTCTTGCTCGTTCCACAGCCTTGAGCCCAGACACTTTTCTGAGAGGTTCTGTGAAGCTCTATTGTTCTGGTTTCATTGCTCTTGATTAACGAAATTACTGCAGCCCTAGACTCTCCTATATAATATAAGCAAAGGCGCTGCGAGAGGGTGCTGAATGAGGTATGACACCGTCTCCTTCCCAGTTCTGCCAGAGTCGACAAATCAACAGATTTGATTGACTTTTGTCTGAGCCCATTGAAATGTACATACATATATATTTATAATACGGTATATGTCTATTTTTTATACCCTGAACGCATTGAAAATGGGAAATCAGGGTATAATGGTTTTGTTAAAAGTATGTAACAGGCAGAAGAAGGCGTGGCAGATCCCACAAAGTGTATATATTCTTGATCAGGTTGACGAGCTGAGTCGATTTAACCCTGTCCGTCCGTATTTATGAACGCGTCGATCTCAGAAGGTATAAGAGTTAAAGACTTGAAATTTTGGATCCTAGGTCCGTGTATACCAAGCGCATATCGAGCTTTTCTCTATCGATAAAAACTCCAGATATTTTATTATCGATTAAAAACCTTATCGAAAGCTAGTTATTTAGTTATATTTCCTATACCTTTTAAAGTTAGAGCTTCCAAATTTTAACTGTACTTACGTGTACTTTATATAATTTCGATTTTTGTTGTAGTGGGTGTTTATGCTTGCATTCCTACGTTTTTCTGTGTGTGAGTGTGTGTGTGTGTTTCTTGAGTAAGCAGAAAGACGCGACGAATTATTGTGAAATATCAATTCCTTGAAGGGTTCAGGGGACTTTGTAGTCGAGCAGTCTCGCCTAGGGTTTTCTTCACTTGTTTTATTTATTGAATTCTGTAATTTCCAAATGAATCACCATTCGGTAATCAGGATATTGATTAACCCAATAACAAATATTAATTTATTTTGTGGAATCTACATGCAATCATTAAATACACGAGGAAAGGGGGCGGTTCAATAAAAATCATCCCGCATTATTGACATATGCGTATAAGGGCTGACTAGATATGCATGCATGTATATGTATGTGTTTATTGTGTAACTAAATAAAATCGCCAATTCCCCAAATTGCGGAATATTTGCGGTCAATTGGTATTCCCCTGTTTACCCTGGATCGCAGCTTGATCAAACGGCATATTAAATGCATTGTTTGTACTACAGCACACACACACACACACATACACACACATGCATAGGTGTTTGATTTGCTGCATAAATCGAGACGAGCGAAATGTGGAATTTATTGTGGGGCACGTTTAAAATATTTCATTTTGTTTCAAATAAAAATGTGGTAAATTCATTGAATGTCTGTCTCTCTGGGTGTGTGTGTGTGTGTGTGTGTGTGTGTATGTCGAGAGTGTGAAATAGACCATGCCCAGCCTTGACCTAATCAAACTGAATATCAAAGCAAAATATTTACAGGCCAAAATGCAAGAGAGAAAAAAAAAACAAACGAAAAGAAAAAGAAAAACACTTTGAAACATTTGCAAACAACACCTCGAATACCCTGTAAATATATGCTGACGGTTGGTTTAGCTAGTTAGTGAAAATATTTACTTAACGTTATTCATAATTGCTCAAAGGGTAGCTTAAATACCCTGTAAACCCGAGGATGAGCATATTAATGCAGATTTAATATAATACAAATATATTTATATGACATACATACATATATATGACATATAACTCAGATCGAACAATATCAAATCTAGTTTTTTTAGAGCTATAAATCAGATTTAACTATTTTCTTAGGTTTTCCCACTCCGTGAGTTCGATTTCCGCCTTCATTCGCTCGGCACTCTTGATAGGGTATACGGTCTCGGCTATGGCCAACCATTAGGGCAGCTCTTTCGTGTCGTGTTTGAGGGATCTTGTGAGGAAAAGGAAAAGCTTCCGTTCACAATCCATTAAAAGGCGCAAATGGCGAAGTGCGAAATAACAAATGAGACTTGGCCAAACAATGAGAAACAGCCCGCAATCGGGTGCTATCGACTGTCCAATACCCCTTCATACAAAATACTCAACTCTAGGGCAAAGGCGAGCGTTGAATTTCGAGGAGGAAGAGGCGGAGTAGGAAGAAAATGATGAGGAGAAGAAGGATAAGAAAAAAGAATACAACAAATTTAACAAAAAAGGACAAGAAATTATTTAAGAATAAGATATATTTTAAATATATCGGAATTGCAAAAAGTGCAGGCATATATGGGCCTTGCATACCCGAGTGTAAACGATGTGTGCCACATATCAACACTGTAGTTGGCAAACCAACTGTTGCCACGCCCTCCCCCTTTTGGCATATCAAATCAATTGAATCTGCGAATGGCCAAGAATTACAGTGCACAAAACTCAAATATTCGTAGCACTAGGTAAATCCGTATAAAGTGCCTTCAATGGGGCGCAGGCTATCAAGAATTAGATTAAATGGTAAATATATAAACATAAGTACATACATATAAGAATCAGTTACAAAAAATCCAAATAAAATCAAAGATTTCAAATAAAACCCAAATATATATCCACTACCAAATGAAATTTGAACATATTTCAGCAGCTTCTAATCAACAAACATATTGCCCATAAAGCACGATTAAAGCATAGTTCGATAAATTGTTTGTCTATCTATTATATGTATATTTTATGTACTTTTCTGTGTGTGTGTGCGTGTTTCTCTTAACGGATCTGAAAGTCTTTGACGCTAGTTTATGCAGCCAAAAAGCATGCCTAAATGATTTCCATTCAAGAGCAAAAGTACCGTCAGTCACGCACGCATAGCGCCTTCCAGTGCTCTGTGTGGGAAATTTGCGCTCTTTGTGCCGTCGAATGGACAAACGAAAATTTCCCTTAAGCAAGGAGCCGGCTATAAAAGCGCGACAACAGCGCTGCAGCGGCTCATAAAGCGACGGCAAACGCGACGCGGCAGTTGCCAAAGCAGCGAGCATAAGGCGAAGCAGCGAAAGCGTGCGACGACTAAAACACGTAAAGGACCGTTAAGAGCCGTTAGAGCAAGAAAGTAACGGTACAAACAAGACGCCTATGCAAATGATTCGCGTGCGTATGTGGCTGTTACGCTGAGCTTGTGTGTGTGTGCGTGTGTGCTGTGTGTGTGCGTGTTCGTTCGAGTTCGTTATTTTTGTTCTTGTGCTCAAATTGCCGCAATAAAAGTGCAAAATTATGTGGCACATGTGAGTGGTGTGGACACATTGAACGGACACCAGAGAAGCAGCAGCAGAAGAAGTGGCACAAGCAGCAGCAGCAGCAGCAGCAGCAGAGGTAGCAAACCGAAGCAGCAACAATAGCAGGAGCCAACGGCCACGTAACGGTACGTAAAGCAACGCGTGCTGTCACCTGAGTCCTGCTCCTCCTGCCACGCCTCCCAGCTGCAAAAGTTTTTAAATCAATTTAATGAGTGCTCGTTTTCTAATTAGTTAATAAATCATTTTTGAATTTCTTTGTCGGCTCTAGCCGACTGTATAATACTCTGCACATGGTTTGGGTTTCAATTGCAAGTGAAGGATTTAGCGTATCATTCTAGGGAATTTGATGCCTATTGATCATGAATATATGTATATATAATATGTGTATATGCTTCAATATTTTTGACTCTTTTTAATATTACAATCTATTATAGATTCAAATGACAAAAAACATAAATTTCCTATATAATTTGAATTTGCTTAATTGATGTAATATGGAATATCGACAAAAAAAAAAAAAAAAATTTTAGTTAAATTTCCTTATCAGCTTAAGTAAGTTTTAGGCTACCAAAAATATTGAATAAAAATACTGAAGCTCTCTAAGTGGAGTAAGAATTTTAAATATCCCAAAGGGATCGAATAACAAAACTATTATACCCTATCATGAATAACAAAACTATTATACCCTAATTTCCAATTTTCAATGGGTTCAGGGTATAAAAATATGTAATGAAGTACTAAAAATGGAGCAAGAATTTTAAATTTTTAAGCTAAGACTCGTTTAAACTAGTTTAAATATAGTTATTGTATATAAGATTTTTATACTTTAGTATTTTTATAATTTGTATACAGGTAAATATTTAAAGAGACTATGTAATACTCATTTACTGTTAAAACGCTTTTGCTCTAAATCGATGGAAGATATGGGTTCATCCAACTGATATTAGGTATATTTATAAGACGCTATAGGCGGAGTTGTTATAACTGGATTTTACTGTACTTGTTCAGTTCATAGAGGAAGTGAAGAGGAATAAATGAAGGATTGACTTGATAAATGAATATAATATTCATACATATAAAACATTTTAGAATTTTATGGCTTGAATTGAACTTTAATTATTATAATAATTAATTATAATAAAAATAAAGCAAATAATGACCATATATACTCGCAAAGAAAAAATTTAAATGAAATTCCAAGGCATAAGTTAGGTATGTGACTCAAATTAAAGTGTGAATCAAGATTGCCGTTGGAATTATGATACTAAACCTGGCGATAAATGGGATAAGCTAAGTACTTATAATTTAGTTTTTTGTTTGTTTTTAGTTTGTTGAGGCATAAAATGTTCATAAAAAAAAACTTTCATATGTAAATATTATTCTTATGTATAAACTAGTTTCAATTCATCTATAAGTATCCTCAACAATTAATGTTAATAATATTATAATAATAAGAGTGTAGCAAAACTTTATTTACCAACTGTACATATGAATTAAAACTCTAAATTGGAATACAAATATTACTAAATAAACTATTTTGGGAGAGTCTAAAATGAACGCGATATCAACTAACTACACTAACTATATACTCTATGAGGTCTGCCACGCCTCTCTGATTTGCCTTTAATAATGGCTTTTAGGCATTAAAAAACAAGTTTTATGTTAAGTATAGTTATACAAGTTAAAGCTTTAAAGATGTTGCTTAAGTAATATTTACAAATGCAATATGCAACAGTCAATTGTTAGTTAAACAATGCAGTTAATACTCTAAATATTTGATAAACAATGCCAAATTTGAGAACGAGCTGGAATTCATTTATGGCTTTATCAAATATGTGCGCTGAGCGTCGATAGCCAGGCTTTCATTGCATGCATCATTCACTCAGTCGACGACGACTTGGCCCTATTGAAGGTGGCCGCCATTAAAGCCATGTTAGTGGAATGTGTGTGTCTGTGTGTGTGTGTGTGTGTCTGTGTGTTATAGAGGAAGTGTGTCTGAATGACTTTTCTTACATTGTTTGGATTTTCATTTCGATTGGATTCGTTTCCTTTTGGTTTGCGTTCGTTTCATTACATTCCGATTGAATCGAATTCACTTTTACTGGTAATGAAGCTAGTTGGCATTGGCCATGGTCAGCACACACTCACACACACACTCACACACACTCTCTCACAATACTAGTTAACATATTTTTATGGACCCGTTGTCGCCAAAGTGTCCTCTAGTTTCAGCAGCAACTTCAGCTTCGAGTGCCATTTGCCAGCGGTCAGAGTGTCGGGTGGGCGGTGGCGGTGGCGGTGGCGGGGGGTGTTACAATAGCTATTGGCGGCCTGTGGATTGCCCGCTTGATTGGCCCCTCGAATGAAGTGGAACGGTTGGGGAATAGAAGGCGTTAAAGGGTGGTTGGGGCATGTTTTATGTTCCGCTTCACATATGCCATTGTTTGACTGTGTGTGTGCGTGTGTGTGTGCCTCTCTCTCCCTCTCTGTGTATAAATCGCACTGTTGCAGAGCTATCAAATAAAACAGGAACTCAGCCAATCTATATATAGCCGCGTGCAGCTTGCAAACTTTCAATTGCTCAGTTTTTGTGCAATGAAAATAAATCAGATTCCATTCAGGGAGTCCGACCTAAAAGGAAGAAGCCAAGTTGAAAACAAATACGAGCGCTGCAATCGAGAGTGCCCGACTAGGCAATACCCTGGAGCTAATGCGAGGATTTATATATCTTTTCTATATACACATATCTATATGTATGTATATAATAAATGTTAAATACAAACACTCATACACTCAAACATTTGATCCGCTTACTGTGCAGTTAAGTCCATTTGATCTCCTTAAGCCAGAAAACTAATTATTGAATAACTTCTATTCTACATGATCTTACTTAATCAAACTTTCAGACCGTGGTAACGACATGTGGCAAGTTCTAAGTGCATTATAGAAACTTTCATAGTAAATTTGCAGTTTCCTTAATCGATAATCAAAAATTGGTATAAGTTATAAAACTCGTAATGCAAATGAATTTTTCATGTGCATATTCCCGTTTCCTTGGGCTTAGGCTAGAATAGAATCGAGTAAAAGAATATGCTAATAATTATGTGTATTCGAAATTGGAATACAAATAGATTGGGTTAAAAAAAAAGTAAGGAATTCAAAGCGTGGAATTTTACAATAGTTATGATAATGAGCAATCAATTTACCTCCTAGTTTTGTTACTGCATAAGTACGTAGTACTTAGCAATCGATTATGCATTCTTATAATACTACTTTTCCTTTAAAGATTTACTTTATAGAGCTTACCACGACGCTGAGTTGCAGTCAGCACAGATGTTATAAGAGTGAACTGAGAAATTGGATAGACCACGTTGATGAGTTATGATAATAAGTTGAATTACGAATTATGATTGGCGAATCGTTAGAAGAGAGAGAATGAATGAATGAAAGAAATTTGCAATAAAAAATAAATCAAAATGAATTAAAATTCATGAATTTAATAAATAGTGCAATACAATTTAGATTACAGGCAAGGTCTAAGATAATTTAGGAAAGAAACTGCCCAAAAGGGCTTTTTTTCGTGTTTTATTTTAAAGGAACTTTTTGTGTTAAATATATATAAAATATATTATATATTAATATATTAATTGCCTGAAGGCCTTTGTCGCTCCGGCTTAAAACTTGTTATTTAGAATTAATTCATGGTAATAATAAATAAATAAATTAATAAATAAATCGATTCATGATCACATGGCATATCACATAGAATATTCCACGACTAAGTACTACAAGTAAATTCAAGAGTATCTGAAAAAATTTATCGATAATAGCTGGGCATGAATGTGATATAGGTATATGTTCTCTATATAGTATAAGAATAAATAATATCAGATAATGAAAACGACAAGCCATCATATACAGAGTATTATAGTCATTGTAGCCTAAGAATTGTCTGTCAGTATTAAATGAGCTGTTATTTTCAAAGATTTTCGCACTGTAGTATGAAAACTATTTAAGATAACTGGATTTTAATCTCAGGAACTATTGCCTAGCTAACCAAAAAAAGTTCCCACATATGTACTATATAGGAACTGCATTTTATTTCGCTCAACTATCTAATCTCAATTGCCTGTCAAATTTGACATGAGGATAAATGATATGGTCTTGACAGCTGAGGCAAAGCAATTGCCAAGAGAAAGAGGATTAGCCTAGAGACTACACAGCGGGCCGAATTGAATCGTGCCCTGGGGAGAGCCGGCACAGACTAAGCCAAGTTGACAGCTTGCTGGCGGACAGTGTGGGTAAACGCGCCTTAAGCGGCGCTGGCTTCATTAGACGCTTGCCAACACTCAAATAAAGCCCCAGAGGTCAAGCGGATGATTCATTAATGCAATTAGCAGTCAAACCAATGCCTCCAATTTTGCGAATTTCTCTTTGCAGACAGCCGAAACCGCAACAGCAGCAGCAGCAGGGCGTGGCAAGCAGAAGGCGGAAGGGAACTGGAGGCGCGCCTCCAAATGCTCATTGAAATTTACGATTATGCTGCGAAATTATTAAACAATATGACCGCAACAACAGCAAGCATCATTAATAATCTAGCCAGCGGGGCGGAAGGGACAGCTGGAGTGGACAGAGCGGACAGAGCGGGCGGGGCGGAGCGAACGGCGAGTCCGAATCCCACGACGGCCACAAATCTAACGTCCAAACTGCTGCAGGCGACAACGGGCAACATGAAGACGCTGCTGAATCGCACGCTGGCCACAATGGGCGGCCAGCGTGGCACATTGACCACCCTGCTGCTCCAGGGCGGCCTCGGCACGGACGTGGCCAGCGGGCAGCGAGTCCGGCAACTGGCCGATGCCAATGGCAGCGTGCATGCCACGGGCAACGAGAGCGTCAGCCATGGCCAGGATATGTACAATGCATTTAATGTCACGTCGCCGTCGTCGTCGTCGTCGCCCTCAGCGCACACAGTCGGCTTCATCGAATCCTCGACCACGGCCGCCAGCACAGTGCTGAGCAGCGCCATCACCAATCTGCCGGCGACGAGTGGCCCGGCCGCCACATTCCCAGCCCAGACGATGGCCACCATCATCGCGGCCGGCAACAAGAATCGAGCCACCACCATTATCCTCTATCCAACGGGTGAGTTCCAAATCACAATTCAGTTACAGTTTGCCCTAATGGCTATATAATGTTTGTTGCATGAAAGGGCACATAGAGAGAGGGCGAGACAGAGATAGAGGGAGAGAGAGGCAGAGCGAGAGTCACAAAAGGCATTCACAGATGATGAAGGCTCCACATAACTCCAATTTCAGTTGGTATATACTGAAAATTTCATACGTATTATGCAAATGGAAGCGTTTGGATTGTTGGATGTGATACTAGAGGCGTGTTCGTATGCATTGTTATATAAATATATATATAGCCTACTTATTCCGTCTGACAGTCCAAGGGGTCCATCTGTTCGTTCTATATCCGTTCATCAGTCTGCCCATCGGATAGACGCAGACGAATAGAGGGAAATACAGGCGGAAGGACACATAGACGGATGAATAGATGGACAGAAGGATTGAAAGATATACGCCCATAGAGACGGATGGATGAATGAAGGGCAAACGGGCATACGACTCTGGGTCACATCGTCCCTCCGTCTAGCGCTGCCTCCCTTCGTCTCCTCCTCCATCTCTCTCCCAGTCCTTCCCTGCGTTCATCTATCCATTCGCCTGCCCATCCCTCCGCCTGTGTTTAATCCGTCTCGCCATATTCATTCATGCACTTCTTGGAACTCTATTGATAAAATCGCAAATGTGATTGAATTCTATTTATGCCACATTCCACTTTTGTTGTCCCCTTGCCATTTCCATTGCAGACGTTGCGGCAGAGTCGGAGGCCACGTTGAGTAAAATATTATATACATATATACATATATTATATTATAGACGCTTACGTGGTAAATAGAGTATATCTGTCTGTCTGTCCTCTTAAATGCAAATCATTTGAAATTGAAGAGCTGAATATGTGAATAAATAGACCAATGTGTCATAGGTGCACCAGGTTTGAATATGTCGACGAGGTTTCTATTATATGGAAATATATCTAGTTGTCACATCACGAAGGTGTAATATGTATGTGAAAAGATATCTATTATAATAGCTACCATTCAATGTGGAGACCTAGAAAATGAATTTTATCAAGCCTTAAACATAGCAAAAAGCTGGCTATACGGGACCATCTATAGCCTTAGCGTTATATACCCTTATATACACTTAACCCTTAACTTATACCCTTAACTTATTCGTTGACCAAGTTCTTATACATACATAGATAGATAGATTCGATAACTTAGTTGTTATTGGGTGGCTCCATTGATTTCTGAATATGATTTATATACTTATACTTCTTTTGAGTTTGAAGAGTTTCGGAACTTAAGAACCAAAAAAGGAGTAACCCGAAATTACTTAAAGAATACCTGCACTTTTAACTAGATGGTATATGTGTATACATATATATACATATTGCCTATGTATGAGCAGAGTCTTTGATAAAACAGCCCAGTAAGACTCTCAGAGCACCTTCAAGTCAGGAAGAGCACTCTCTCTTATATGAATTGAGTAAGGCAAGTAAAAGTTAAACTATTACAAGGAGGATTATTCGCCCTATGTAACAATAGATTTACTTTGATAAGACTTTTTTTTATCAAACTGTTTTTAAATTACATAGCTCTAAATCGAACAGAATGAGTCTGACTCATAAAGTATAAAAGTTCGAGCGGCTATCGCCATAATAATCTACTGCTCCATCTGCTGTTTTCTCTTTCGGCGAGCTTACAAATCTTATTTAACACTTAAGCTCCTTGAACCGAACTGAACTGAGCTGAACTGAAGCTTAACAAATGATTATTTTTCTTGACTTGAAAGCAGTGGAGCCTCAGGCCAAACATGATTGGATTTTAGTTGTAAAACTTTTGACGCACCGCCAGCTGCAGAACAGGGAAAACTTTAGTCCAACGAGCGACTTAACCAATAATAACGGAATAATATATTTATAGCATTGCCATTGTTATTCGAAACTATCCACTCACAATTGTACCAGCTAGCTTTGCGCTCATTATAATTGCTAGGCCAGCATGGCCTGCCTGGTGCTTGCCTTCCCTTAGAAATTGAATGGGCCTCTTTGTCTGGCATGCTTGGTCGAAGCTAACATAATGACTAATGAACTTTGACCTTTGAGAAGCCTAGTTGGAGATTCATAGAATTTGATGACTACTTATTGACATGAACATTAATACTCGACTTCCGCTCAATTGAAAGTCACTTGAGGAAATTGTGAAAAGCCACCGAAAAATGTGGCATATGAAGAGACAATTTTCATATGTAATATAAGCATGTGCTTGTAGTTCTGCTAAGAGAGTAAAGTAGTAAGGATTACAATGACCTTGTTAAAGCTGACCTCTTCGTTTAGGTACTTACTCGATCTCGATTCCCAGGGGTCTCACCCATTCAGACGTACTAATGCAGCGCATTTAATGGATGGTCGAACGCTTCATTTGCCAAGTCCTTGGCCAATTGCTTTTTTGGGCGCCTGTCAACGCAGCTGGCACTTAATCATAATTGTGACTTAAGTCCAATTCGGCGCTAAGCTGAATAATGTGGTCAACTAATTCCGATTCGCCAATCGCCAGTTGGCAGTCGCTTGGCTGCTGATTAGCACGCTTCGCACATCAATTTTTGTCAGTGAGCTCCCTGCCACGCCCCTGGCGGCGCCTCTTCAATAATCAAATCAACTCGGCCTATTTAGACTGACGAACAGGCAGCGAGTCAGAGGGACGCACGGACGGAGATATGAGGGAATGGAGTCGCGTGCCAGCCCCAATTAGGGGCTAATTTGCATAATGCCGCTCGCTCGCTCGCTCATTATCCCCAATAGCGCCATCCATACAGTAGACAATATGAGCCCCGACTTCCATTTTTGTTTCTTTTTTGTTTTTTGTCCATAGAAGGCTCTATTTCTTTTAGAATACCCTGTTTGCATTGGGGCGGTGTAAAAGGTGGTTGCAATAAACAAAAGCATTACGTCGATATACATAAAAGTGTATATATGTGGACTGCTATCTCTTCGTGTATATATGCAATCAGTGTGAATATCGACTGTCAATACAATACATGGCTCCCAGAGGGGTTTATTATATGCATAAGAGAGTATAAAAATGGATTTAGAGGAAGGCTTTAGAGGAGAGTATAAACAAATATCTAGGAGACAGTATAGAAAATGCAAGAGAGGAGTGAGAAAAATGAAGTCTTTGTGCAAAATCGATATTAATCGATAAAGCTACATTTCTTTTTTAGCTGTTTCCTAGATCTTAACAGTACGGAGATGTCAATTTTAAGCTCCAAATGCACCAAAATCTTGTTGTATTACCAGAGTATATAAAATAGTTATCATATAATAAATATAACAAAAATGACTTAGCAAATTGCTTAAAGATTAAAGTCTCTATTATAAATCACCCAAGTATTTCCGACAGCTCTTAACTTTCTCGTAATGCTAACTACATTCCTGCTGGGACCATTCATCAACTTAGTATAGCAGCTATAAATAACCGACTTAATGCTGAAGTATCTCTCAGAAAACCCTTAAGTTTCTACAGGGTAGCTACGCTTCGAGCATTGCCTGTCTAAGACGCGCATACTTATCTTTGCACTTATGGTAGCACTGCAAGCTTCATTCGGCAATTGGGGCAAGTGTAAGACAGAGACAGAGACAGAGAGATCCCTGAGTTAGCGACAGAGAGACAGGGGGAAGGGGGGGTAAAGTAAGTTAGGGGAACAGCTTACGACCTTACGACCCTTGGGCCTAATGCAGCAATTAGGCAAGTTTAAGTCGCATTAATTGCAGAGTTTGGTCGACTATTAACGCGACTGGAACCGTTGATTATTTTAAGCGCCAGCAGCACTCAACTTGGCTCTGAGCTGCACGCGCTTCAGGCGTTCACAAAATCACGGAGAGTGAGGAGTGGGGGGAGAGGGAGGAAAGAGACTGAGTGCTGACTCAGTTTGTTACCATTAGGGCAAATCAGAGAGACGTCGTCAGCGTCGACAACGTTAATATCTCATATCCTAATCACGACGCTTATCTGTTTATATCAGCAACGCGCAGCGACATTGTCAGCGCTTTCATGGGCCTGCGGCCTGTCTTTATGCTGGGCCGAGGCTGGCATCAAAATACTTTTCGACCAAAGCCAGCCAACTTGTCCATTTCCACAGCAACAAAGCGACAAGCAGGCCAACAATAAAACTAAAAAAGAAAATACACAACAAAAGGAAAGTGCGTAAATTTCATTGAAAGAAATTGCTTAGACACCAAACGCCCACCATGCTTTCCATGCCACAAACAACATACTGCATACGTGCCACAAAAACTATCCGCATGCAACAATTCCTCGAGCGGCCATTGCTGCAGTCATGTTGCAGGCCAAAATGCTGCAAGAATTTTGTGCCAGATAGTTGGGCAAATATGTTTGTCGGACTCTTCGCAAGCAGATTGTCTTGCTAGCCGAATACTTGTCACAAATAGTTTCGTCGAAGCGCAAAGTTGCTCGCAAAATAAACTCGGGCCACGTAGAAACACCATTCTGTGTTTTTATTACAAGTAACATGGAGACTAACAGCAGCAAGCTAACTACTATACAGCTTCTAGGTCGTAAAGTCGTACATATATGGTTATTAAGTCAGTTAGTCAATCAGCTAATCAGATATTGAAAGAGCTGATTAGCTAATCTCTTGCATAGCCAACTAATTAGTCAAACAGCCAATCAAGCAGTCACCGAATCAGTCAATCAGCTAACAAATCAATCAGCTAAGGCTGATTGAGTCATCACTCTATTAGATAGTCAGTCAAACAGTTCATCAATCAGACATTGAGTCAATCGATATATTTACTTTGTTAATCAGTCAACCAATCTGGATACCCTTGAAATAATTTAGTAATCCTGCTTAAACACATGCTAAGTATGCTATATAATATCAGTCAAACAATCAGTCAATCATTTATTTACTCAATCAGCCGCACAGTATACGAGTTAGTCAACCAATTAGTTTTTCAATCAATTCAGCTAGTGTGTTGCTCAAGTAGTACTGAATCAATCACTCAGTTAGTCAATCACTCAGTCACACAGTTCGCAAAAACAATAAGGCTACATTCTCCTTTTTCCAATAAGTCAACCATTTACACAAACAGAAGTCAATTAATCAATCAACCAGCCATTCAATGAGTCAGCCAGTCAATCAGTAAGATCAATCAGCTAACTCAGTCTGGTCAACAATGGAATTTGTTAGACATGCCATCAATCAATCAGATAATTAGACCGTTAATAAATACCACCAGGCAATCAGTCAACAATCAATAATTATTTACCTCTCAATCAACAGCTAGTCAGTCTGGTAGCTCGTCAATCAGTTGGTCAATCAATCAGTCAACAATCAATAATTATTTACCTCTCAATCAACAGCTAGTCAGTCTGGTAGCTCGTCAATCAGTTGGTCAATCAATCAGTCAGATACTTAACAATTCTATCCATCAGTTCTTAGTCAGTCCATTAAATAAGTAATCAATCCATTGAGCAGTTAGTTGCTCCATCAATCAAGCATTCGGTCTGTCTGCCAATCAGTCAATCAATCAACTATCAATTAGTCAGTCACTAAATCAGACTGATACTCGGTCAACCAGTCAATCAATCAGCACCAAGGACTCTAAGAACTTCCCTTGTATTGCAGACATCAAATTTAAAGACATTTCCATATTATTTCATTTCCATATTATTTATGTTGTCAATCAAAATGTAAATTTCTGTATGCAAAGTTGTTTTCAAGCGCTTAGCCCAAAAAACAACAAATCGAAAACACATTGCATTTGATTTGGATTATGGGGCTTTGCAGCTGACCGAAAAATCTGTTCATTAAATGAGAAAAGTTGAAAGCACGTTTTAAGGCTTAAAAAGTTTTGTGTGGCTGCGCCAAGATGCAGCAATCAATTATAAGCGGAAAGCCCTGGCTCAAGATTAATTTCATCAGCTTTGAGATTTTTGTATAAAGTGTTGCACAATCGATGAATAATGGACAGCAGCGCTCCATCCACTTCAGAGTTGTACAGCACTGCGCTCATTTATTTAATTCGTTGCTTTTGTAGGAGAAGTATGTGCATTTATCGGTAAAAGTCGTGAGCCTGTCACGTACTCATGCCTAACAGTTATCCGCACCATTAGCAAGTGTTGACAGTTGATTGACTTTCCCTTAAGCGCTTCCCAACACTCCTCACTAAGTGGCTTACACTTTAGCTTGCCTCACTTTTATTTTTCTCTCTTTCCTTCCGTCTCCATCTCTGTTTGGCAAACTATGCCAAGTAAGTACAGTGTGCCTTCGGCAACGGGAAAATACAGCTAAGTAGTTCACTTGCAGCATTCGCCCGAAGCGCTCCGACCAACTTTCCGTAGCAACTACTTTAAGAGCTTCGCCAAACAACACGCCAACGGAGGGCCTTCAACTTGAACCCCGTGCACAGACTAACCCTGTGCCGGGGCACAGCCTGTCTGAGACAGGAGACGGCAGCGTGCGTGACTCATCGAGCAAGACCTCTTGAGAGATATACATATACATATATGTATATAAATAGAACAAAATAGTATATTGAATGATAATGATTTGTTCTTGAATATATATATACTACATAGCATACGTAATATGATGTCATTTCAAGTGCCTGAAATAAGGAATGGAACTATTTTTGTCAGATCTTTATTTTTATTAATTTTTTTTTTTTTTAATAAAATATATATATAATTGTAAAACATATATATGTAATTGTAAAACATTAACCTAGAAACTGGTATTTAAATGTATTTGAATTCTCTTATAGCTTAGATTTGATAGAAGCTTAAAATTTTAGGTGCTGGTTGAAATAAGCTGTGAGCCACTGTATATCATGATATGGAATATTTAATTGAACAGCTGCACAAATTTTTGTACTTTGGAGATATAAAATATAATGGTATCTGTTTCTGTGCTCACAGACGATATTTAAGAGAATTTAAAATAAATATTGAAATGAAAGTATCAAATAGAGATCATACAAAGAAAGAATTAAAAATTAAAAATAAAAAGAAATATATTTTATTTTACTAATGTGTTTGATAACATGGAAACAATATTTTATTTATTTTTATTTAAAAAAATAGGTTGACATTTTGTTTTAAATTTTCATATAAAAAATTACAAACGGTTTGATATTTGACTATAAAAGAATATATATATTTAAAAAAATTAAAAATAAAATCAAAGAAATATATTATTAATATTATTATTTTTTAATTTTATTATTAAATAATAAAAACATAGTAATAATAATTAAAACAAAATATATATTTATTAAATTATTTTGTTTAATAAACTTTAATATTTTCATTAAAAAAAAAGAATTGATAAATGAAAAAAGTTTAAATAGGTTCATATTTGATTAAATAAACTTTAAAAAAATATAAATAATAGAGCAAAAGAAACACATTATTAATATTATTATTTTTTAAATAAATACATATTTCTATAATAAAATAATTATTTTTTAATTAAATACATATTTGTATCTTATTCTTATTAGTTTTATTTTATTTTTACAAAAACTCGTAAAAAATAAAAAATCAGGGAATAAAATGTTTTCATTTCTTATCGAAAGTGATTTATATTTATATACACATATATATTTATTTATATTTAACGAAACATATTTTTTTATTAATTATAAATAGTAATAAATATATATTTTTGCAATTTTTAGCAACAGAAATCAAACAAATTTATATTTTATACTATATTTATCGCAAGAGCCGATATATCACGTTCGATACTTATTTTTCTACATTAACATTGTGTCACGCGCAGATCTCTAAGGCAAAGCGAGCGAGTCGAAGCCACATTTCTCTCTCTCTCTCTCTCTCTCTCTCTCTCTCTGTCTCCCTCTCTCTGTCTCCCTCTCTTTTCATTCCTTATCTGACAGTTGAATGGCTATTGTTGTTGTTGTTGTTGTTGTAGCGCATTCCACGGTCGACTTCAAATATGCAAACATTCAATTTCGATTTAGCGACTGTGGAGGCGCATAATTTTTATTGTATTTATTGAATATTTCGAGCATCAAACGTTGCCGCCCATTGACTCAGCATGAAATTACAGTCGCTGGAGGCGGTATTGGGGGCGTGCCAGAGACAGGCTACAGCTTCAGCTTCAGCTCCAGCTCCTGGAAGGGGGCGACAGCAGCGAATGCTTGTCGAGGCACAGCTGCCGCCCTTGCCTCCCGCTATTTGGCAAGTTTTACCCAGATCTCAAGCCCCAAGCCCCAAGCGGCAAGTGGCAAGCCCTTGGCCTTCCCCTGGCCGTCTGCTGGCCCACTGCTGCCCCCTATTCAGCCATCAATTTGTGTAAATTTGAACTGTCACTTTGAAGGCGTTAATTGGATTCAATAAATGTCAAGCAGGGGGCGCGGCGTCAACAGTTGGAGCCAGTGCAGCATCAGCATCAGCATCAGCATCAACAGCTGGCCATGGCTGGCGTTGTCTCTGCTGCCGAATTCATTTTAAGCCAACACCCATCCACAAATCTCATCCCCATACGCCCATTTCACCGCCCCAACACGCCCACACCTCCAGCCCCTTTCAAGTTATATTTAGGACACGACACAACAACATTTTGGGGCCATGGATTTTTGTGGCTTAGATTGGAGACGGGGACGGCATGTAGTGTGCCTTAGCCGCCTTGGCATGATTTTAGCCGGATTGTGGGCGTGCCAACAGCCACAGTAGCAAACACTTTGTCAGCATTGGGCACTGAGCGAAATTGGGAGAGATTGAGAATTTGACAATTTGAGAGAGCAGCAAGTGTGGACCATTTGAAATATTCTAGATGGTTGCTATGTAAGAGTTTTCTTTTTGGGTGTAATATATACGGGTATACCCGGCATATATAGGCATATAGCCGATCTCTCTCTCTCTCTCGCCCATCTCTCTCTCTTATAACAGTATTTTGCTGTATCTATCCCTCTATTTCTCATTGTTTCTTTCGTTCTTTCTGTATCTCGCCCTCTTTATCGCTCTCTCAGTATCTGTGTAGATCTGTGTCCCTCTCTCACTGCGCATCTCTTTCTACGCCAGTCTTTCTTACTTTTACACAATATTACTTTCGTTCTTTGTCTCTAGCTATCTATCTATCTCGCTCGCTCAGTCTAACTGTGCATTTTCTTCGTCTCTTTCTGTCTATAAATTTTCTTGCATGAACCTTTCTCTCGCGGTTTCCAGCTGTGCATCTTGTCTATCTCTCTCTCTTTCTCTCTCACTGAACATCTTCTCGGTCTCTCTCTCTCTCTGTCTTTCGCCTTAGTATTCTGTAACAATCTTCCTCTCGGACCCTCTCTCTCTCTCTCTCTCTCTCTTTCTCAGTCTCTGCATATCTTCTCAGTGTCTATATATCTTCTTCTCAGTCTCTACATATTTTCTCAGTCTGTCTTTCTTTGTCAGTACGCCTTATCTCTCTCTTTCTTTCTCTCTCAGTAGCTCCCTCTTTTTCTCCCTCTCGCTTCGTGCATTTTCTTCTCTGTATCTATCTCTCTTTATTCTTTCTCAACAGTCTATTATCTGTATCTCTCTCTGTATCCTCTCTTTCACTCTCTCCCCAACACTCCCGCACTCTTTATCACTCATTTTCTTTGCTACTCCGTCACTCTCTACCTTTTCCTGTTCCTCATAAATATATACATATATGTTGCTTATGGAGAATCAACCTCTACTTTCGCTCAGTGTAGTCGAAGAGTCATATCGCAGTATTTCAATGACTAAAAATACATATCACACACACACATACACACGTATATGGGGAGTACTTAGAAGATATATTGTTGTCTGTGGCTTATCGGCTAAGGACCTTAATAAAAATGTTTCCCTAAGAGGATCGCAGCAAATTTGTTGGCTTTGTTCAGGCTGTGGAGATAAACAAAAGACAAATTGAAAGTGGAATCGTGATGGCATCGACAACGGCGCTGGACGTGTCCGGCAGCCAGCCGAGGCGCTGCTGCACCGCTGAGCCGCCAATGAGCCACCGGGCCGCTACTTTATCATTGAGATAAAAAAAAAAATAAACAAACAAACAAAAAAAGAGTTGAAAGCAGGTTAAAATCTGCACGCAACCGGATGAAAATTAAATTAAAAAGCAAAAAAAAAAGAGCCAACAAAAAATGAAACGGAAATATAAAAATGAAAATGGACCAGAAACGGCAAAACGGCGGTGGGAGGGGGCCAGGCCGCTGCCTCTGAGGGCTGGCGAAGGGCAAATGCAAATGCAAATGGCCGTAAAAGCCCTTTTGGCCCACATAACTCGGCCACGCCCACCAAGAGCCGTGGCGCCCGGCCTGTCAGCGTAAATAAGTGTTGCCCACAGTTCGGGCAAAGAGATGGCCTACAAATGATGAGCAGCGCATTAAAAAGCGAGGCGATCAATTCTATTGCCTACTTTCCAGCGCGCCCGACAGCTGTCCCGAGTGTGCGTGCGTGTGCGTGTCTGTATGTATGTGCGCGTGTGTGCTTGTGTGCGCGTGTGTCATGCATAAATAATTCAGAGATTATGTTTACGCTGGTAGATAACGGAAACCGCTGGCTTTTAGCATTTGACCGCAGCAATTAGGCACAAAAAAAGTTGAAAAATACTAAAAAAAAAAAAGATGAAAAGCAAAAAACATAAATAAAAGTAGATAAAACATGCAAAGCCAACATTCAGTCGACTGCACAGCTCATTACAAATTATTGAATAGGCCATTATAATATGCACAAAGGCAACATTAGCTAATGTCGGATGTGAGCCGAGGCCCATCAAACTGAAAAAAAAACAAAAGAAATATTAAGCTTTATTCGGTATAATTTGAGCTCAGCTGATGATTCGAGCTGAGAGCTCTGGCTAAATTTAATAAATCACCTTTGTAGTGAAGTGAATTATGTGAATTCATAATATGCGATAGTTTGGCAGACAGTTTACATATTTTATTGATATGTGATAGCGATAGCTGTATAATTGATCTATCGAGTGGTTTCAGTGGAAGACCTTGTCTACATACAGCTGTAAAGGTTCATGTAAATGTTATGTTAATGCAAATGTTATGCTAACGTTAATGCTATTGGGTGTATATACATACATTGCGTAGTAATTGACCTATTTAGCACATGAAAGATAAGCTAAAGATCTTATGGATCGATCATCTATCATCTATATTCACACAGCTGTAAAGCTTCATGTAAATGTTATGTTAATGTAAAATGCTATGTTAACGTTAATGTTATTGTCATAAATATGTATGTTATTGGGTGTATACACATATATTGCGTAGTAATTGACCTATTTAGCACGTTAGTGGGCACATTAGCCACATGAAAGATAAGCTAAAGATCTTATGGAACGATCATCTATCAAACTTCAGTTAGTCGATTAGGTATTGCCTATTTTTCATCTGCCTAGCTTTATAAAATCCCAAAAGAAGATGTCATATACAGCGGCATCGTGAATGGGGGTGAATAGGGTGTAAGCGATAGTTACTCCCATTATATTGTTATCGATTACAAAACCTATCGAAAATTGGCTACAAAATTAGAGTTCCTATACCATTAGATCTAAACCGGTAAACTCATTAAATGTCTCATGGATGCATATGAATTTTATATAATTTCGATTTTTTTTTATACTTGTTTTGGGTTGATTTTATTTGAATATTGATTAACCCAATTCACGCCTTTTACGAATACTACTGTATAAATCTTATAGCCCTATAAATACACCCTAAAGGTACTCGAACAGCTTATCCATTTGATTGTAGAGCTCCAGCTAAATTCGTATAGCAGAGCTGAGTACAGAAAGTACATTCCTAATAGTTCCCAGTTAGAAAAAGTTAACAGTACTAGAATAAAGAGTTTATCGATCAGTCATTTTATAATATTCTGCTACATGTATAATCTTATTATCGATCCACCACAACTGTAACCAACTATTTTATGCATTTCCTATAGTTTTTTTTTTGTTTGAACTTACAATTTATAGTCAGCCGTACTCATCCGAGTTTCTTCTTCTCTCTACTTGCAGTTTCACCCGAATCGATTGTCATCCCCATCGTTTCGTGCATCTTTGGCTTCCCGATATTGGCGCTGATCGTCATCTGCTGCCTGCGACGTCGAGCCAAGCTGGCCCGGGAGCGGGACAGACGGCGCAACTATGATATGCAGGACCATGCTGTCAGCCTGGTCAGATTTAGTCCAATTCATAGGCTTAGTGAGTTTGAATGTTGTAATGTGTGTACGAAATTTTCATTGTTTCTCTTATTCTTCTCTTGTTTGTTTTTTTATTCTTCTTCTTCTCTTGTTTGTTTTTTTATTCTTCTTTGACAATATTTATTCACAGCTCGTAAAAACTATCGAAATATCGATTATTTTATATCATTATATGACAAATGCATTTTCATAGAATTCGTATTCACGTTTCATATAGCGACCTCTCTCTCTCTCTCTCTCTATCTATCTCTCTCACACACTCTTCTTTGCTTTTTTATGTGGATCTCAATGTACCTGTCTGACATATCGTAGTGTTTATCGTTTATCTTCAACATTTTGCACTTTAACAGAAAACAAAATTAACCGCTTTTCAGCGCAGCCAACTTCAAGCCAAATCGACCTGCCCAATTTACAATTTTGCCCACATTGTTTTTCTTACATAAATTGCATTTAAAATTGCCAGGCAAACATGCGAGAACACGCACACACATGCACACATCTGTCTGCTACCTGGCCGCACGACAAATTGCGTTCCCACCTTTTCCAGGCATTCCATTTAAAATCTTTAATATATTTTCAGAAAATTTATATGCTGATATACGAAATTTAAGAAAATATAAAAGTCGTTTTTAAAAATTATGCAAAAGTTCTGAAAAGAAAATATCACAAAAAAAGTCTTTAAAAATTCGTTCGTTTAATTTAAGCTGAAACACTTTTATTGTTGTTCAGCTCCACACGTTCGCAATGAAAGGCAAGAAGGAAAATTTATACTCATTCATGAAAACGAAATGAGTATATTGGTCTTGTTCCGTCCGTTCGGCTGTCCATAAAGTACATTCCAAATATGATATGTCCACGGCTACTGTGGGCGTGGCAATTTAGGTCTGACTACATAACCGTATATATCTTAGGCACTATCGATGCTAAGGACTGAGAAAGCTCCTTATAAATAAGATATGGCAAATATATCTATGACAACGGGGGGCGGTGTAGATCGTATGGATCTGGCAACCTTTAAACTGTAAATGAGTCTTCTGCCATCTTTGGGAACTTCTCTATATGGGAGTGGAACGAGTGAAGAACAATATAACTGTGAAATTATTAAACAGAGCCTAACAGATATTTGAAAAACTCACAGAATACCTATGAAGCACGCTGATTGGATATTACTTTGAGAATATGCAAATTTTGATGAAAAGACATAGATTGAATAGGAAAAGGGAAGAGTTGTAATCAGAGATAGGAGTAAATATATAGCAAAAAACATTTTTCACACTGACTTAAAAGAGGAAAACTAAGAGCTTCATTAAGAAATTCCTTAAGATTTCTTTCAAATGTGAAATGAGAAAGTGACATACGATTGGTAGAGTCCATAAAAGCGCAGCACTACCCCAGCTGCAGCGAAATGTCGATAAAAATATTTATTTTGTATTTAATTTTTTATAAAGGGGACTTGCCATGCAGCCAAACAATCACGGCACAGCATCTGTCACAAGTGCCGAGTCCATTAAAGAGTTACGAACTGAAAGTAAAGAAAGAGCCCAAAACTAACGACAAATACATACATACTGTTGCTAGTCAGGCTGTTGCCAGGGCTAGGGGTAGAGGGGAGTAGGGGCAGATGTAACGAAACTTGACCCACTTGCATGCGAGAGCAGGCAACAGTAACATAACAGTCCATTATACCCAGCATATTGCATGAACAAATAGGATATATAAACATGGCCGAAAGGAAACGAAACGAAACGAGACGAGACGAGACGAGACGCAGCGGGACGGGTGGCATATGAACACGACTCCCGAGTCAAAGTTCAAGCTGAGTGCCTGCTGCGATTCTGCCGGCACTCAATGGAAGCGAGTGACACACACACACACACACACACACACACACACACACACACACACACACACACACACACACACACACACACACACACACACACACACACACACACACACACACACACACACACACACACACACACACACACACACACACACACACACACACACACACACACACACACACACACACACACACACACACACACACACACACACACACACACACACACACACAGTAGGAGATATTTATGCTGTTATGCATGTGTCAAGCACAGCTGTTAAACTGTAGCCCACCTCGCCCACGTCGCCACGCCCCCCGTTTTCCGCTCACACGGCCGCCTGCATTTGCATTGCATACCTTTGGGCGCTCGTCCTCGTTTGCATATGAACAACAAAAATGAAACCCGTCTTTTCACTCGAGTCGCACAACCAACACCCCTCCCCCCCTCCACCAACCCCTGGTTACCCTCTAGCCAGCGTCGCGTGCCCCTTGTCTACCTTAATCAAGAATCTCAGTCGGCTTCATGCACGCATGCACAGTGCACAACGACATTTGTCGTTCTTTAGTTTTAATTTTTGTGGCTGTTGTTGTTGTTCTTAAATATATACCTAATAAAGGGTATTTTGCTAGCTGTGCACGCGAACAGGGTGGCTATGCTGGAGTAGCTCATTTGGCACTGTATAAGAAGGAGCTGTATGCATATGTGGGAGTAAGAGTAACAGAGACAGTCAGATGATGCTAGCGGAAGTCGTGTACAGTAGAGCCTGCCTAGTGCGAATGCATTGATGTGATAATCTGAATAATCTTATGTTTCAAGTGAGTGCTAAGATTATCAAAAGACAAATCCAAAGCAAATTCAAAAGCTAGAAATCATATTTCTAGCCATACTGTGGTTATAATTATTAAGATTCCGATTTTTCAAATTAACGAAGAACAAATCCCAAATACCAATTCAAAGAAATCATGTTTCAGCAAATTTTTCTATAGGCAGGCCCTACTGTAGTTGCAATTGTCAATTAAGATTTAGATTAAGATTAAAGGGACTAAAATTGTGCTCCAATTCAGAAATTCATATTGTCTCTATAGGCAGGCCCTACTCTAGTTGCAATTGTCAGTTAAAATTCAGTTAATTAAGATTGACAAAAGAAGAATGCATTTCAAATTCCAATTCAAATTCATATATTCCCTTTAGATTGCCTTTACTGTAGTGAGAAGAGCCTAAAGGAAATAGAAGCAAAACTCTCGCATCGTTTCAAGATTCACAATAGACAGGGTATTTCTCTAGTCGAGCACACTCGCTGAGTGCACTTCAACTTGTTATAACCGTAAATTTCATATTCAGTGTTTGCCTGGTAGCTGGCTGCGGGTGTTTGCTGCCACTTTGAGAAGGGCCAACAACAACAGCGAATGCTGATGAAGCTGTTGTTGTTGCACACGATGAAGATGATGATGATGATGATGCTGATGCTGATGCTGATGATGATGTAGGTGACACGATAACGAAACGTTGACAAACCGCAAATTACACTTGTTTAGCCCCGCGCGCCCCCTTCACCCCGCCCGCAACTCTGACAAGCAAATGTTTTGATGGCTGCAAATTTAGGTTTTTGCATAAATTTTGAAAACAATTACGCATAACCGCAAGCACCGCACGAGAACCACAATAACTTTGGCGCAAAAGGCAGCCAACGACAGAGTAACAGTAACAATAGCAGGCAGTGCAGAGTGGTGCGCTCCATGTAAATTAGGCAATAATAAACAGGCAGAATGGCGCCTGCCTAATGCTTTGAGACATTTAAATTGAGCGAGTTTTATGTTGCATAGCTTTAAGCTGCAGTTGGACAAGCCTAACATTGGGTTAACAGCCGCCATCAATGCTTGCGCTGTTAATGATCATAAACAGTCACTTAAGGAGCCACAACAAACATTTCGTTACCTTAACAACCGAGCTGTAAATTGAATATGCCATATGCATAACAGCAATAGCTACTGCTTAGACGGCCAAGCGAAATAATACACAATTGTTGAAATGCCTAAATTTTTAACACGTTTTTATGTTACTGGCAAGCCAGTCATTGGGCAATTAAATTTCCTTTACTACAAGCTGCAACAGAGTGAATCTTTTAACAGCGGCTATAGCTAACATTTAACAGAGGTATATTCAGACCATTTAGCGTATATAAGCTTTATATAGCTGTAATGTAACATGAAGCTGATATTAACATGACCATTAAGCACACATCCTGTAAGACAGCGATTGGGTGGTTTGGGTACCTTGCACGCTTAGACATGCACATTAAACTTAAACTCGATCTTTTCGTCGCACGTTTTCAATTTGTTTTTGCCCACACGAGAGTTTTCGCTCATTTCACACTTAAACATTTTCCATTTCGTTTGCCACCTGCATTTTAAAGGACATTTTAACTAATTTTAATTGCTTCTCTTCTGTTCTCCGTTTTGTGTTTGCTTCGATTGCTTTAGATTACCGATCGTCGAGAGCTATCAGTTTACGTCCTGAACGAAGCCTAAGCCAGGGCTTCACCTCGGTGGAGCTGGACACAGTGCTGGAGGAGCGCTGCAGCGACGTGGAGCAGACACAAACCGAAATCATAAATCCCGAATCGCCCATGGACACCACCTCCTACAAGATGTCCTTCTCTTCGAGCTAACAGTTAGCAGTAGCACAGCAGCAACAGCAGCAGCAGCAGTCGACATCGCCGACAGCGCAGCCGCAGACAGCAGCCATGGCTATGCAGCTGCTGCCGCCACGTTCGATGTCATCGACGCTGACGCCGCCGCTGCGAAAGGCGGGCAGCGTGCGCGAATCTGGCGAGACCGCGGCGCTGGCCAAACGGCGCAGTCGCCTGCAGGAGCTGCGCGCCGCAAGCAGCAGCCAGGCCAGCGAAGCGGCCATTGCGTTTGGTGTCGGCAAGCGTGATTCGAAGCGTCGCCATGGCGCCAGCGCCGACGCCAGCAGCGGCAGCGGCAGCAGCAAAAGCTCAACAGCCGCCGCCATGCGCAAATCACAGTCGCTGGACGCCGCCGAAAGCTATTCGCTGGCCAGCATTCAGTCGCCCCTCTGGGTGACGCTCACCAATGCGCGCACCATTGAGGAGCTGGCACAGCAGAAACTGTAAATATTTTACAGACAACAAACAGGAAACGAAACGAAGAAGCAACGGAAAGAAGGAAGGAAGATCAAAAATACCCCACCAACCACCAACCAGGCTTGTTGTTGTTGCAGCTGTTAAATGTTAATGAGGAGTTACCCCCTCCAAATCCGCATTATGAAATGAAATCCAACGGTTTTTCCTATATAGTCCAAATAGCTGAATCCACCTTGTAAATGTATAAGCAAATGTAACTGCATAACGAGTATTCAACAATTTACAACATTAGCAATTGCATATAGTTAAGCTAATGACCAAAATTAGTTCAAAATAAAAAAGAAAATGTAAAGCAAATAAAGTGTTTTCTTTTTTGTGCAACTGCATTACACTCACTGTTAAACTCATAATGGTAATGTAAGGCTTACAGCAGGCGGTTATTTTCATAAATGCAAATGTCCATTTCCAATCGGAAAGAAAGCTCAACTCCTGCCACTGTTAAAAGACGCTCCTTCCAGGCTTAACAGTACAGCGACTGTTAATTCAAGATCAAAATAATCTTTGCTTTGATTTTTCTTTGTTTTTATTTAAATTATGTTGTATATGTAATAAGAGCTTAAAATACAAATTTAATTTCATTATCAAAATACATTGTTATACAATTTCCTTAGTTGCTTGTTTTTTCTTACGTTTTTGTTGTAGATCTTTAGTTGTTTGTTTTTAATATTTCACTTAATCAATTATGTGTTTAGTTTATCTTTTTGTTTACCGCATTTCTTGTGTTTTTTTTTTTTTCATTTTTATTATTATTTCATTATTTATTTATGTATATTTATAATATTAATTAATAGAAAATATGCTAACAAAAAGAAGAGGTCGTTTTGGATATATCCATTTTGATATATATATATATGCATATGTATATATGTATGTATGTATATATCTATATATATATATAGATTCAAGTGCTTCATATACATCCATATAAAGTACTCATATAATACATAAAAAGAAAACGAAGGGAAATATAATTAAAATTTTATACTTTAGGTTTGCAATTAAAACATATTGAAAATTTAGAGCCACAAAAGAACAAATTCATACATATTTATAAAAAAAAATATATAATATATATAAAATAATAAAAAAAAAACAAACAGAAAAAATGTTTTTTACAATTGAACTACTATATTGAAAGCACTGTGCCCCGTGTCTATGTATGCGTGTGTGTGTGTGTATATATATATGTATAGCTTTTTGGTGGGAACTAAAGGTACAGGGAGGGATCTAAATCACGGATATTACATATAGGAGGAAGTAGAAGAAATAGACAAGGTGAGCATCTTGCTTGAACTCAATCAAATTATCCTTAAAGCAATGTTGTCCTTACACAACAGTTATAAAATGTACTAGGCAGAGAATAGGATAATAATGTATTTGTTGTCTTGTTGTTGTCTTTTTTATGGTTTCTTTAAATTTCAATTTGTTTTATTCTTGCTAATTACTGTTCTCAGAGCTGCAAAATACTTTACTGTTATGTTTCACTCTCTCTCTAGCTCGCACTCTCTTTCTCTTTCGGCTTAAATTGAAATATTTCCATTGCAATTGTTATTGTGTTTAGACACGCTTTCGTTAATTGTTAAGAGAGAGAGTGAGAGAGAAACAGAGAGAATTATCGATAGCTGCCCGGTTAGTACACATACATTTATGCATTAATATACATATATATGCATAAGATTTCAATTTGATGTTCCATATCAAGTCACAGTTGCAGTTGCTGATCGGGTGCTGGCGGAAGGTAAGGCGTCTGTGCAGGATGGGGCGGAAAGGCGGGGGCAGAGATTTTGTTACTGATATTAGTTTGTCACGTCTGTGACACGTTACATCCCAGTGACACGCTACAGTTGCACGATTATATCTCTCCGCTGCACTACATGTGTATCGTGGCCGCCGTGTAGCGCGCCTCGCCGCGTCGCCATGACCACTGGCTGGGACGGAACTGTGTGCAAGAGAACAGAGAGAGAGCATCGATTAATAAAATTCAGAATCAGATGATAGAGACAAGGCAGTTGGGTTAATGGCAAAGGTCAGGAGCTAAACGATTAGTTAACAAACCTGATGTAAATGCTTGGACTGCATGTAAATATACGGAAATCGCTTAGTTTGCATTTAATTAATTGGCCGGCCAATGGCTGACGGTTCGACTCACCTGAATGAGCAGTTGGCCGCTTCGTGTGTGCGGATTCCGGTACGCATAGAAGAGCCACAGCGTCACCGCGAACACCAGACAAATGGGCACCATAAAGCCAACGGCCACGCCTACATCCTTATTCTTTGGCAGCGCGGCGCCAAGATGTTCGCTCTTCTCGGCATTGACGCCATCGCCGGCCGCGCCAGCAGCCGCTGATGTGCCGCTCGACGGATGCTGTGTGCTGCTAATAGTTGGCTCCGTTGCCGGTGCACTGCCGGCTGACCCGTTGCCGTCGGGCGACCAGCTGGGTATGGTGCTGCTGTTGTTGTTGCTGCTGCTATTGTTGTTGCTGTTGCTGTTGTTGCTGCTGTTGTTGCTGCTGCTGTTGTTGTTGCTGCTGCTGCTATTCTCCTGTGCAGCATTGTTGCCCTTTTGGCCGAGCGCCGGGCAAGCATCACTGCTGCTAATCATCGAACGATCACAGCCTGCAAATGGATATAATTAGTGCGAGTTTATAGCAAATTATAGTAAATTGATCAATTATCGAGAATTGTAGCCTAGCACATCTCGCACTGATTGCCCTATGCAATCTTCTTTCTCGCTCTTTTTTGTATTATTTTCCCTTCTCTTACTAATTAATTTTTATATTAACTGATAATATAATAACTACACTTTTGATCTATCATAATTTCTGTTCTCATTTAAATTGTTTATGTTATTCTTAAGTATTTTCTTTTTCTTCTTCTTCATCTCATTTCTCACGTAAATAAACATTTTAATCTTAATGGGTGTAATGCTTGATAAATAATTTTGATAATCCTTAAGCAGTTGACTTACTATAGTCTGATAAATATTTTGGGATACACATTGATAAACCTCAAAAAAGATCGCCAACATTCGTTAAGCTTTCATAAAAATATTGATCATATTTAGGAATTTGAGTAATTAATAACACAAAGTTTTAGAATATACATTGATAAGTCTATCAAGATGTGTAAGCTACATTTGTAAGCCTTAATGGGTATAATGATTGTTAAATATTTTGTCAGGGACCGTAGCGTTTATAATTTTTATAAAAAAAAAACTGTAAAAGTAGGAATTATTCTATTAAAAAAAATCAATTTAAATGATATAAATAAAAAATAATTATTGCAAATAAATTTTTATATTATAATCGTTACAATAAATGAAATGTATAACCTCTTTTTGCTTAACAAAATTGAAAATAAAAATTTTGATTTGATTTTTATATGAAAATTGATGTGCAATAAATATTTTTTATTTTAACTTTTAATTGGCAATAAAAAAAATTAACTTATGTCTGTTTTTCCCACTCTTCTTGTGTTTTTCTTTCTGCTACTAAATCTGTTTAAATTCATTTAGTCATGAAAATAAACATTTCCTGATCAGCAATAAATATATTAACAAAAGTCGCCATGAACTTAGATCAATCGATGTCCGATTGTACTGCCTTCATTAAGATTCACATTAAGATTTACCCTTTTGCTGCCATTCCTGCTTTCTGCGATCGTTGCCAGTGTTTGTGGAGCAACGATTCAGCGTGGGGCACCAAACGCACTGCGGCCCATGGAACGAATCGAATGGAACGAATTAGTTTCAAATTCAGAACGAAAGCCATACTGGCAGCTCACCTCAAATGTGGTATTGTGATTGATGCACGCCTGACAGTCGGAGTAGCCGAGGCATGTGGGCAAGGCAGTGAGGACGACAATGGTCGAATTCGTGATCTCATGCTGGCTAAATGTGACGCGATGGTATTCATAGATGGTCTTGCGGCGAGCGACTGAATTGGGAGTGGTTAGAGTACGAATTAGTTTCTTTGATTAAGCCATATAATAATGCATAGCTGGAGCACATACAGAAGAGCATCTTGTCCACGATGTAGGCATCGGACAGTCCGACCTTGACCGGATGCTGATTATCCTGTATGTTGTTGATCAGCATGGGCAGCTGGTAGTAGACGAACACAATGTCTCCAGTCTTATGCAGCGTGGCACTGAACGTGAATTTGCCATAATTGGGCTTATCCTGGAGCGTGACGTTCTCCCAGACGACGGTGAAGGCGGTGCCTGGCGGGAGCAACAACCAAAGGTAAACAGTGAGATAGAGGAAGACTAGATATTGCCTGCAACTGGACTCACCATTGTCCTGTAGCCGCACAAACGAATCGTCCGACATGCTCGTATCAAAGTTGGCCATCAGCGGTGCTATGTATTGAGTCGCCGCCAGCCAGGAGTGAACGTACTCGCCGGTGTAGAGGAAGCCGCCGGTGGCCACGGTTATGTTGCGCACATAGTGACCGTAGAAGGGAAATCCGAACTTCAGCTCGACGGTCATGGCACGGCGATGCGAGGAGGAGAGCATACTGTTCTCTGGTATATTGCGAAGCTGTGACCAGATCTCAGCCGTCTCGTTCTTGTTCTCGTAGAGCAGGCTGCGATAGTAGTCGTAGTGATCCTCGTGCCGGGTCAGCTGTGATTTGTTGGCCTCCTTGGTGATGACCTCGTCGGACACATCGACATCGTCGATCAGCGCACGCTCTGTGGTGCTGCTGGTTGTCGTTGACTGGGCGGCTTGGGATGCCACCTTCTTGGGATATGGCATTGGCTGCTGCTGCATCAGCTGCGTTTTCTTTGGCGGCACACTGGGCACAGCCGCTGCCACATTGATGCTGGCGGTGCCATTGGTGCTGTTGGCAATATCGCCGCCGCTGCTGCCCAGCTCCTTGCGCTGCCCCGTGCCATTGACGCCCACATTGTGGACGTTGTAGGTAACGCTGCCCGTTGCCGTGGCCTTGCTGTCCACGGTGGTGACCGTTGTGGCTCCATCTGCCGCAGCTGCAACGCTTCCGACCGCATTCACATTGGTGCTCACGCTCTGGTACTGATGCTTCGCATCCATTGTGGCGCCCAGTACGGGCGGCGCGTCCGCTGTGCCCGTTGGTGCATCACGGCGCCGCCGCTGCAGCTCCTCCCCAGCATCCGACAACCTGACTATCCGCTCAGGATTGATATAAGCGAGTTTGGTGTCGAGCGCAACATAGGCATCGGGCGCTGCAAGCGATAAGGAGGGAAAGAGAGAGAGTGAGAGAGAGAGAGAGAGATTAGATGATTGGTCAAGTTCAGATAGGCATATATCTATATTACGATTATTCCTTATCTGCTAATTGAGCAAAAGTAAAGTAACTTCCTTTGATAAGAGAACGAACGGCGTTATGTGTACCGTAAATTTCTTTTAAATACCCACTAAAAATTTCAGTGCACTGCAAATGCAAATGCTAAACAAGCAACTGTAAAATATATACATATATACATACATATATATACCTATATATAAAACTAAACAATTCTGAAAATTCACAAATATTTTGGCATAAACATCACGATTCATAGGTTAACTGAAAATGGGAATAAATAATGTAGGGGAATTTATTTTATTTTTTTTTCCTGAAAAAACCATGAAAAATATGAATGTAAACTTGAACGGGAAATTTCTAGTTCCATTATCATTTATATACCTATATGGTATATATGACAGATTGATGGGGTGATCAGACAAAGCTCATATTAATATTATATTGGTATATATTTTGCAATCTAATGAGCTTATGGAAATTGTTTTAGAAAAATATATTTTAAAATGAAAATTTGATGGGGCAGTTAGCTCATGAGGTATATGTATATAATATAGTTCATCTTATAGGCTGACTAGACTAAGGTATACTAAACCCAAGAATTCTATTATAAGATAGGCATTCAGATGATGAACTTTAAGGGAAATTTGTTTTTTTTACAGTTTGGGTGATTCTGTGATTCGCGATCGTGTGCGATTTGACGCTCCTCGATCTGCGTTAAATCCCAGCGCACACAAGCCTCACTGTTTGACTGAGCTGGAGGTCAACAATCGAGACACGATATGGATCATGAGTCATCCAAAATTGCAGCTTACGCTAGATGCTCTCTGTCAGCGAAGCGTGGGTGGGTCATTTGAATACGTAATGCCATACGGTGGTTCGAGCTTCACAATAAAACCACAAATATTATAATAATATCACATTTGACTGGGATTTCTCTTCTGCTATGTCTCTCACTCAGCCGCTCTACCTACATTTTTATCAGTTCCGTTTTTGGTTGTCATGTGAATACCATACGAAATGCAAGTTCAGTTTATTCACATCTATAAAACTGACAAAAGCAGACTTGTTTTTATATATATAGTATAAATATATATATATTATATATTCTTGATTCGGCACAACATTCAAGTTGATTCAGTTCTGTTCATCTGCCGATCTTCATCTTCAACTTTATCTTTTATTACGTGATCTAGTAAGTTTTTCCCATTCAAAGCGATTAAAAATATTATCGAACTTTAGTTTTTATAATATCTATATTTCCCCTGGTGAACTTTAGTTCAGTATTAATCAGTTTCATATGAATGATAATTGACATTTTCATTTTCGATAATGGTAGATCCAACTATTATAAGATCATTTAAGATCATATCCAACATTTAAGGAATTTTTCATATAACGAGTGTTCTTGCAGAGCTTCACAACTTTGAGCTGCGATAGTTGATTTCTTTCTGGGTTGGGTCTGAAGTTCCATTTGTGGATAAACTTATATTGTGGTAGAGCAACGTTTGCAAATTGTTGAAATGAAACACAAATTGATATTGATTTTCAATTTTCGTTCTTCGATGAAGCAGACTTTTAATTGAAAAAGTAGATCATAGGCTGAACAATTCAGTTGTTGAGGAAAACGTGTCAAACTCAAGTGGTTGTTGACGCCAAGCGTTTCTCTATGCACGTGCCCAAATAGGAAAACACTTAGTATCTTGAGACGTAATATACATAGTTTTGGCATTCTCTAAATTGAATTTCAATTTGTCACTTTAAAAACAATTATTGAAACTGAAACTAAATGTAAACTGAGTGGACTCAGGTTCGAATTTTTTGCATTCCCGTATAGAGTCTCACTCGTTTAGCCTTGGAATGCAAAGCTTAAGATATTAGACTCTAATATTTACTGTTTATTGCTGAAAATAAAAATTAAAATAAGTCGAATCACGTAAATTCAGTTTATGACAAAGTTAGAAAAGGATTTTCGCCAAATTCCCTAGTAAAAAAAATATGTAAGACTCTACATAAAGTCTAGCAATACCAACAAAATACTTTTCGCTTTTATGCTAATTCAAGCATTCACAATTGATGAAAAATTCATTCGGCAAATGAATAAGAAAAGTATTTGGCATAGAAGTTCATAGATATTTTAGATGTGACATCAATCAATCAATGAATCGAAGGACAAATCATAAGCGAAATACTCTTGATATAGAAAATCTGTTCAGTTGTATCTAACCTTCAATTTGAAGACTCTTAAATTATATGGTTCATCAATTAGACGTATTAAATCTATCTCTCTCTCTCCCTCTCTCTCTCTCTCTCTCTCTCTCTTTCTCTCTCTCTCTTTCTCTCTCTCTCTCTCTGTCTCTCTCTCTCTCTCTCTCTCTCTCTCTCTTGATGGTATCCGACTTCTACGTTTCTACCTATTTCTGTACTTTGTTCTTTCTTCTTCTTGTTTTGACAAAATTTAATTTAACCGGTTCTGATATTATAATCATGGAAGTTCCACATAAACATTGTAGCTATAACAACAAAGCGACAACGATGACAGTATATTTATATTATCGGAGTGCCTCGAGAAAACTTATATATAAGAATGAATGAACTTATATATATGAATGAATAACGGTTTCTTTAAATTTATAAATAGTTTATATCCGTGAGAATCGTTAAATAGCTACAATAAACCCCTATTTCGCCTATTAAACTTGTGATAAGCTAAAATAATTCTACATTTCATATGCCAAGCTTTCTGTATATCTGAATCGAAATATCTTATAATTCATATGGGTATTTCTCCAGGGAAATATATATATATATATATATATATATATATATATATATATATATATATATATATATATATATATATATATATATATTTTTTTTTTTTTTTTTTTTTGTAGTGTGTGAACCCATGTTAAAACAAAATTGTTTATTTTGAAAAAAGTAGCGAATTTTATAATCTTTATTACGACAAATCCCCCTAGGGGGTACTTAACTGGCAATATGCCCATTAATATAAAAACAGACTCTTGAAAAAGCAATTAAAATATACCATAAATATACGTAAATATATATACATTCAATTTTTAGCGTCATTGAAAAAATACAAAAACACATTTTCAGTGGGGCTTCTGGATATGGCTTATCAGATTTTCCGAAACTTTATATTTAACACTGAGTGAGCGAAATGAGCTGAAATTGGATATACATACATATATATATATGTATGTAAACTGCTGTTGTTGTTGTTGTTGCTTTTTATTTTGAATGTTTTTGTCAAGTTAAATACATTTTCGGTTTTATAGCTTTGCATACGAGAACTCGTTTGACACCGGTTCAAAAGTGCTGCGATGTCAAATTTGTTAATTTGCTGGTGCACACACACAGACACACACACACACACATACATACATGCACAGAGAGACACGAACAGCTGAGGTCTGTCGTTTAGGCGACAAAAGTGTAGCTAATTCAATGGACAGCGGTGTAATTATTTGCCAGCGACGACTGAACGTGGCGAAGGGCCATTTAGCAGCGACGCTGATTGAAAGTGTAACAGCTCAATGACTCGTAATTTGAATGCATGTTTTTTGTTTCAATTTGCCCACCCCCTACCTCTGACCCAGCCCTCTCTCACACACACTCTCACTCTCTCTATCTCTCTCTTTTACACAACAGAAACCTCTTTTATTATTTATAACACGGCATTTGCATAAATTGAGCAATTTCACTTTTTTTTGGTGGGTTTTCCAACACTGTTCAACCGCATTTTCCCCCTACTTCTGCCTGAGCTGTAATTACTTATTAACTGTTACTCGACGCCGCGCGCTGAATATCGATTTTCTATTTTCATTACATTACATTCTTGTTTTTCTATTTTATTTCTACTTTTTTTTCTAGTTGTTTCAACGCTTACGACTCTTCGCCCACCGTTACGCCCCCTAGTTATGTCGACCAACCACCAGCACAGCCACAACACATTCTCGGGCCTAGGAATACGAATAACTCGAGACTGCTCGACTGGCAGATACCCTGCAAACCCAGCAACTGTTTTCTGTTATGGAAATAGATTTCTTGAATACCTTTTCTTATCGATGGACTTTCGTATTTCAGTTCTACCTACTACGTCTTATGGTGTACAAACCAAGTTGAGAAAACAAAGTAAAATAACAATTCATAAATTCACAATATTTAAAAATTATTATGGCAATTAAAACTAATATATAACAAAAATATATAAATATATAAAAAAAATAAATAAATAAATAAATAAATTAAAAATAAAATAAATCAAATTTAATATAGATATAAAAGTTTTATCTAAATAAACTTGAGAATAAAGTTATATAAAATTAAAAGCCACACAACCACAAACATACTCTCTCTCTCTATCTCTCTCATACGCACACACACACCCAAATCCCCATTGTTATATCTGCAGTTTCACATTTCAAAATGGCAAAAACTTTGTTTTGTTTTTTGTTTATTTAAGAAAGTGCCGTTATTTTTTATGGCAATGATTCGTGTTTAACGAAATTATAATGCAACGTTGCAGATCCAAGCGTTGCGGTAAACAAACGCAATCAGTTTGCCAACGACGCATGAGCAAGTGACAATTGCCACAAAACCGTATGCAACTGCCTTGCACTCGAGCAAATCGGGTTTTAGCTAATTACAGTATTTTTTTTTTTTTTTTTTTTTTTTTTTTGCATAGTAACTTAAAAATGACGTAAAGAGAAAGAGAGAGCGAGATGAAGACAGACAGCACTTAAGTAGAGTAATCGCAAAGCAAAGCAGACACAAAGATGTACACATGCACACTCACACACAGTCACTCATGCACACACACACACATGAATCAGCATCGCGCACGTCATTGCAACGTTTGTTTCCCATTTCCCCATTGCCTTGCATAATTATCGACTCCGGTCACACTGAGTCACACACACACACACACCTGCAGTTGCCGACTCACTCGCACCCGCTGCGCTTAGCAGCGAGCCTCTCTTGAAGAGCATAATTCAATTCAATTGAACCCGGTGTTAATTGTTATGTTAATGGCTGATATTGTTATTGTGGCGGCGGCAGCTGTAGCGGCCGCTGCTGCTCTTAAATAATTGGCGCAAATTTACGCAGCATTTGATTGAAAAATGAAAGTAATTCTTCCCATTCGTTCTTTTTTTTCTTAGTTATTTAGTTATTTTTATTATTATTATTATTATTTATTTATAATTTTTTTTTTTTTGCTGGCTGCTGTGTTAACGACCTTATGGCGCATCCATGGCAACTGTGCGTGTGACCTAGTTCTTATTTTATTTTGCTTTTTTTATAAATTTCTTTTGCTTTGGTAAGCAAATGCGACTGCAAAATGCTATTTCTTGTTCGAGCTGCACGGACAGAGAGTTAGAGAAAGAGAGAGAGGAAGAGATAGAGCTGACTAATAATTTGACAGGCATTCTGCGTAGTATGACTGCTGATTATTCATTCTCTCTTATCTGAAGAAAATCATTTGAGCTATCGCAAAGCAGTTGTTTTTCTTTGTGCAGACGACGGTAACAACAACAAGACTGCACTTGTACAGTTGTCGTTCTTTATTGGGCTTTTAGCGCCGTTAGCCGGACATGCTTAACGGTTGACTAAACCAATAGAACAAACAAAAGAAAAGCACACGAAAACGCAACGGCTAAAGGCAAAGCAAAGAGTTGCCAGAGTGTCCAAAATGCATTGGTCACAAACAAAACCAGAGAGAGTGAGAGAGGGAGAGCGAGAGAGTTAAATGGGCAAGTAAAAGACATTTCGAAGAGTAAGGTGGGAGCTTTGTCAATGCATATGTTTAATGTTTATGATGTGCGAACGTCAACGGCTCTGCTTCCTGTTCACACAGACCTGTCTGCGTGTGTGTAAGAGAGACGGCTGCTCTGTGTGGGCGCCCATACGTACAATGGGCACAACTATTTTCGGTCAACGCAAGCCGTTGGCCGGGCGCAAAGGGGCGTGGCATGGGGATTATGCAGTACAAATGCATCGAGATGCATATAAAGAAGAAAGTCTCTGACACAATCAAATATACATACAAATATAGACATTTGATTTATGTATAAGACTTGTCTGTGTGTTTGTGTTCCAATTGGAATTAGCTGTATCGCATGCAATCCCAGTTGGATGCTGCACAACTGTTCGTGCTTTATCGCATTCCTGATTGCCTAATGATCGAAAGTAGATTAAATGCCAGCTGTGAAATTGCTAAATGTACTTTTTTAAGTGTTTTCCATGCGAAAATCAGCATACTTGGCATTTACTAACAAAGCACGTTAGCCCACCTGCCATTAATTACATACATAGTACATGCACACAATTGTTGGCCTCCTCCGTTAAAAACTACGAAAATTAGCTGAGATCTGTCAAGAGTTGCGCCTTTAGTATATGTACCTAAATACGTACAGCTGCGGTCATAAAAATAGTGCGTTTAATCACTAGATATTGAAGGAAAAATAGCAAAAAATCCGTAGCTGATCGAAAACGAATGTTAAAATAGTTGCGGCAAGTAGTTCAGAAGGCGTGGCACCCAATTTCATTTGAAACGGTAATATTGCCTCATTGATTCCGTGCTACACATATGTCATGCCATAATTAAAATATAATGGAACACAATGCATTAGTTTTAATTATAATTTTATGTCCCATATTTTAATAGACCCTAATATTTTTATGAATTATTGAATCCTAAAGCATTTTCTGAATTTTCAAATTATTCAGAAATCATAATATTTAAATTATGGAATATATACTATATGCCCAAGATTAAGTCGCACTATTATTTTTATGAACGCAAGTGTATTTGAACTAATGGCAAGTTACCTGCTAATAACATAACAGATATTGTTTGTAATGTTAACATGTTAATCGACAATTACAGATCTCTGCAATGCAAAACAGGTGCATGCATGCGCACGTATGTATGTATGTATGTATACATGTCCGTGTATTAATGAGCAGGCAAATCTCATTCAAACTACTGGAAATTCATACATATTTATATATGAATGTTTGTATGTATGCGTGCATACATGTAATTATCACCAGAGCAGAAAAGACAACAACAATAATATCGCTCATGATAAGCGCTCTGCGCTGTGCCAGTCAGTGACTGTCCCCTGGGACATGAGTCAAGTGCAGTTGAAATCAAAGATCGATTAACTAAGGCAAGCTACTGCTACTACTGGCTACTATAGTAGATACTATTGACAGTTGTGTGGCTTAATTGATTTCTAGTAACTGCATAGACAACGACAACACACAGCGGTAACAATTTAGAGTAATTATAAAAACATACACACACAAAGAATGACAAAGTGTACAGCACAAAGCGAACGCTAGAAACTGATAAAGTGGGTGGTAAATAAACATCGGGTGCCAGACAAAGAAATGCTCAATCGCAACTGTATCAACAAATACGCACATACAGATGAATAAATATATATTTCACCATATCGCATGTGCGTGTGTGCGCCCACCTATGCATGTGTGTGCAGTGCGTGTGCAGTTAGTAGAAACAAGCAAATGAACTGCGACGACATTAAATGCTCTGGCAACGCTGTCCGCTACGGCTAGTAAACATCCACACATATATATGCACATATGCATGTGTGTCTTTATATATGCGTAGCACATTACATTATTGGCTAATTACACAACACTATCTTATGCTTGAGAGAGCGGCAATAGAGAGAAAAAGAGCTGGAGAGCGAGAGAGCAGGTAACGGCACTTTAAGCCACCAGCAGCTGCTGCTGGCAAGGTTGCCACCTGTGTCATTCTTTGATCTATTTCTATATCTATTTCAATTGCAAATTGCGACGCCGACATTGTTGGATGACAGCAGCAAGAAAAACAACAACAACCCAAAACAAGAAGCCACACACATTCGTCTTTTCTTTGCGCCTTGATAAAAATGCGCCACAAATTTCAATTGTGATATGCAACGATTAGATGTCGCTCGCTCTCTACAATTGCGCGGAGGGGTCGGCAATCGGTCTATGGAAATTGTTGCACGTTAAGTGGAGCATGGAGCACATAAGCGTAGCGTACTAAACAAAAAAATTGTTAAAAATAAAGTAAACGTGAGTAGTTTATCAAAGGTAGAGCGAGAGGGACAGGCAGAGGCAGGCGACAGGACGTTCGCTTCTTAGTAATGCTGCCTATTTTCACACTCGGCTGAGCCACACTTACACACATACACACACACAACACTCATACTAAACTCACACGCACGCACGCAAGACTCAGCGCTACGTACACTTGATTTTTTGTTGTCAATTAACGCATTTACTGCCAGGCAGCAGATATAACAACTACAATAAAAATACAAATTCGTTTTAACAGCAACAAAGACACAAAAAAAAAAAAAAAAAACAGAAAAAAACATGGCAGCAAAAATTTCACCATACAAAAAAAGTACCAACTGGCAGCAGAGCGCGCTCTGACTCCCTCTCTCCCATATCCCCCACAATGACTCTCCACGACCAATCTTTGCGTTTTGCTTCTTCGACAACGTCGTCATCATCATCATCATCACCTGCACTATAATCGCAGCCTAATTATGATGATCTGTCATATGTGCACACAAATGTATATGCGTATTTGAATATTTCAGGTTTCGAGAATATTCAAATGTATTTTGGTTGCACTTACATATTGATTTCGCACATTGTATTGATCCGTATATAGTTAATAAAATTGCGATTTGCGCGTACGCACGACCGACAGTTTTCGCCATTTTTCTTGTCCAACCCGCACGATGAAACGTACACGTCCGTATCCACTGAACAATTAAATATTAGTGGCAAACAAAAGAAACCGCTCCGACTAGTATTTACATTTTTAGGATCGTGCAGCTTGGTCACACTGTTTTCTCCTAATTCCAGCAATAATAGTTTGGTATTTTCTCAATTCACAGTATATAATATTATTTTCAAGATAGTTTCTTACATGCATCTCTGATATTTTGTTATTCTTTAAATAGGTTAACCGATTGCCCATTAGCTGACTAAAATGAGTTTAATATTCTTTGGTTTGCATCAATTAAGCTGATATCCAAGGAATGTTGATGAAAACCATATTTTATGTACTCGAATTATTTAGGTAGTATTGGCACAAATTTAAGTTCGATAAATAACGTATATTTAATATATCAGAAGTAGGAAGAGGAATACGGTTAATTTTGGTTGTTTGGTTTTTTTTTTTTTTTAATAATATCGCTTTTTGAATACAGTCTTATCGAATTTGAAGAGCACAAGATATTGTCAAATCTTGTTTAAAATATTAATTATATTATTAGCTAAAGGTTCGATTCATTTAAATCCATTATAATTTGTTGTTAAATTGTTCGATGTTTAATATCGCAAGTAGCGATATATCGCTGCTATGGTACCTGTGAAAATAACAGACAGCTGTGCCGAATAACAGCCAGTCATAACATTTCTGACAACTGTCACTCTGCTGTTATTGTTCAATCTAACTGGGTCAGTTTAACGTCGCTGCTGTTTGTGTTTTTCTAAATTTGTGTATTTTTTTTTCGAATCTATACTATTCGAGCGTACAAATAAAAGTGTTTATGTTTCAAGTCTTGAAATAATATTGTCACTGTAAAAAGTGTATGTGAAACATATTTTGAAATTACAGCACAAACTGCAAGTGAATTTGCCGCTGACGCCGTTGCCGGCAAATGCACCACACTCAAAACGCGCGTGTGTGTGGGAATGTCTGTGACTATATGTGTGTGTGTAGCACTAGCAACGTGCGCAAGATTAGATCACTCTTGTTGCAAGTCTCGCTGTTGTTATTGTTGCTGTTGTTGTTTGAATGTGAGACACGACTTCAATTAGATATGACAATTGGAGATTCTTTGAATTGCATAATCAATGAATGCGTTGGCCAATGAGTGTGCGTGTGAAATGCGTCTGCAGCAGCTTCGGCGACGGCTGCTGCTGCTGTTGACTGCGCGCGCGTCATCTCTGCGTGTATGTGTGTGCGAGAGCAAATGCGTGTGTGTGTTTATGTGGGCGTCTCTCCTCGAGTGAACGAAAGTGACACAAAAACTTATAAATAAGTGCTTCAAGTATATTTATTGCTTAAACAAGAAAAAAAAGAGTCGATCAATCGTATGGATTTGTAATTGTTGTTCTTATTGTTGTTTTTTACTTATTTTTTGTTTGTGCGCGCGCGCAACTCGAGTCAATTATTGTTGGTCAACAATGTGCGGGCCAAGCAATTTTTTGCGGTTTTAAATTTGAGTGTGTGTGCGTACGTGTGTGTGCCAATTGTTTATTTGGGCAATGCAAAGCGCTTGACCTACATTTCGATACCTTAGCTATCAAATTCTTGCCATGCATGCGCAAGACAGAGAGACAAGCAGAAATCGAGAGAGTTACTTTTGTTTTTATTGTGCGCTCACTCGCACACATGCACGCGCACAGCATGCAGTGCATTGCATTTGCATTTGCATACAATGGCAAATGTCAATTAGCATTTGAATTTTGTACTTTATGGAGAGAATCAATGCCTATGTTACTTAACATCCACAGAGCGAAAGAGAGCATAACAGTGCACGTTAACTGTTTGTTGACAGCATGCGCGCTCTCTTTATGATAAAAATGTCATGCATGTGATAAATGTGATAAATCCAAAAAAAAAGCAAGTGGCAATAAACTAATAAGCCCTAAGTACTAGATAAGATTTTAAAATTGTGTAAGAGAGAGAGAGAGAGAGAGAGTAAGAGAAACATATAGGGAGAAAATATATGTATATATATTTATACATATATACTTATGTATTTGTAAATTGTACATAAAATATATGAACAGCCGCAGCAACAAGCGAGGGTCGCAGCTGATAGTGATAATTGCTTGATAATGAGCATACGGAATGAGTTCCGTTTTGTTGCTTGATAAGCAGACGCGACCAGACAACGGGACAGTGCACCGTACGCTGCACGTTACACGCTCCACACGTTCCACACACAAACACACACACACACACACACACACACACACACACACACACACGATCCACACAATTATTTTGTATATAGTATATAGAGTATTTGTTGGTCAATCAACGCCTCTGACTAGCGTAATCTTCTTGTCTGCTCCAACTATAGCTGCAAAAATGAAATTGTGTAACATCTAAAAACGAAACGCAAACGAAATCCCGAATCGATTTGACAGAGCATCCACCGTCCAGGCAACAGGTTGTGAGCCACACACCCACGCCCACGCCCACATCCACACACACACACACACACACACACACACATACACACACACAGCTACTCCTGGAACACAACCAAGCAGAGCAACAGCAGGAGCAGCATCAGCGGAAGCAGCGGCGACTACAATGCACCAGCGTCGCAACAGCCTGTGCCAGCCGCTGCTCAGCAATGGCGGCTGCAAGGATGCAGCTCCAGCCTCGGCAACAGTTCCGGCGACAGAAGAAGTTTCTGCTGCCACTCCAGCAACAGCATCCGCTGAATCCATGGATGTGGCCGCCGCTGTGGGTGCCTCAGCGCCGATGCCACTGCGTTGCGGCTGCTACTTCTCGCTGGCCTGCTCCATTGGCTCGATGAGTCTGGCCTGCGGCAGCCTGTGGCAAATCCCAAACACCACCGATCGGATCACGCTGCAGCGTGGCCTCTTCCTCACCTCGCTCGGTTTCATCTACTTCATCTCGCTGACCGACTTCTGCAACAAGTATCTGCTGGAGACGAAGCGTGGTCAGCAATTCCGCAACAAATATCGCCTGATGATATCCGATGTCCTCGAAATAACCAACAAGTAAGTCCAGCTATACACGTATATACATCAAAATCTCTTAACTTATATGGAGTACTATAGATATCTCTCATATATAGAGTTCTGGTCGTGAAAAGGCCATAGATAGGCCATAGCTACAGTGCACGCTGCCTAGAACGAACACTAAGGCTTTACAAGGGGAAAAAAAGATTTCTGCCCTCAAGAGATACTATATTCTAGTATTAAGTTCCTCTCTTGAATTATAATTACTTCATAGAAACCTTTACTTATGTATTAATTCTGATATCTACTTCATTCTAATATATTTATATATTTCAATTTATTTTGTATTTGTCTTGACATCTTTATATCCTCCTTGGACCGTGGGTCAAAGTCAAAGTTTTCAATTGAACTTGACCTTAATTCTGGCGTTCAATCCCAATTGAAATTATTTGCATGTGCTTTTTTTTTTGTGTGTGCAAATTCATTCAGATGAAACAACAACGGGTCATGGTCAGAAGAAAACAAACAGAGAGAGGCACAAAGAGTGAGGCGGACAGGGGAACTAGAGAGTGAGAATGAGAATGAGAATGAGAATGAAGGAGAGCAATGTTGAGTTAGAGTCAATAGTCCTTGGCCTTCATTGAACTAACCTAAATCAGAGAGTAATTTCGTATGTGATATATAAATGAGAAATATACATATATGGTATATAATTTATTTATCTATTGAGTATTCCCAATCTCTAAAGTTGTGCTGACTGGCTATATATATATATATACTTCTATATAAACACATGCTTTATTAAACAATGACAATGATGCTTCTCTATTATAGCACTTAGCCTTTATTTGAGATTTCCCCTTTAGGAAAACATCAAATGGAATTTCAGTTAGCAAAAGTTGTGCAATTCTCTAAAAATCTTTAAAAACAATCGCAATTTCGTTGTGACTTTTGATTGTCAATTGAAGCTTTGATTATTCACTTCATTTATTTTTATTTTCTTATTTGAAATCCAACTCGTCTTTTGTCATATGTATATTCAAATGGTTCTTGACTTCCAATTGAAAGCTAATCATTTACAGTGCCGCGCATTTGAATAGGTTTGACTTTTTTGATGGCTAAAAAAAAGTAATATCTCATCAACGAATGCCCCGATTTGCTTGAAATGAATTTTGTTTCATGAATCAAGTCATCAAGAGCTCTTTCTTTTTATTGAAAATCTAAATAAATCAAATAGTTGCAATCTATTAGCTCTTATATCGAATTTTTCCTTGATTTCAACTGCCAAGTAGCGAAAAGTTGTTTTAGTTTGAAGTATATAGCGCTGCTCTGACCTTATTATAGCATATTTGTTCCGCTTTTGACATTTCTTCAATTATTTTCGTCATCGCGAAAGAAATTCTTTAAAATATTTAGACTGTAGCCAATCTTGTTAATAGGTTCTTCTTAATATTTTTGCTACAATTTGAAAAACTTTGTAAACTTTGTATTTCGCCTGTTTAAAAATGAATTTCTACGGGTTACTTTTTTAAAAAATAACAGTAATTGCTTAAAATATTGCAATGCAAATTGAAATTAATAAAGAAAAAAAAAAAAAAAAAAATTACATATTTTTTACAGCTACAAAAAATATAATTTTACAAAATATAGTATTAAATGAACAGCTATAGATCTATTTATAAAACAAAGTTTATTTCATTCATTTTGTAATTATCAAACCTGTAATTAAGATGCTCAATTTTGGGTATATTGTTTCTTTATTGTCAAAGAAGATGAAGAAGAAGTAGAGAACAAGTAAACATTTCAATAAAGAGAAACAACAGCAAGGAATGTGATGAACAAAAATAGAAACAATCGAATTCATCGAATTCGAACTCGCATCGTCAATTGGCGCGTCCATTGAAACTGGTTCCGCTGCACCCCGCCCACAGCCTCCCCCGCCCCGTACGCGGCTCTCGACTGTCGTTGAGAGTGTTAATTAAACTGTGTGTAGAATTGTTTAGCTTATTTTGAATGGACTCAATGCAGGCGTCTCGCTCACACCAACTACCCTCCCTCTCTCCCTCTCTCTCTCTCACTCTCTCTGCGTCTCTATCTGTAGAGTCAAGCTCGAGTTGCCCCCTCAGCGATTACATCGTGCACGTTTCACGGTCACAGTTGCACGGCGCTATGGGTCAAAGCGGGGGGGTATGTAGGAGGGGGCGTGAGGGTTGCATTCGGAGGTGGGATCAGCTAAATAAAATGTGTTATAAAAACGGCGACTCATGTGACTGCATCACAAAATTGAGCAGAGGGCGGTCGACTAATAGATGAGGCAGTATTGTAACTGTTATACGGTCACAGCCAATTACTGTTGAACAAGACCAATTATAACAGTATGACACTTGGAGAAAGGAAATAAAATTAAGCTCAACAGCTGACAGTTGTTTCTACACTGTTATACATATTATACTGCTGTCCGAACTGTTATACAGTCAGTCTAAGTAAGGTCAGGTGCTCTATAGTTCAACTAAAAGTTGTTATTTTTCTTACAAGTGTTATACTATCCGATAACCTTTATATCATTCGCTAGTATCATAAATATGTTGTACTACTTTATATACCTGCTATGAGGTTTATCTAAAACTTGTTCTTTGTATACACAATTAAATTATACAACTTTGCATTATTACGAAAACTGTTATACTTAAATGCCCAACTATTGTCTTTAACCTTTGTTGACTTCAATATGTGCCGAGCGTCATAACAACCGATCGATCGATCGATCAATGACGCTAGACTAATAACTGTATTGCCCACTTAGCAATCAATTTTAATATCTATCAGAAGGGCTTACCCCTGCTCAAGTATAACACTTGTAGGTGTGCGAGTGTCTATCTATATAGCTATCTATATATATGTATGCTCTCAGATAAGCTGCCCACTGTGCTCTACTGCTAAAACAAATGTCTGCCCATTCAACATTATATACATATATACTATATTCGTATGTATAACACACTGAAACTATTATATGCGAAATTGTGAGGCGTATATTCTACTCGCAGACCTAATGAAACGTTTGTGTGGGTGTGTGCTTAGTTCTATTGACTAACAACTCGAATGGAACTGAGGGCAATTTATGAAAAGCTCGCTGCGAACAATTCGCACCTCGTACCTTGACCAGCCTTGACTTTTCTCATAAATCTAAATTAGACATAGTTATAGCATTTCATTACTATTATTATTATTTGTTGTCGCTTTTCCTATATACCATCAAAGATATTTGTATGTACATACATGCGCGAGGCCAGACTGAAAAGCCTAGGAACGACCCAGTAACCGATATCAGCATTTATCACAATTGCCTTTGATTGGCATAGATGTTAAATGCGAACTATTTGGCCCGTTCGCTATATGCGTATGAGCATATTGACACCTTAGCGCCTTATTCATTAGCAATTCGCCATGGGCAATGGTCAATGCCCATTTCGACAAATAGAACGAATGCCCAGCCATTCGTTTCGATGCGCTCCAATTTTCGTTTGGGGGTGCGACGCGACTTTCAAGGCTGAATGCACAGTTAGCACGAAAAAAAAAAACTCAACCCATATAAGAAAAGAAAAAAAAACAAAAAACAAAAACTTAGTTGAGCTCCAAAACATTCTCGAAATAGAACGAGGAGTGCCCTAGACAATCAGATAGGCTAGACACAGGGCTGGGGAGCCTGCCTGAACCTGTGTAACATTCAAACCCAAGGCACGAAGGAGTGCTTCAGTTAGGGTTGAACGACGAATAGTTGCTCTCTAATTTATTTGCATTCACTGTGCAAAGAGCTTTAGGAACGTATAACTAGTCATATAGACATAACTATCTACGAGAAGTACTTATCGTAGTTCTTATCTAGTAAGCACTTTCCTTATACACTCAACAATCTAGTTGAACATGTGAATCATATAGTCAACTCTTGCTTCTGCTTGATTTACATAGGGGAATATTCTAATCTACCCCATTCTCTATATAGCTGAATATGCTCATACATCTGGATGGATTAGACTCAAGATTTTTCTCTGCTACTCTCAATTTTTCTTAATTGGGATAGTCATTAAACGTAAACTCAATTTGAATATCTATTTACATTTTCTATTGCAAATGTCTTCATCAAATAGAATACCACTAAATTCACTTGTTTCAATGCACATTAGCCTCTACACATTTAAGGTTTATTTTTTTCATTAATTGGACTGCTTCAATTAGTACAGTTTCACAGTAATTCACTTAATAGCTAAATAATTGCTGGGCTTCGTCAAATGGCAATTAATTCCGCCACAGATTTGATCGGGTCCAAATTGGTTCTAATTATTGAGTTCCGCTTTGGTTCCCCTAAGACTTAACTGATTCGAAATAAGCGTTTTTATTAGGGAGGATTAGACATAATTGTAGCAATCGGAGTTTGTCTTCGTCGCTTATCTGTTATATATAAGTGTGTGTAGACAGACAGACTGTTATATACGCTAATTGATACTCATACTATTTACTCTTATAGAGATAGTCTACATGTAGTTACATCAAATAACTGTTATACAAATGAGGTGCATATATTGTCATACACTAAGCTTGTCTATCTAATCTAAGTTGTACTGTTATACTGTTATTGAATATATATCTGTTAGCTCAATCTGCTTACATATACATTATAATATTTACATTGCTATTTCCTTTATTATCTTCCACTTCACTCATATCTAGCAACTGTTATACATGTTTATTGCATTTAAGCATACTGTTATACACTATTTTGATATTGGGGAATCTAATATTCACCGTATTGCATTGCATTTATTCACATCTAACGACTGTTATACATGCACTATTATACTCAATCTGCTTACATATACATTTTATTATTTACATTGCGTTTTCCCTTATCTATTACTTCACTCACATCTAGCAACTGTTATACATCTTTTTTGCATTTAAGCATACTGTTATACACTATTTTGATATTGGGCAATCTAATATTCACCGTATTGCATTGCATTTATTCACATCTAACGACTGTTATACAAACTGTTATACAAACTGATGTACATGATATGTTTCCTTAAGCCAACTGTTATGCGCATTCCCTATCCTTACTTAAACACAAAGTTGAGCTGTTATATTATAATTATACAACTGTTATACACCCTGATATACATTATTCATAGCATTCTTGATGTCTGCTCATCAGCTATTGGTAGTGTCACATTGTTTGCTGTACTTAGACTAATTCAGTTATACAGTTAACGTGCTATTCAATCAATGCCACCCACTGTTATACACGCCGAGTTGCTAGTACCTACGCTGGCAGTTTCAGTTAGCACTCTCCCACCTTCCATTCACTATCAGTGTGCTACAATCGTACGTGTCCACACCCATTCACTGTTATATAAAACCCACTCAACTCCGACTCGCCTTTCGGGCTGGCCTTGCCCTTAGACTAGCCCTGACCTTTTGGGCCGCGAGCACATTTGAGGCTAATGAAGTCATCCATCGTAGCGTTGGATTTCCGACTCGTATTACATATCATAATCCCGCACTTTATGGAAATGGAAAAAAATGCAACCGAAAATGAAATCATTTAATGGATTTTAATCGAAGCTGAATTGTGAAAATTTAACGTTAGGATGGGGGCATACGATTCCAAAATGTGCCTTTTGGAATTGCATTGTCTCCATATATGTATGTGTTCATGTGTGTGTGTGTGTGTTTGTGTGTGACTGTATCTATATGTATTTGTGTATGTGTATTCGTTATGCTCATATACAAGTATATATAGATATATATATCTATTGCTATTCATCTCTATCTATATATACTCATATTATTTGCGATTCTTCCTCTTGCCACGCGCCTTGCACTTTCGCCGCTTCTTGGACGTGAATTCATTTCCGATGCTCTCGGATTGACTGCAACTGCCACTGACGCCGCCGCTGACGCTAACGCTGATCTCGTTCTTACTGCTGTTGGCTTGGCTGACGCTGTTAACGTTGCTGTTAACGTTGCTGTTAATGTTGCTGTTAACGTTGCTGTTGCTGTCGTTCTTGTCGATGTCCAGCTGAAAAGTAACAGTTTTCGGAGCACTAACAATGGGCTCAATATCCTCATAGGTAACCGCAGCTATAACCGCCTTCTTATCCACCTTTACCGGTGCACCCTTAACAGCAACCTCATCGTCACTTTCACTTTCAGCAGTCGGTGCTGTCATCATCGATTTTGGTGCTGGCTTTGGTGCTGGTGTTGTTGGGCCGGCTTTTGCTATTGCTGCTGCTTTAGCGTTTGCTGCCGTTGTTTGTTTAGAGCCGGGCGGCGGTTCCACAGCGGTGCCAGCGCACATGCGTATGGGTGCATGGTAGCAGATTGGGGCGTCCACATTGCTGCTGAGTCGCGTCACTTTCGGCTGGAAGTCGATCAGCATGGGGCGTGGCTGGGCCTGTTTTTGACCGTGGGCCAGCAATTGTTTTTTCTGCGCCTCGATCAGCTGGCGCTGTTCCTCGATCAGTTTCTGTTGCTGCTTCAGCATCTCCATGTGCTTGGCCTTCTGCTCGGCGGCCTCGGCGTGTCGCAGCTGGGACTTTTCGAGCATCAGCTGCTGTTGCTGCTTCAAGCGCTGCTCGCTCGCCAGCAGCAACTGTTGCTGCTGCATCACAACTCGACGGCCCAGCTGCTCGGGCATCGGATGCTTCTTCAGCTGGTTTATGAGCGGCAAGTACTTGACATCCACCACGATTGGCGGCGGCATATCAAAGGCAGAATCCGGCTCGGTTTCGCCATCATCGATGTCGTTGTCGCTGCTGATCTTGGGCATCGATGGCTCTTGGTCTGGCTGCGTTTCCTGCTCCAGTTGCTGATCCGACTCGGTTTCCAGCTCCTGGTCCTGCTCCGTTCCCAACTGCTGGCTCTGCCCCGACTCCTGCTCCTGCTCCTCCATTTTGTCCAGCAACTCGGTTTTGCTCTCGCTCAGCCCCTTCTTGCTGCTGCTGCTGCGACGCGAATGTCGCCCGCCTGCAGCCTGATTCGTCTGGTTCAGCCGCCGCACCATCGGACGATACAGATAGCGTATGGGCATCGGCTTCTTGCCGCGCACCAAAGGCTTCGACACAAAATGCTGATAGCTTACGTCGATGCCGTCCTCAATGGTCTGGGGCACCTTGTGTTGCTCCACTCGCACGATTTTCGGCGCACCCCCCCTGCTGGCCGGCGCCGCTGTTCCTCCGGCTTTCCTCCGTTGCTCCTCCTGCTGTGCCTTTGCTGGCCTTGCGCTCGCCAGCTGCTGTGGCTGCTGCTGCTGTTGCCGGACTGGCAGCCGATTGCTCGTGTAGCTGTTGGGGACGCTGGCTCTCTGCGCGGCCGCAGCCTCTACTGCTGCCACTCTAGCAGCCTGCGCTGCTTTTGCCGCTGCCGCTGCGGCGGCTGCTCTTGCTGCTGACTTAGTGGCTGATGTCCTGATCGGTGCCCGCGTTGGTGTGCGCGTTTGCACCTCGGGCATTATTTTGATGACCGTCGACGTTAGCTTAATGCTCTTGCTGTTGCGTTTAATGGTGCGAGGCGTGTCGTAGGCCTCGCTGTTTGACCAATTGCCGCTGTTGCTGCTGCTGCTGCTGCTACTGCTGCTGCTGCTACTGCTGCTGCTGCTGCTGCTACTGCCACTGCTGCTGCTGCTGCAGCCGGCCACGCCCAAAGTCGTTTGATAGCCAGAGAGGCTGGAGCTGCTCGGGCGTTGGGCCAACGCTGGCGCTGCAGGCAACTGACTGTTATCGACGGACGCCGCCGGCTCAGCGGTCTGCTCCTGCGGCTGCTCCCGATGCGGCTCCTGCTCAAACAGCGACTGATTCATCTCCGACGAGGACTCGCTGTCCTGCCGAAAATTGCTCTGAGGCATCAGCAGCCACTTCGTGTGTGCCGGCTCGGCGCGCAGTCGCGGCGTTCGACGTCCGCCCGGCGCATGCTTCCGACAGGTGCAGACGTTGCCGCTTCCTGCTGACCTGTAGTCCGAATCGGTATTGGTGTCGCCACTGACCGAACGTCTGCCAGCTGCTCCCGCATTGCTGCGATTGTAACTGCCATGGTTGAACGTAGTTGTGGCATTTGCTTTTTTGGTCGCCATCTCCTGCTGCTGCTGCTGCTTTTGCTGCTGCTGCTGCTGCTGCTGCTGTCCGATCTTGTACGGCCGCTTGCTGTTCGCGCTGGCATTGGCCGCCGCCCTGTTCAGGCTGCCCACGACCTTGCTCGTCATTAGCGCAGTGCGTCGCGCAAACTGCTCCGCAGTGAGGGTAATGGCCGGTGCCTTCGAGTGGGCGTTGCGTCGTTTGGCACTTTTCGCTATGGAAGGATCTCTTGATATTGGCTGTCGCATGGTCGCCCCGTGCCGTGCGCTGGAGAGCAGGCCAGCGACACCCTCGCCAGCGCCCAGGGTCTTGGAGCCATAGAGGGCGTTGGAGCCAACGCCTCCGACTCCCGCAATGAATTTTGACCTTTCTAAAGACATTTGTTTGTTAGCTGAATTAAATGAAATTTGAATACGAAATCTTTTGTATTCGGCCCTCGATTAGATTCTAAACGATTATCTTCTATATACATATATATATAAATATATATATCTATAGAAATTTCTTTCTTTTTTCTTTGTTTTTGTTTTTTGTTTGTTTTGTTCTTTCTTCTTGAGCAATGGGCGCGCTCTTCTTGTAAAATTTGTGAATTGGAGCCAAAGATGATCTGTATTATTATATTTTTTTGGTGTTATTTTCTTTTCTGATTATTCTGAATAATTTTTTATGGTTTTGAATTTAGCATATTTCCGAAAGCCCGAATCAAATAGTTTGTCATTTCTAATAAAAGGCTAAGTATACTCGTTTGAAGTGTAACCGCTGCCTACCTATCTAAAAAAAACTGCCTGTTCTACAAACCGTTCGACGATGTACCTTAAAGATATAGAAATAGATAGTGTTGCATTACAGGAGTGTTGCAATTAAGGAGGTACTCAAATTTTATATTTTCAATAGATTTTCTATTACGCCTCGTGATTCTATCGATGGTAGCATATAATCTTCTTTAAAGCAAAGAGATAATAATACCTTTAGTTTTTCTATGGACTTATGGGTCATATTTCAGCAAATTAAATTTGAAAATTTAAAATTCCAATATTAAACATTTCCCATTCAAAGACCCAAATTTCCCTACTGTGAATTCAGCATTCAAATGCTGAAATTTCCCCATAAATGCTCTAAAATCAAAATGCCAGTTATCAAATTTCCCTACATTTACTTAATGTCTATAATTTGCTTGGTGAAATTTCCCTACTTGTTTTTGCATTCCTTTGATCGTGTTGGCATTTGTTATCTGGCAGCCACTGTTAATAGCCACTCTTAATGTTAATGTTAACTAACTGCGCTGTTAGAGTGGCTTCAGACTTTCGGCTTGTGCTCTGTTATTCCATTCGAAATTTAGCTGGCAGAGCTTTGCAAAAGCTTTAAAGCTGTAGAAATTAAGTGAGTTAATATTTTAGTAAATATTTCAAGCATTCTGCAGCCTTTTGACTGCTCGTCAATTCATTTTCATATACGTGTGAAATCTTCTTAGAAGCTAACAATGCCTCATTTTATCTACTACAGATAACGATAGAAACCGATAGATACAAAGTTGTGGATTTCCGGCAGACAAATAATACTTTCAGGTACTAGTTGACTCTGTAAATTGAAGATGTGATCAGGGAAGTAACAGTTATTGAATCTCTGCAGACAAAGGCGGTTTAACAGGAATAAAATTATCAATTGAATCTTAGTCTAACTATTCAAAAACTGAAAATTTTTACCTAAAGACACTCAGACAATGAAGTGATTTTGTAAGTACCCATATCGGACGCTTAATAGCATTCCATCTTCTGTTATTTAACATAAGCTGTTTACATATACATATAAATGTTGTACAGTAAGGCTACCTTTGGTTCTTTGATAAATTTCCACTTCTGTTAGTTAACATACATACGTATGTACATAATTGAAAAGCTGTAATGAAAAAGTCAGTTGAATTCGAATTTCGTACGGACTATTTATATATTTCAAGGTAATGCATTGCTTATGTGGGCCAATTTCACAGAAAGTTCACTTGATTAATTTTACACTTTTGGCGTTTTTTCGATGCTAAACAACAACAAAATTAGAGAAAGATGATAATATATAGATATAGATTGATATACATATAATATATAATATATATGTGTATGGGTTGACTACTACAGTCGGCCTCTTCCTCTGTTTCTGTTCAAACGTTGCCAAATTATCAATTCGTACCATTCGAATGCTACGATTTGGAAGCGCTTTGGTAATTACGTTTGCTAAAACGCTTGCTAGCCGAACTAGAATGACGCTTCGATACCGAAGCGCGAATGGTGCTACGTGGCGGTGTGAGGTCAGGGGAATTCTCGGTGGGTTTCCGTTCGCAAAACTGTCGATTCAATGCGGATTGTCGGGCAATGTCCATCTCTTCATCATGCGCATCAGAGCCGGATCTTTTGTACTTGTGGCGACGCTTCCTACGATTCTGCGCAACCATACGCTTATCGATCGTGCTCACCTTATGATATAGTTTACATATAGAGTTGCACTGTCGGCCAGTGTAGAGTTGGCGCGAGAGCTGCTCCTGATGGCGTAGACCGCAGACGAGCTTATTCAAGTCAATTGTGTGGATTGTCTGGAGCAGCAGCTCCAGATGTACCGGACAAAATGCATGCTCGTTGAGTTTCTTGAGCAAACGCATCAGATACCTATTCTGGTCGGGCGTAAGCACTTCCCTTAGAAACATTAGCCGAATTATCTTATGCGTGTTATCCGGGTCCAACGGATCGATGGGCTGGCCACACCGATCGTACATGCTATCGTAGATCTCCAAATCGTTAAGCTCCGTATATGGCGCTTTGACGTGCTCCATCACATCCCAGACACGATCGCGCGGAAAGCGCTGCAGTGGCTGCAGTTGCTGATAGGCCAATTTGAATAGCAGCGATATCATATACTGTACGGAGCATCTGAATAGGCAGCCCAGAGCCTCAATAATGTGACGATTGCGCCGGCAAATGCAATCGCAATCGATGGCAGACCCATCGTCCTCATCTGTGGGATCCATATTGCAGTTCCTGCAATTTTGCTCTTGGCAATGCTGGAACCACTGATAGTGGTCCACGGGTCGCAGTTTCTCCAGTGGCGGCCGACAGCAGCTGGTGCGCCACGTACAACAGCCGACACGGCACGGAGCGCACATGTTCAATAAATTGTTGTTGCCGAACGAAGATCTAGGTTTTTTTTTCCTCTTTTCTTTTTTTTTTTTTTTCTTTTTTGCCAAATATTAGAGTCAAAAGGCTACATGATTACGTATACGATTGACAGCCAAATCTGGAGTAGACTGTGCTTGAAATTAGCTAAGCTCGAATCCACAGCCTGAATCCTTACCAGTTGTTACAGTTACAGTTATTCTTTTAGTGCTAGACAGAGTGAGATAGAAGGAGAGTAGACACAGATTAATAGAGGTACAGTAGATAGAGAAAGAGATAGAAGGAATGGATAGAGCAAGAGAGAGTAGATAGAGTGAGAGAGAGAGAGAGATAGATGAAGAGAGTAAAAGTGTGTGAGAGAGACAGCGAGAGATAGAGGAAGAGAAAGAGACTAGACAGACAAAGACAGAGAATGAGAGACAGAGAGAGAGAGAGAGATGGAGAGAGTGAAAGTGTGTGAGAGAGAGAGATAGCGAGAGATAGAGGAAGAGAAAGAGACTAGACAGACAAAGACAGAGAATGAGAGACAGAGAGAGAAAGAGAGAGGGACACAGTAAAATAAAAATATAGTTCACAAAGAGAGAGTGAGAGAGAGATTTGGCAGAAAGAGAGAGAAAGTATATGGAGGTAAAGAGAGAGATAGAGAAAAAGAGAAAGTATATGGAGAGAAAGAAAGTATATGGAGAGAAAGAGAGAGATAAAGGAGAGGAAAAGAAAGAGACAGAAGAGAAATACGAAAAGATGTTTAAGTATATGGAGATCAAGTACGAGAGAAAGTTAGACTAGAGACAGAGACAGAGAAAGAGTGGTAAGCGTTAAGCTGCGATAGGCAAAAAATAATTATAGAAAGCGCTGAGATTTGACTTGTCCTAAGAAAACCCATAAAAACTAATGTCTAAAAGCTAAGAAAAATCACGCAAAGGAGATAGAAAAGACAGATAAATAAAGAAGACGAAAAGTGACGCTTCGAATGCGAATCGGGAAAGTCCATGGTAGAGTCGTTCCCCTGGCTATTATTGGATGAGGCAGATAAATGGTGATTTTTTCAGATTGTGAACCCAAGCCTCAACCACTTTGACTTTTAAACAAATTTCGAATGACTTTTGATAACGTCAAAATTGAATTCTATTAAAGTTTCGGCATTTCCAAATTAGCAGTGAGTGCTAACCAAAATCGTCGAGCGCCCTCCGCATCGAGGGTCACCTACTATGCAATAGCCAGCTGGCGGTTGCGACTAGCCTGGACAGCAGCCAAAGCAATTGGAGCGCGAAAAGTAGCCAAAGCGACAGCCACACCAAACAGGTGACAGTGTCCACAGCTGTGGATGCCATTGGTAACTGGGATCGGGCTAGAGAAGGCAGCGCAATGGGCTGCCAGGAGCGATTCGTGGCGAATGAAATGCAAAAGTTTCCGCCATGCGATTCGAGCATCGCAGAGCGGCATTTCGCCTTTTGTCTCTGCAAGAAGCACTCGCAGCGGCAGACGTCGTTGTCACGCCGACGTACGCCCGGGCAGCGGATGTTTGAGCAGCTGTTGGTCAACGATGGGAAACCGGAGCGTCTATTGGTGCCCGACTTGGCCACGGACTGGTTTCGTAAGCAGAAGGTCTTTCTGGACAAGGTCACCTCGAAGGAGCAGCTGCAAATGCAGCTGGCCATGCAACTGGAAGACTTTCCTAGCCAATTCAAGCCTTCGGTGTGCGACTGCAAGAGATGCAGCTGCAACGGGCCAAAGGTGCCCGAAAGCATTCAGTACTTGGACTATTGCCAGGAGCTGCGCCGACGTCGCCAGCATCTGCAGCGTCAGCGCCATCATAAGCGTCTGGATGAGCTCCTGTGCGACTGCCACAATCCGCCCACGTGGCCGCATGCGAAGCGCCAGCGCGTTGGCCAGAGTGAGCAGCCTTTGGGCAATGAGCAGGCTAAGCCCAAGCCCAAGCCAGAGGCAGAGCTAGAGCCAGAGCCAGACCCAGAGCCGGCGGAGTCAAGCAAGGCGAATAAGATAACCGTATGTCCGACACAAATTGCGGGCTGCATGCCGGACACGTCGGCGGAGGGGACTCGCTTTACGGGCGGACTCTCGATGCGGTCGAAGGACAAGATCTGCCCCATGTATCCGCACCGGACGTGCTGCTGCCTGCGAGCGAGACGGCGGAAGTCTTGCGGCTGCATCTACCAGGCGGATGGCCAGCCCATGGGCGATGAATGCATTGCAGCGTGTCGCCGCTTTGAGTCGCCGCTGCCACGCCTACGCCAGAAGTATAACTTGCGCGAGGTGCCGCAGCGGCGACTGAATCCGGCGTGCTTTCGCCGCATCTCACCGGAGTTCTATGGCCTGCTCCAGAGCTACGAGGACGGCATGAGCAAACGATATCCGCTCTACGGCGTGCCCCTGCGCTGCTGGTGCAAAACTATGCCGTGCTGCGGCTGCGAGCAGCCCGCGACGGATGTGTGCGAACAACCCTGCCTGGGCGACCAAGGACTGGAGGCTTGCGTCGGCTATCCGGCCAAGAAGGACCAGCCCCTGCCCACGAACGATGACAAAGATACCGAGTCCTCAGAGCCGATTCAAGAGCTGCCCCCCAACTACACGGAACATACAACATTTTGCGACGACGAGATCTGCAAAGTGTACAAGTGTCCCGATCTTGTATGCACCAGTGAGAAATGCCAGCAGAATGCCTGTGACGAGAATTGCGAGAGCAAAGAGCAACATCCCGATGCTGAGCTCGAGAGCAAACAGGCCGACCAAACGATCTGCACACGAAGCACCTGTCCGGCGCGCAGCCACAAGAAAAACGAGCGAAAAACTGGGGAATCGCCGAGCGTACCGAACACAGAACCCATATCGGAGGCTATGCTCGATTCTCGGTCGTTGGTGCCCAGTCAGTCGACAACTGTTGGGGTAAGCAAGGCCGGGCCGGAAGGTGTGCCACGTTGTTGCTATCCCAAGCAGTGGTTCTTCAAAAATAAGATCGTGAGAGACTCGAGCGCCTGCATGGGAGTGGAGCCAGAGGTTAAGTCTAAGCGAAAGGGCATACTCGGCAGTGTGGCGGGTCTTTGTAAGCGGGCCATAATGCCGGGACGCTATTTGCTGTACAGTCTCAGCACTTTGCATCGCCCGCAAGTGGCGTATGGCGATCGGTCAGCGAAAAAGCAAAGGTTGTTAAAGGAGCCGCCAAAGGAAAAAGAGGAGGAGGCAAAGAGTGAATCGTTCTTTTCCAGCAAATCCAAGTCTAGCAACTGGAGTCAAATTCAATCACAGGGCACGCTGTGGCACTCGTCGGCCAGCTGTTCGATCGTGCAGAACAAATGCGGCTACCTGAAGCGCAAGCCCATTGCGGGACAGTTCGGAAAGCTTGGCTCCAAGTGGATGTCAGCCAATAAGATCAATCTGACGCCGTCTTTTTTGCCGCATAGACAGAAATTTTTGATGGTCCAAGGCAAACGGCCAGAATGGATGACTCCACCGACAACAGAGATCGATCCTGATCCTGATCCTGCACAGGGGCAGCCGAGAAGCACTCAGCTGGAGGAGGCGACCAACGAGGGGCCAGCGGAAGAACAAGAGGCAGTCAACCACAATGCGGTATTTGTCAATACGATGTCCAGGGCCAACGAGAAACCCTCGACGAGCAAAGCTGCGCGAGCCAGCTACGTTCCCAAGACAGATTATTCGCAGCTAATGCATCTAGTGGCACGCAAACGAGCCAAGACGGCACATTACAAACGCTGCACCGTTTCGTTTGCGGAGAAGCAACGCATCAATGGCAGACAGCCGACAAGTCTGAGGCTGCAACGTCAACAGACACGCAGCAGCAAGCGGCAGCATGGGTCAAGTCCAGAGAGACGTCGCAGTGCGAGTCCCGTGCCAATGAAGAAACAGCGGACAATGGATCGAGCAGACACGCCCATGCAAATAGCCGAACCGGTCTACTCCAAGAGTCTGTCATCAGTCAGGCCTAGGGCGAATTTGCAGGCGCCGAGCACAACTTGGCTCTCGGCCTATTCGGATGACAGCATTTCACTCAAGGATCAGTTCATGTCGTGCGAGAGCCAGGAGTCCAAGAAGAGGGCACCCCCTCACAGGCAAGACAAAGATAGTTCAGACACTCAGCCAGGTGGTTTAAAAGATCACCACCGGCCAGCCGAAAGGGCTCTACCGGACAAGGAGTACGAACCGCACGGACAGCAGTATTCGAGCTGTACGTCTCGCATGGCGAGGCTGTACAATGCAAACGCTGGCCATGGCATTGGTATGCAGGTGACAAATATGGGCGAGAAATATCCACGAAAGGTATTCGATTCTGAAAAGGTCAACAATGACCAGAACTTTGCTGAACAGCCGCAACATCATCGGACTAATGAACCGAGTGCGAACAATGTGTTGGATTTCAAGTCAAATATATCGAATGAAACATCCATGGATACGGTAGAGCATAATGCGGAGCGTGTGGCCAAAATAACGCACTATGTGCAGGGGCCATCGCACGGTGATCTCAAAATGAAAAGCATTTCGAATGCACAAAAGACGGAGTCGCACGGTCTTCCCAATATCATATTATCTACGCGGTCACCCAACGATAAAAAGATAATAAAGCTGCGCGACACGGTGCTGAAGCTGCCCAAGGTAAAGGTCAAGTATCCGAATTGCAAGGCGCATTCATTGTTGTCCACACGTCGACCGCCACCACCTCCCAGTCCGCCTCAGCACTTTCGGGTGAATCAAGTGAAGATGCTGGACGATGAGCAATGGCGGCAGCTCCTTGACCAGGCAAACCGAAACTACATCAATCAGCAGAAATCCATGGGAAGGGGTCGAAGATACGATAGTGGCAGAGACAACGATAACGATAGTGATAACGATAACAAGAACGCAAATAACAAAGATGAGAACGAAAACAGCTACGGTGGACACATGAGCAAATGTCGCTCACGTTCCGGCTGCGACGTTCAGTTCCAGGACAATGACTCGCCATCGAATCCAATAAAGCAAATGCCCAAGACACTCTTCAATAATCCAACAGCATTGGGATTTATCGGACGTCAAGTCCCATTGCCCAAGCCACGCACGTATGCAAGCAGTTCCTATGAGCTGCGGGATAAAAAGATTTATACAGCACCCAGTAGCCTTAAGTCCTCCGCGAATACTGAATCCAGAATCGATTCCAACTCTCAGAAAAGCAAACAACTCTCCAGTTCTGAGGATGTTCGGCAACAGAGGGAACGAACGGAAGATCGAAGCGATGAGAGATCCAAGCGTCTGCCAGTGGAGCGCTATCAAAAGGAACCGGCGGCTATGCGGCCGCCCTTGGTCACGACCAGTGAGTTCCTGGGGCGCAACCCCAGTGATGTGATAAACGCTGAATACGGCAACAGGGCAGTGGTGAGGATGTCTGCCAATAATACGATCGATTGCCGCGACGTGGAGTATGTGCATACGCCGGGTAGGCGCCAAAGTGCCATGTTGCCCGCCTTTAGCGAGTCCTTTGGCTACCCGGAGCCAAGTAGACGCCACTCCCAGAGCTCCATTGATGACGCGTTGCCCAGCATCAAACAGGCTGGCCCGCCGCAGCGGAGCTCCATACTAAAGTCCGCGTTGAGGCCGCTGAGCAACATGCTGAAGCAGGCTACCGATGTACGGCATGTGAATTTCGCAAACACCAACCTATCGGACCTTGTTATCCCTTCGCGTAGTCGTCGGATGGCCTACTACGATATGGACGAAAGTACCCCTCAAGCTGTCAGCATGCACTCCGGTAAACATCGACCCACGATAGCGCGCGTCAAATCGTCGTGCCAGAGCGTGCCGCATAAGTTTAGTTTTACGCAGCCGAATAGATCGAAGTGCATACAACAGCCGCTAGTCGATAAAGCGGATATGCCATCGATCTTTTCACTGCCCACCACGTCATTTGTTCAGCAGACGGAGAATATTGGCGACCCGACGGCTTACATGCAGAGCCCCACCGGTCACGAGCGATTGCCGACACGCAAGCAGGAGTTGGAGGAGCTCGATTTGCCCACTAACTCGCAGTTGTTGACGAAGCCGGGCGACATTCCGAGGGTTAAAAGAGTTGCCAACGATCGTAAAATGCCACGGAGTGTCTCGATAATTTCCGACTTGGATTTCAATGCATATTATTCGCCCCCACGTCACGTTACCAAAAAAAGCGATGTAGACGCTCCCGGCACCACCACCACCACCGATGCGGATCTCTTGTTTACCAATTTGCTGGATCGGATGAAGCATAAGTGCCGCGGCTGCAGCACAAACACATGTCCGCCCACAGCCGAATGCCGTTTGCCCCCACCAGAGCGCTTCGACGATGACAAGTCCTCCGAGTCGGATGGGTATAGCAAGCCTACGAGAGTGTCATATCCTTGCTCTCCACACAAATTGATGGGCAACACACATGACTTGGGCGTCGACTGCTATCCGAAACGTAGCTGCTGCCTGCGCCAGCTGCCCAAAGAGCCGATCGTCATTCAACCCACCACAGGCGGTCTACGTCTGCAGCAGCTCAGACAGAAATCTCTGCCCACGCTCTTTTACGGCCGTAGGTGCTGAGAGCCAAGTAGTCCAGCTGGAGTAAATCGCAGCGCTTCGCAAACATTAAGCTACACATACATGCTCGATGTGCCCAAAGCTAGTGTAAACAATATTGATCCGTCTTCTTTTTTTGTGAGAAAGGGTATTGAATAAAAAAAAAAAATATTACAAAAAGAAGTTACCTTTAAAATTGTATTTCAGTAACTCATGTTTTCCCAATACTCTTCAAATTTACCTCTGATCTATTGTTATTTCCTGACTGTTTGCTGTATCTCTGTGTTGTTGTGAATCGAGTGTACGCTACTAAATCGTTGTGAATATTTTTATTGAATTGTAATCAAACTTCGTTTGGCACCTCTAAATATTCCTCGATTAGGATTCTTCTTATGTTACTGGCCGAGTTAACAGCCTGGCTGCAGTGCCCTGTAAACTAACAGCCCACTGTTAACTCTGAGTTTGTTTCATTGCTAACTGATCTCTGTCAAAGTTACCAGCCTGTTTGCAGTGCCCTGTAAACTAACAGCTCACTGTTAACTCAGAGTTTGTTTCATTGCTAACTGATCTCTGTCCAAGTTAACAGCCAGGTTGCAGTGCCCTGTAAACTAACAGCTCACTGTTAAGTCAGTTTGTTTCATTGCTAACTGATCTCTGTCCAAGTTAACAGGCTGGTTGCAGTGCCCTGTAAACTAACAGCTCACTGTTAACTCAGAGTTTGTTTCATTGCTAACTCTGCTCTGGCCAACTATTCCGATCTCTTTTAACGGATTTTGTTTCTTGCTCTTTACAGAATCGTCTCGGCCATCCAGGCCTCGTTCTCCTTTCTGGTGGGTCTGATCGTCTGCAAGTCAACGTGCAGCAAGTCGTTTGTGTATGCCTCGCACTTTCTAATGGAGGCATACGGCTGGTTCGGCACCGCCTATTTCATGTACGACATTTGGTCCATGTACAAGGTGCACACCCAGAAGATAGCCGACAAGCTGCACTTGCTGCGCCTGACCAAGTCTAAGCCCTTTGCCAATGGCCATGCCCGCAAGTATTACGACAAGGCCGGCGGCGTTGGTGGCGGCGACCGCGGCGGTGGCAACAACAACGGCAGCACGCCGAGCACACCGCACGAGATATGCGACTATGATGGCGCCTGTGTCCAGATACCCAAGGATGGCCGCTGGGACTTCTTGAAGTATGTGCTAACGCATCCGGTGATGATGATACATCACGTCTTCATTGGCACCTTCGGACTGCTGGTCGTGACGGTGAGCATCGAATGGAATTATATACATCTAAACATACCGTAATACTGTTCCTTGCTTTCAGTATATACGCGGAGGCGGACATTGCATCTATAGCTACATGTTCATGATGGAGTTCTCCACGCCCTTTGTCTCGCTGCGCAGCATTTTGAGCACGATGGGGCTGAAGGACTCGCGTGCGTATATTGTCAATGGACTCCTGATGCTGGTCACGTTCTTTGTCTGCCGCGTCTGCATGTGGCCATATGTCATGTGGCGCTATAGCCTGGCCATCGATGCCGCCTCCATGTGGTCGGCCATGTGCGGATTGCCGCGTGGCTGCCTCATCAGCATGGCCATATTGTTCTTGCCGCAGCTCTACTGGTTCTATCTAATGTTTATGGGTGCACTTAAGGTATGTGATTGTCCTGCTCTCTCTCTTTCTCTCTCTCTGTCTCTGTCTCTCGTTTTGTTCAGAGAGAGATAGATTATATTGGCTCTCATTTATTTTCATGTGTTTTCACAGGTTTTTCTGCCGAAACGACAGAAGCAGCCCTCGACTCTTGGCACTCAGTCGCAGCCAAATGCCCTCACCGACACGCCCACGCCCACGGCCGCGGCCACGCCCACACTCACACCCACGCCAACGCCTCCAGATTCACCGAATCCCACGGCTAAGTCCACGCCCCCACCCACGCTAGCCGCCCCCATAAGCAATGGCAAGCAGAAGTAGTGCGAATTGTTAAAGTTGACGAGATGCAATTGAGGAGAGAAGTCCGGCCCCAACTGCATAGCTATTAATACATTCAACTAATGTATTTTAACACTTTTTTTTTTGTTTTTGTTTTTGCAACACCATTTGCACACGCCTTGCTTTTGTTTATTAACTATTTAACAAGAAGAATCGCAGCAGTTTATTTTACACGATGATTTGAGAAAAGCTTTTTGAAAGACAACAGACAGCCAGATCCCAGCCAGAGGCACTTGATTAGTTATATACACTTTATAAACATTTAAGGACATTACTAAAGGAAACAAAAACAAAAACAAACAATTACAAAAACAAATCAAAAACGATAAAGAGCAAAAGAGAAAAAAATGAAAAACGAAACGAAAAATAAGAAACAAAATAAAATGATGTTGCTTACTTTTAAAAAGCAAGAACGAGTCCAAATGCAAAAACAAACAAAATCAAGTCAAATTTATGTAAATGTTGTAATCTATCTTCTGCAAAGATGAAGAAGAAGTAGAGCAAGAAAAACGTATAGCTAAGATTGTAATGCCCATCTATTGGTCAAGCCATATATAGTTAAGGTGCCTGTTAAAGTGCATGTTAAATATTTGACGATGTGGCAACACTGACAGCTAGCTACTTTATAAATCGTAAAACTTTCCTATATATACATATATGTATATGTATGTCACATTTGGTAGCTGCCTGCAGTCAGCTTGAATGTCCTGTTAATTGTTTAACCACATGTTAAACTGGCTGTTAAATTAAATGAAATATTGTAAATGAAATCAAAGAAATTATATATAGAACTCGGCTGGCCGAGGCATGCGTACCTAAGCAGATGTATGTGTATAGAAAGAGAAAGTGAGTGAGGGAGAGAGAAAGAGAGAGAGAGATGTGTAGAGTAAATGTGATAAGAGAAAATCCAAAACAGAACAGAAAATAAAATCAAAATCAAGCTGCAAGAGTTATTCTAATACTATATATATATGTATATGTGTATTCATACTACTATATATTTGAACCATGCTTAAGATCTTTACAGATATATGATCTTCCACATGTCGCAGCCCATCAAATTAGATTTGATGGCCAGAGCACAAATATTTTATGTTTCGATTACGAGTATATATATATATATGTATAAATGAAGATATACTATATTCCAAATTCCAACAGAGCTTACAAAATCCAAACGAGCACAAGTATGTTACCCATATACAAGAGTATATATATCTATATATGTGTATGTGTATATGCATATATATTGATGTGTATGTGTGCATATATGGTATGTGCATGTCTCCGTATTAGTTAAGTAGTTCAATTGAGAAACGACTCGAAAACCAAACAAATGCTTGACAAACTGTTGCCTTGATAGGTGCGCTTATTGTTCCCAGTGTTGTTGTAACAAATGAGAGGATATAATCGTATATACAAAATACAAAATATATACATACATATAAACAGAGATCTATACATAACAATATACATATATTCTAACCCAACTATATACCCAGCTATATTGTACTAAAAAATTTTACTTTTGTTTTTTTGTGTGTGTGACGACAGTGAAATGTATGAAAATATTTACAAAAGTCATTCGAAAACTGCTTAAATAACTAAGATGAAAACTTAATTGGTTGCCACAAATATGGATGTTATTATAAACAATATGGTTGTTGTACGTATTTACCACACTGGGGGTTAGAAAACGAAAAACAAAACAAACAAAAATCCCAAAATCTATCTAGCCGAAAATCTGGAAATCTGAATAGACTTTTTACATATGTATATGTATGTGTTTATAAATATTGAATTACGAACTATGAATCCATCTAAATGAAATCGGATTTTTCAGCTCTGTTTTAAAATTGTAATTAAGACATGAACATTATTTTTATGTGAATTATATATTGTACAATTTAAGTGTAGAATTGTCTAGAGAAGTAGATTAGCATTTTTGTTTGAAATGCTTCCATTATCTTATCTCTCGGAATCTATCGAGCTATACAATTTTCGGCAAGTCGAATTTATGAAATCATTTTTGTTGTTGTCCCCCTTTTAATTTGTTATTTTTTGTATACTTCTTGGATTTTCCCCAATTAGTTTATAGATTTCTTTTTTACAAATACGCTTAAAGTGAAACATAAATAAAGTGTGTGTGTTTTTTTTCGATGTCTCTATTATCACATCTTGTTTACATTGTGCTGCGTTTTTTGCTAGTGGGCGTGTCCGTTTCATCGCCGCCTTCGTCGTCGCTGCGTTCGGCTCGTTTGCGTTTCTTCTGATGCTCCTCGACGAGCTGGGAGATGCGTATGTGATTGCCGCTCATCTGCAGCCAGTTGATGTACTACAATGGGCATTGGATGAGTGATTGTGTCGATTATCGCTGGGATATGGCAGGAGACTTACCTGGGTATTGGTGCGCAGACCCGCTTCGTGGAGCTTGCTCTCGATGCTGTCGAGTCGATGCTCGCGCTTGCTCTCACCATCGTTCTTCGATATGTCCAACAAATGGCGCACACGCTGGCGCAGCGTCTCAAATATGATGCGGCCAATCACATGGTTGCGATCGTAAGGTGTTAGATAGCGACCAAACTCATAGAAATATGGATGCAGTCGACCCAGTTCAATGTGTGTTGTCTCTGCCTCGCAAACGGCCTTGTGCACATTCTTGTAGATGTCCGGCACGCCTATTGTGAAGTACGCATTGTTCACTTTCAGCTCCTTGATGTACCACAGTGGAAGATTGATCGTTCGGCCGGGCTCCAGGTCCTCCGTTTCAGCACCGGCATCTAGGAAGCCTGCAAGACCAATGCGAATATAGCGTCTTCACAGATCAAATACTTTTATCGTTGCTTACCCAGCCGCTGTAGACGGGTGTTGACTTTGCACTCGACCTTCTCTTGGGTGACAAAAATGTCCTCAATTGAATAATAGTTGGGAAAATAATTCATCATTGCTGAACAGCTGCTATTTAAGCGCCGAACGCAGTTTGTTGGTAAACAGAGCGCGAATAGCGCAAATTTGAAAGCCTTGAAGTTGGCCGCGAACGCAAAGAAAATACGATAGGTCAAACAACAACAAAAAATCAAATAGCTATTGCTATTCTTAGTTGACAATTAAAATTAATTTACTATTGGGTTTTTAGATTGCTTTAGATCTCATAAAATGTAATATATAAAGTTATTTCAAAAAGTATATATATATTTTAGCATTTACAGTATTCTCTTTTTGATTTGTTTGAATGTGCGCGCCTTCAATAGAATATTTACTGCGGTCTATCGACAATTCTATTTGATGTTATATGATAAAATAGTACAATTGCATATATTTGAAGTAGTATATAAACAATAAAAATAATTGTTGGTTTATTTAATTTAAAACTATATGATTGCAAAATAAATGTGACAAATAATCTTTATTATGGTATTTTAGCTGTAATCGATATCGAAATACTTGGGTATTTTTTAGCGCCAAGTGTCAAGTATTTTCGTTTATAGTCTTCGTGGCCACACTTGCCCAATAGTTCACGCGAGACTGTCGCCATGTTTGGTTATTTTATTTGTTTTTAACGCGGAGTAAAACCAGATAATTTGAAGCGCTCCTAGTCGAATGTGTCGTGGAATTTTGTTTGAATGAATAAATTAAAAGGGACGCGTCCGCACTATATTACCGTACATTATTTTTTTGCCAGTGCAGTAGCATCAAGTGAGAAAATCAACAGAAACAACAATTGTTCCATTTGCACAAAAATAGCCTAAAAATTTAACAGCAACAACAGCAGCCGCGGCACCAATACCAACCACAATAACAACAACAACAGCAACACTGTAACTGTAAAACGCCGCAACGCAACAGAGCAAAAAGCGCTGAAAAGTGTTACACAAAGTGAAATTGCCTTTTGCGGCACACACAAAAAAAAATTAAGTACACGGCACAGCAGCGGCAACACAACAACCACAGCAGCAGCAGCAACAACAGTCGCAACAGCAACAACAGTAGCAGCAACATCAAAATAACAAACAACATTTTGTGCGTGTGCGTTTACTTTTGAGAGTTGTTGTAGTTGAGCCGCGAACAATTCCAATTGGAGTTCACTGCATCTAGAGAAGGACAACAACAAACATACAAGTAAAAACAAAAACAAAATAATCATGGGCGATTTTGATTTAAATGTGGACAGTCTCATACAACGGCTGCTGGAAAGTAAGTAATGAAAAATACCTCTAGACCTATTATGCGGTTTATCTCCCATTCTCTTTCCGACAATTCCCCGTATTCTTTTAATTTATAACCTAATTCTGGCTGGCTGGCTGGCTGGACTGTCTGTGTGTGTGTGAGTGAGCGAGCGAGCTAATCTCTTGATTTAAGAGAGAGAGAGAGAGCGAGAGAAAGGGTGCAGAGGAGAGCGCCTCAAAGCGATTGCATTTTCTAATTATTCCACATTGTTCGTTTAATTTGCAACAGCAACAACAAATGACGCAAAAGCAGCCAATTACAACAACGACAACAAGAACAAACACATGCCGCACCGTAAGCGGCCTCCCCTCCCCATTTAATTTGACTTTTGTATCAATTAATTTTAATTGATTTTCATTGCTTCTCAAATGCAGCCAGAGAGCCTCGTTCTTGTTTTTTTTGTTATTGTTATTGTTATTGGCTGGTGTTGTTGTTTCTGCGGTTTGTTTGTAATTGTTTATTTTTCTCTACTATTTGTTTTATTTGTATTTCTTTTTGTCAACACGCTTAACATGCTCATTAGCAATTAACAGCGGCGCCTTTTCACATAACAGCGGCCCGCCTGCTACTAACATGATCGTTAACGTCAATTCGCGGCTCTTAAATATACGCGCCGCTACTTTTCACTGCACTCGGCTGCTTCTTCTTTTTATATAATGCCCATTTGGGCCATGGCAATGCGCTGCGGCATGACGTCATCGCCAAGCGACATAATTGGCCATTTTGCTGATAAGCCGATCGTGAATCAGTTTCAAGTAAAATTTACTCGTTCTATAAATGTAGAAATGCTAAAAAGGGGCATTTGCATCACGTGAGACGCCAACGTTTCAACTCTTACCTGCACTGATAAGAGCAGGTAAGCAGTGTGTTAATTGCGTTTAAGTATTCGCCTCGCTGCATTTCTTATTAACATTTAGCATTTACATTATAGCAATGGGCCCCAGTCGTAAGCGCGTAAACAGTTTAGTTATTTCTGTTTAGCGCAGCGGAAGGAAGCGGGGCGGTGGGGTAGAATAGGGAGGGCGGGGATATTTGTAGCCTTCAGCTTAAGCCGCTTATTGTGCGCCCGTTTTGTGCGGCAGGTGGCGCTGCAACACTGATCGGTTTATTGACGACTTTGGCTTGTCTACAAAATTGCATTTGGCCACAATTTTCAGCAATTGTTGTTGTTTGCCATTGCTGCCATGGCTGCTCATTTCCGCACCGTGGCTCTGACGTGGCCACCTTCAGCTAATGATGACCCCCACAAAAAAAGTACAGAAAAAAAACAAGAATAAAACTAGAAGCGAAACGAAAAAGAGAGAAACATAAAATAATAAAGGGCGACCATTATTCATGGGTGATGTTTTTGCGTGGGCGGCCACGCCCTACGCCAAGGCCGACTCCCTGGGCCAGGTCATGCACTCTGCAATGGCTCTGACTCTGTCACAGTGGCAGATATAAACTTGTATATATATACATATGTACATATATATGTGTAAATATATTATCATTAATTTGAATTCCCCTCCACTTCGCAACGACTCGCTGATGCCGAAATTTCATTTTTCAAATTGCAAATTGAAATTAAATTTTCACGCCGCAGCAGCAGAAGCAGCAGCAGCAGCAGCAGCAGCAGCTGTTGCTACGACCCACTCACCCTTTCTCAATTCGCCCCTCATCGTGGCAGCCACACCCATTTGATTATAAGTTTGAAATATACATATATATGTATATAGAGGTATATGTTTATATATACTTTTGATATTTGATTTTTCTCGCCTCGCCGGGCAATTGGTTCAGCCGCGTCTCGGTGTGCTTCCGTTCGATAAAAGTGCAAATGCGAGCGCAATTTCGACCAAATCCATCAATCTTCTATATCAATATCAACATCAAATTTTAGCCAGTTACACCGCCAAATATATACATATAAATTTAATTTTGATTTGCCGTTGAAAATCAAAATTCAACGAACAATAATTAAATTATAGAGAAAACAAATTTGGGATCTTCTAAGCAAGAACAAGAAAAAAGATGAATGAACTTAGCTCTGTTAGGAATGTTAAAAATGTCTATGTTATTAACAGTGCTAACTAGAAATAGCCATTTAACATATGTGATCACAAATTTCCCTAAATATCAGTAAAATTGATATTCATATGAAATGTTAAAAACAATTGAACAAAAATATAATTCTTATCAATATTAAATAATGAGAATAAAATGCGATTCGCTAGCTCTTCAGCCAGCGCTCTGCCTCTTATACAGCTCGCTTCTGGTCCAGCCGCCACGCCCTTATGCCAGCCCCTGCACACTTTACCCAATTTTTATTTCGTTTGATGCTATATTTAATCTTTACTCTATATATCTACATGTATCGATATGTATTTGATCTGCGTCTATATATCAATGTAAATGTATGTATGTGTGTAAAAAAAAAAAAAAAAAAATACAAAACAAAACAAACAAAAGATTTCAAAAAACAAAAAGAGGCCGAGGAGCATGCACAGAAGCTGCTCATCGCTCAGCAATTGGCCGCTGCTGGCGGCGGCAGTGGCAGCGGCAGCGGCAGCGGCGTCTCTGCCTCCAGTTCGGCTGCCTGTTTAGTGGGGGCCGGAAGCAGCAGCAGCAGCTGCAGTGGCGCCACCGCCGTATCAGCAGCAGCAATGACAGCAAACGATCCGCTGGACGAGCTCACCGAACAGCAGCGCCGCATGCTGCAGCAGTACTCGATATCGCCGCCCAGCGAGACAATGATATCGGCCGATGGCGATCAGATAACGGTGCATCATCCGCGCGAGGAGCCCAAGAAATCCAGATTGAAATTGCGCGACTTCTTCGTTGCCGAATTTGGTATTTTATAACGATGATGATCACATTGATAAGCAATCGCTCTCTCTCTCGCTGTCTCTCTCTCTCTTGTATGCTCGCTCTCCCTGCAAGCTGAATACCACAATCATCTGCTCTCTCTCTCTCTCTCACAATTAGCGCTCGTTCGCTCGCTCCACACTCTCTCTCTCTCTGTCTCTCTCGTTGTCTCTGTCCGTGTAAAAGAGAGTGTGTGTGTGTGTGTGTATGCAGTGAAAGCCTCAATGATGATGTGAGAGTTCTTAGAGAGAGGTAAACAAAGCTCACTTTAATCTCTCTCTCGAGCGAACATCTCATGCGAACAAGGGACGTTCGTTAATTAGAGCTTTCACTGTATATTGCTCCTGTCCTGTTGTGTCCCAATCTAGCCCCAGTTTCCTTTGCTGCAGAGTAGATAACAATTGACATTTGCTGATTACACTCATTTCTCGCAATACGAATCCTTCAGCTTAATCCTTTCATTACGCTGTTCAAGCACACAGCACCACACATCAGCAACAGTAATAACAACAACAACAACAACAACAACATTGGCTATTGTCATTGCAGAAAGTATGCAAAGTTGTTGTTGGGTAAAATTCTCTGTTTACACAAGAGAATTGAAAGAGAATGCATATTTCATTCCCTTGTGTTGGGGAAAAATATGTTATTTGTCTCAATTCCAGTGCATTCCCTTACACACACACACACACACACACACACACATCAACAGCTGCTATATGCATACATATGTACATATCTCCCGTGAGAGCATTCCAACTTTGTATTTCTTTTCTCCATTTTGTTGTTGTTGTTTGCCTAAAAATAGCAGCGAAAAACGTAATAAATGCATTTTATGAAAGTTCTTGCGCTGTTAAACTCATTTTTGTATATTCGAAAGATATTTACACAAGCATTTTCCTAGAAGAATGTACATATATGTATATATACATTTATCTTAACATAATCGAACATATTTGAGATCAATTGAATTACGTGTTAGCAATACAATTGCAAATTTGTTTCTAATTGTTAACATGTAGCCAACACTGCAATTTGCTGTAACTGTTAAATTTGAGCAATTTTCCTCTCTGCTGCCGTTTAACAAATGCAAGGCAATTAGTTAACTGTTAGCTAATTTCGCTTTGCTGCTAGATTCTTATTAGCTCTGCTAAGCGAATGTTAAGACTTCTGCAAAATGGCTAAATGTAAACTTTACATCGCTCGCAGCGCTGTTAAGTGCTTACGGCAGTTCTGTTAGCACTCTGAATTTGCTATTTTAACATTATTCAAGTAGTTTATTAGCTATATGATCAATCCCCCATTTTGCCATATGCAATTTGTTGTTGTTGCTTTACCGTTTCGCACCTCTTGCACAATTTGTGCACTTGAGTGCATTGTCATTGCCAGAGCCATTACCAATGTTTTGTGGTTAGCTTCCCGGTGCACAAATTCATTTTTTCCTCGCAACACACAGACATCCACACACACACACACATACAGAGTCAGCTTAGTTTAAGGTATGTAATTGTTTTCACACGCCAGATTTGCAAATGTCAAATAAATTCTGTCATATTATGCACTCTCCGAAAGAGGGGGACCAATAATAATGCATAACATTTACATGGCTTATATTTTTATTTTTTGTATTTTGCATTTCTCTCTCTCTCTCTCTCTCTCTCTGTGTGCGTGTATGTGTGTTTGTTTGTTTGTTTGTTTGTTTGTGGAAGTAGCTGATTGTGACACGCGACTGACACCCAACTACTCAACAGCACCCGCCTCTAGCTCCGCTCTCTAACCTCCTCCCCCAAAATGTTCGCAGCCAAAAACAATAATCGTAAACTATCTCGAAATTGATTGGCGTTGAGTGTGCAAAAATTTGCCATTGACATGAAAGCGGAAACAGTCGCCGAATGAAATTTGCCATTCGCTCGACGCTGTTTGCGTTTGTTTATATTTGTTTATACACATTTATCTGCATACATATATCCATATATAAATATATACATATATATATATATATATATATATATATATAGATGCTATGATATACGCTTCTTTGGTCGTGTGCAAACAAGTTCATTCACGTGATTCGATAGCACGGTCTATGTACGCCTCCCTCCCCACTGAGCCGTACCCAAAATAAAATATAATAAAAACCAAAAGCCATTTAGCTAATCAGTCGCACAGAGCACAGAACTCAATGAAGGTTACGTAGACCCACAGCGAGCCACATCAACGACATAATGCCTGTGCCCAAGTAAACGCTTTAAATGACTTTTACACTGTCTAACATACATGTTGAACATATTAGAGCTATAATATTCTATATATTATTATCATAAAGCAAATACACCAACAAAAAAAAACGATAATTTCTGCTTGAAAATATATTGATAAATTCTGGATTGTTGGCTTAACGAACTTTAGATAAAACTCTGAATAACGATCAATTAAAATTATCCATAGAGTAAGTTAGTCATAAGTTGTGTAACTTTTAAGTAAAATTAGATAAATATCGATCAATAACAATGACTCATCTGTTATCACTGTATGGTAAATATATTTAATGATTTATTCACAGAGCCAAATGTGTATCCATCAAACTGTTATATTTCGTTAAACCTACAAATTGTTATAAATGATGAAACTGATAAAGTGATGTATTTCAAATGCCATTTATAATACATAAATATACCATTTATTTTTACTTAAACTTATATTTGGCAAAACTTTTAAACTGTTATAATTGAAAATTCACAATCATTTATTTTGTTAAACTTATAAACTGTTATATCTGATAAACTTTTGGGGAATCTGGCAAACTCTCTATTTGTTTATGTCAAAATTTGTGAAACAAATATTTTTCAACTTACAAACTGTTATATATGTATAACAGTTTTTATATCTGTTATATTTTATATTGTTATATTTTCAAAAATTTGTATATATTATAAAGTTTTATATTTTGGGCGAGCATAGAAATATTTATTTTCTATGAAACTGTTATATTTGGTGAAACTCACAAATTCTTATATGGGGGGGAGCTTAAAAACTGTTATATTTACAGAACTTGTAGACTATACAATTACTCTCTTTATAAAGTGTTATATTTGGGGTAACTTGCAAACTGTTATATATGAAAATATTCATAGAAAAACTGTAATAATTGATACAAATTGATATGATTGTAATACTCAGTTGACTCATTGCTGTAATGCAATGGGTCTACCACTAACTACCTTCATCGACGCCGCTTTTAAAAACATACGGAAACGTTCCATCATCGTTCAGAGTTATCTAAGAAGTGCACAACAAACAGGTCTGACAACTTGGCCCTCGCTATACAGATAACACAAACACTCGCATATTGATAAAGCTGAAGTAATAATTGAATTCTTGTAACTATTTTAGTTGCAAATTTTATTCGCACAGTTGATTGTGCAGTGTTATCGATTACTGTTGATTGTGTGAAGAAATCATGGTGTGCGAGTCTATGAAGGCCCCAAGCTACAATTTCCACTCCCACTCCCACTCCCAGTTGTATTCCCACTTTTACTACCATTTCCACATTCGACTTGACTTCGTTTCGTGCTCAAATATCCTTCGTTATTTTTTGATGCATTTCTAATGTTTGTATAATTGAGTTGGTTGACTTGTTGTCATTGCTGTTGTTGTCGTTGTTGTAGTCATCGTCGATGTCGCCAGCGAGATTGCCATATGTTATCGTTGTTGTTGCGGTTGTCGCTTTTGCCAGGGGGCATCTTTCAAGTCTGTTCGCGTCTGATTGAAAATAGAATTTGAATTTGAATGTCATAACCTTCACTTGCGTCGCATCAGCGTGCCATCCATTTGTATTAAAATCATAATAGTATATAATGATAATAATAAAAGGAATATTATTCACCAGAATTCACCAGCTGACAGCGGTTCGACTTATTGCGTGCGAATTTCTCACATGCCAAACGGGAAGTGGAAAAAAATGAAAAAAAGAAAGTGTTCTTTCGTTTTATTACGTGGATGGTGCGCCCCACCCGCACGCCTATCTTCCTTCCGCTAATGCCGTGCCATTTGGTTTAAGTATTTTTTGATTAGCCTGCGCCATTGACTTTATCACAGTTTGGACTCGATGGTTTCTGCCGCCTAATTGGGTGTTGTGTGCGCAAGCACAGTTTATATTGAATGAGCTGCAGATGGTTCGAATAGCATTCAAGACAGTCGCCGGACTATCGATTGAAGCAATTACTTATCGTTACCAATAGGGAATGTCCTTCATGTAATGGCTAGCTTTTAGCCTGCCATAATTTATGACCCGAAATTAAGGAATATTTTGGATAGCAGTGCCCCTTAATAAACATTAAACTGTAGTTAAAAGGTACCAAGGAAAATCATGGCTATGAAATGGCAATCTGTGATATAATGGTTACTGGTATAAAAATATTTAGTATAGTAATTTAGGATACAGCAATTTGAGATAGAATTTGATATTACTATATTGGATTACATAATGATATAGTAATTTCTGATATAACAGCTCCTTATAGAAGACTCTATTATAGCACTTATACCATTTTTATATTATTTAATATTTGATAATATCTATCTTTATCTGTTATAATAATTTGCGATACCAGAATCATTGATATATCAGTTCTTGATATAACTCGATCTGGTGTAGCAATGTTTAGTATACACATTTATTATTCAGTAATTCCTTATGTCTGCATATCTGTTATAATTCGATATAATTTCTATAAAGTTCTTTATACAACAACTTGAGATATTACAAGTACTGATAATGTAATTTCTGTGAATCGGAGAGAATGGAATAATTACATGGTATATGTACCTATGTATATGTATGTTAGTTTGTATGTACAAAGGAATACACACATGCGAATGACAGAAATCATATTAATTAGTTGTTGCATGCTGTTGGCATTGCCAAACTAAGAGGATAGAGAGGACAAAGCCTCAAAAGCCAAGTTGAAATGCCAAAGAGCTCGAGTTTGAAGTGAAATGCACTCACTGAGCGAGCGAATGAATATATTGGAATTCTTGTCTCTGGCTGACCTTTAGAGGTATGGGCAGAGCATGCCCAACTCGGAATGGAAATTTGTGGCCAATGTCGTTTCTATACGAACTTGGCTAAATTTAGCTCAAATTAATGGGTGTGCTAATCTCCTTTTTTTTCTCTCTCTCTTTTCTCACTCCTTGGACTCAATTAGAGCGTTTGTCTGCCATGAGTGAAGACAACAACAAATATAACTAATATAACTGCAATCATATTATGACAAGTGGCTAACGAAAAGCCAACACAACCGCAAAGTTTGTTCATTAAATAAGAGCACGCTTCATGCATGCTTAAGCAGGCCGCAAACAAAAAAAATAAAAGCCAACAACAACAACAAAAATGAAGCAAAAAAAATAATAACGGAACAAGAAAAATGTACATAAAAACAAGCAAAAGAACCGAACCCGAACCTCAGCCCCAAACCCCGAACCCCAACCACCCGAAACCAGGTCCAAATTCAGAGTCGATCCCAAAGCTCACTAACGGAATGACGCGAAGAGCAGCAAACAACAAGCAGTTACAATTACAGTTACTACTGGTCATTGCTGCTAATAAACAACTGCAAGTGCTGAATACCCTGTACAAATGTCTGGCCAATGGGCATATTAGGCGACATTGCCATAGAGAAAAGTTTCTATGTGACTTCCACTTAATAAAATAAGCAATTGCTAGCCATCGTTGCATAATGTTTATGAATATATCGATAACACGTAACATGTATATCGATAACATATCGCCAGCAGCAGCTACAGCAATATTTAGCGTTCATATGGTATACATGCCAGGCTGATTAAATATATTACACATCTCTATGAATGTTTTATATATCAAATGAATCGATTTCAGTTAAAGTTTTTTATTTTATTTTTTATTTATTGTCTATTTGAATTAGTATATTATATGGGAAATTGGTTGACCATCCAGACTATCCACATTTAAATATTTATCGATTGTATATTTATCGTTATTGCATTTATTGAAGAAGCCAAACTTCTATTATCCAGTTCATGCATATATCAACACCATATTCATCGTTAAAGATTTTTGCGTGATTAACTTATGCGATTATCCACATATACATATTTATCCACATATATATATTTTACTCCTTGAGGAAGTCTCTTTTCTATTTCAATATATATGTATAGATACCTAACGATCGATGTCTTATCGAATTCCCCGATTAATCACATATATAAATTGATCGATTGTGGATTTATCCTTATTGTATTTATTGAAGAAATCTAGCTCTTTTTACCTATTTTAATTCATAATAACGATACTGTATTCATCTTTTTCGATTTTGCATTTATCGTTAATGCAATAATTGATCATTTGTTACTTGCAGAAGTCAAAGTTTTGTTACTTATTTCAATGTATACCTCTTAAATATTGTATTCTAATATTAATATTTTTAACAATTGATGCGAGATTGATTTTCCCCATCATCCGCACTTATATATTTATGGATTGTGGATTTATCGTCAACGTTTGCTATAATTATATATCGTTATTGGGTGTCTTTGCTTTCCTTTACCATGATTTATGTTTTAAGGGTATCGAGCATTACGATATCTTAATTTGTAGCTCTTTGAGCGCATTTACTGGGCATATCCTGGACTGGTCGTATGAACTGGCTTAATTATCATTTTGCCCACAGAACTCAAGTGGATTATGCGGGCCAGCGGGCGGGCGGGTCGGTTGTTATTATGTGTGGGCGTTTTGGGCCTTCTCTATATGTGATGTTACACGATATGACACTATAATTTACACCAGCCAACAGTCCAGGCGCCACGCCCGCTTGCCGCCCACTACTGCCAGTACATTGCCACCTCTTCCCACCTAAGTTTTTTCTTTCTTCTCTTTTCGCTTTTCGTTTTCGCTTTTGCTTTTGTACTTTGTCACATTGCGTGCACTTGGCAAATAAAAATGAGTGAGAGGTAAAAAAAAAAGAAAAAACACACACACACGTATAAAAAAAAATGAGAAATGCCAGCGGAGCAAAATGTTTGTGGCTAATGACAAGTGAGTGTATGTGTGTGTCTCTGTGGGTGTGTGTATGTGTGTGGGTGTTGGCAAAAGGATACTTGAGAGCTTAACGGCGCTGTCGACCAATTTTGAAGGTCGCTACTTTGATGAGGCCAGAGACAAGCGACAGCAACTGTCGACCCACCGACCGCCTGACCATTTGACCCCAAAAATGTAATTTCTTTGAGCAGCACTCCCAATCTGCACACACACACACACACACACACACACACACACGCACACACACACACGCACACATGTAATAATACATTTGACCTTTTGACTTAGTTTCTCTTACTTTATTTCTGCAAGTTTTTCTTACAATATTTTTATATTTTGTGCATTTGTGTGTGTGTGTGTGTGTGTGTGTTTTACTTAGCAAGTACATTACTGGAATCGACTTTGTTGTTTGTATTGTTGGCCTCTTGTTGCCGTGGGTCAGTTAGTTAAAGCTTATTTTGTGAGTATAGCCCAACCCCGGGTCTTGGGCCATAATCGGATATGCTGCAGCATACACTAAGGCGCTTAAGCAACTCAAAGCGAAACATCTGCTAAGGGGAGGCGAGGGGAGCCAAACGACGGTAACTGTTTGCCAATTTATTTAAATTACCAAACATTTTCTTGGTATAATACTATAACTATACTATAAATGCGTATTTTTAGTACACGGATGTAAGAGGAAATAACAAAATGATCATTGTAGGCAAAGCGAGGGCAGTAAGAGATATCGATAGTAATCGATAGTATTGATAAACAAAGCAGAAAGGACCAGTATTGTCGGCAACTTTAGCGATAAGCTATCGATAACTAGTGGGCTAATAAGCAAAGTATAAGCAAAGATTAGAAGAGACTTTGCCTGAAATGAGTAAATTCTGAGTAAATGTTATCGATAGCAGTCAAAGTAAATGTTGATCGATTTACAATAAATTTAAAAATCAAATTATGTGGGACAGAATACAAGAGGCATTATGCATGTGTATAGCGTGAAAAATAAGAGTTTTCGCCAAAAACTATAGTAATATCGATATCAAGTGTAGAAGGAAAATAGAAATTAAAGGATATTACATTCTAGTTAAGTACCGATATTTAAGTAAAGTGC